>NW_028270175.1:56735267-57044267 GCF_037043375.1 Chiloscyllium plagiosum | reverse complement strand
AGGGTAAACAAATCCAATGCTGCCTCGGTGACAGTGGAGCAAAAGGTTAAGATGAAGAAGAACAATTGAATAGCTGTCAGATAGAGAACAGAATTGTGAACCAGGAGGAATGCTGAACGTTTAGGTTAGAGATAGTAGAGCGGAGGGATTTATGAGGAAACGGAGAGCCAACATAAAGTTGTCACACCTCTAAGGGAGCGTGCGAAAAGATGGAGTAAGGCTGTTTCAACACTTGAAAGAGGATTTAAACTGAGAAGAAGGGGAATGGCTGGGTATGAGATGAATACTTCATCTCTGTCTTTACCAAAGTGGCCGAACCCACCCAGGCCATGGTGACAGAGGAGGAAACACTGTCACTAGAAAGGTACAAAATTGATGAGGAATATCTTTGTGGCACAGGCAACAAACGTGTTTCACTGTTTTTCCCTCGATATATGTGACATTAAATCATTCATTCATTCATGGAATAAAAGGGACTGTATCAATCTTGATACAAAATTGACTGATTGGTAGGAAATCGATAGGAATGGTCACTAGATTTTTAATTCAGGCTGGAGAAAGATTTTCTGTAAAGTTCTGCAGGATTCAGTTTTGGGGACCTCATTCATTTGGTATGTATGAACGATATACATCTGGTGTGCAGGGACCCTTTCAAAGTTTACAGTTGACACAGCACTTAAAGAAATTGTAACCTGTGAGGAAAACATTATAGAACTATAAACTTACATTACCAACTTCTTAGAAACAGTAGAGAGGTGATTGATGAAGTTTGGCATATTGAAACATGAGACAATGAAAATTTCCAGCACGAACATTAAAAGACAATATAAAATAGGCTGGAATACAGGAGCACAGGATGTGCAAAGATCATTGAAGTTTGTAGGACATTAAAAATAGGCAAAGCATACAGTGTTCCTGTCTTTATAAATACTGATAGTTCAAGAGTAAAGAGGTGATGTTGAACTTGCATCAAACACATTCGCCTTCAACTGTGTCACATGATCAGACAGATATGAACACATCGGAAAAGATGAAGAACTGATCTAAAAGAATATTTCCAGGAATGAGTAAGATCAGTTATGAAGTCAGACTGTTGCAACTGTTCTCACTGAAGTGAAGGTGGCTAAGAGGAGATCGGATGCAGTTTTTCAAACTCATAGGCAGAATGAATAGATTAGATTGGATAAAACTGTGCCCACTCACAAAACGAGAGGACACAGATTTCAGTTTATGTACAACAAGAGAACTATGATAGAAGTAAGAACCTTTTCACTTGGCGAGTAGTTAGGATACACTTGGATGTGTTATAAATGGATGTTCAATGGAAATGTTCAAGAGGGGATTAGATGATTATTTCGACTAAAAGAAACGTGTTATGGTATGGGGGAAAGCATGAGATCACTACACTGTAATGAACTCAGATGAAGAGCTGGTGCAAACATCATGGGTCAAATGACACCCTTCTTGCCTTAAGATTTCTGTGTGGATTGGTGCGATGTCTCAAGAGTTCTCCAACTCTAATAATACTGTGTATCCATAACCTCATTGATCATGTGCGACCCATTTTTACCTGTGAAACGTCCGTCAGTCAAAGCACTACTCCTTATCTCCGTACATCATACAGGCCATTTTATAAACCTCCTTTCTCTGCAATCTCCTCTAAATACTCCCTCTCTATGTATTAATTCTCAAGGCCTGACAGATTTGTCTATAATTACTCCGATGCATAGAAAGCTCCCAATCTTTACAATCTCCTCCAGCTCACACAATCATCAGTCTATCAATGTCACGAACTCCCTCCCGCCCTGATAAATCTCATGATCTCCATAACCTCCTCCAACCATTACACTGTTCATTATTCAGTGCAGTTTCTCCGTCCCTTACAAATCTGCCCATCACTTAATCTTTCTCAAGTCCATACAATTTTTCATGTTGTCTGACGTGCTCCAATGTGTGATCTGCTGTGTAAAATCCTCTGGTCCAGACCACACTCCCGATTCTGTAACCACCTTCTGTCCCTACACAGGTCACTATCTCTGCAGCGTCCACATTCTAAATCCCACCCGATCTGTGGAAACACCTCCAGCTCTCCTTATTTTTGTAATCTCCACCAGATCAAAAGAACCCTCCATGTATCTCGAATCTTCATTAGCCCCTTCAAATCTCACTGTCTCTGAAATTCCTCCCGCTACTGCAATAGTCTCCATGAAATCTTCCAAGAAAAGTCACATTCTTTTCAGGAGAACCTCGTCTTATTATTCTCCTGCAGTGCCAATACAAGTTTTTTTTTTTGTTTTCTCCAAGCTCTCTATCTCAAACCCTTCACCTATAACTTCCTTATTATCTCTAATCTCATACACAAACTAGATCTGCCTGTGTGTCTATGACCTTCTCCAGGAGGAGGAATGGCTTTCGGGCGTTTGGGTAGAGTTTGAGTCTGGAAGATGTCATAAATGTAAGACTGTTTGTAGAAAGTAGAGGATTTACAGAGATAGGAAGGGTGACAGAACATGAGGGATGTCACAGAGACTGATATTTGTCGGCACAGAGAAAATAATCTGTGGTTTGCTTGCTGGGTACTGACAGATCTGCCGAGCTTTTCAGGAATGTCTGAATTTCTTTAAAAATACAATCATTTTAACACAGGTATTTTGAATAAATTGAATATTTTATTTTTTAATGATGCATGACCATGTAAACATATTTCAAATTGACCGAGACCATTTTCTGCTAAGTGTATGGCTCTGCACATGACAGCAGCAATGACGCACTTACATGGAACAGGGAATATGATGGAGGCATAGTTTGTACAATGTACAAGGAGACCTCACATGGTCCAGTGTGGGAGAGAATGACATTACTGTGTGATTCAGCTCAGAGAGGGAGAAAATGTAATCTGCCCGAGAAGGAACGGCGTATTGAACTCTCTCTCCTTCATTATTCCTCATCATAGCAATGTATGCGAGCTAATACAAAAGTTCTACAGTCATCGTTACCGTTCTTATTTTTAAAGAATCCCTGCACTGTTGAAAAAGGCCCTTCGGCCCAAAAAATCCATAGCAAACTTGCAAAGAGTAACCTTCCCAGACCCGTTCCCCAACATTTACACTGACTAATGCAGCTAACCGAGAAATCCCTGAACACTACGGATAATTTAGCATGACCAATCCAGATAACCTACACAGTTTGAGATGTGGGAGGAAATTAGATCACCCATTAGAAGCTCACACAAAAAAGTGGAGAATGCGCAAACTCTACACAGATCGTCGCCTGAGGCTGGAATCGAACCCAAGTCTCTGGTGCTGTGAGACAGCGGTGCTAACCACCGTGCAACCCTTTGGGTGATTCTTGATCAGAATTCAATGGAATCTACTCACTGCCTAAAGCAAAGGGAATTCAGCCAAATCTAACTGTTCCAGGATGAAATTCCATTGCGAGTAGAATATCTTCAGAAGCAGAATCACATTTTGGACAATCTCTCAATTTTTCCTTTTGTCATGAGTTACACTAATATCTGGACAAAGTTCTTTCAAGTTAAAATTGCAGATTTTTGTGTGTGTGTATGTGTCAGTGTTTTTAGAAAGGGAAATATTGATTATATATTTGCAAAAGCGAAACCGTTTGCCATTCATCCTTCCCTCATAGTTTGAGTAACATTGCTCTGAATCATGAACGTGTTGTTTCAACAAATTAAAGAAACTAGCCTGAACTTGTTCCTGAAACTGACCCTTACCCAACCTGAGACCTACATCATCGGCCATATCACCAACCTGGTTACATCTTACTTTTGTTGTGAGCAGTAGAGGAGTGGGACTAGAAAAGGAAGCAGTGACCCCAAAAAGCCGGGGAACTATAGACCGGTGAGCCTGATGTCAGTGGTGGGTAAATTGTTGGAGGGGATTCTGAGGGATAGCATTTACTTACATTTGGGAAGGCAAGGGCTGATCAAAGTAGACAACGTGGCTTTCTACATGGGAAATCATGTCTCATTAATTTGGTTGAGATTTATGAAGAGGTGACAAAGAAGATTGATGAAGGCAGTTTGGTAGACATTGTCTATATGGACTTTAGCAAGCTGTTCATTTAAAGAACAACGAGCAAAGGAAATTTACAGCCCAGGAACAGGCCCTTCGCCCTCCAAGCGTGAGCCGATCCAAATGTAATGTCTAAATCTGTCGGTCAATTCCTAAGCATCTGTTTCCCTCTGCTCCGCACCTACTCATGCATCTGTCCAGACGCATCGTAAATGAATCTGCAGTGCCTGCCTCTACCACCTCTGCGAGAAACGCGTTCCAAACGCCCACCACCCTCTGTGTGAAGTACTTACCGCGTGTATCCCCCTTAAACATTCCATCTCCCACTTTGAAAGCACGACCTCTCGTTATTGAATCCTTGGCCCTGGGAAAAAAAGCTTTTCTCTGTCCACCCTGTCTATACGTTCCATAATTTTGCAAACATAAATCAGGTCCCCCTCAATCTCCTTTTCGTTGAGAAAATAAACCTAACCTACTCAGCCTCACTTCTTAGCTAGTATTTCATTCCGATTGGTAGATAGATTAGTACGTTTCGGTCACATGGGATACAGAGGAAGCTAGCCACAATTGGCTTGAAGGGAGAGGGATATTTTTCAGACTGGAGGCTTCTGAGCAGCAGTGTGCTGCAAGAATCAGTGCTGAGTTCATTGCATTTCATCATTTATGTAAAGGATTTAGGTGTGAATATTGGGGCCATAGTTAGTAAGTTTACAGATTACATTAGAAAGGTGGTGTAGTAGATTATCTCAGAGTACAACGAGACCACAATTCGATGGGACAAAAGGGCAAGGACTGACAGATGAAGTTTAATTTAGATAAATACGACGTTTCGCATTTTGGGAACGCAAATCAGGGCAGAAATTATACACTGAATGATAAGGGTCTGGGGAGTGTTGTGGAACAAAGGGACATAGGGCTGCAGGTACATTGTTCCTTGAAAGTGGAGTCGCAGGTAGACAGAGTGGTGCTGAACACATTTGTCACATTTGCCTTAATCAGTCAGAGTATTGAGTATAGAAATTCTGGTGGCATATTGTATCTGGAAAGAATGCTGGTGAGGCCACTTTAAGAATACTGTGTACAACTCGATTTTCTGCAGGAATGACATACACAGATGTCCCAGGACTGAAGGTTTGATCTGTATGGAAAGGCTGATTCCGTGTCAGTGTTTCCCCCTGGAGTTTCAGAGGTTGAGGGGTAACATGAAAGAGGTTTATAAAATCATCAGGGGCATGGATATTCTGAACAGACATGTTCTACTCCCCAGGATAGGGGAATCCAGAACAAGAGAGCATACGTTGAAGGGGAGAGGTCAAGTGATTTAGAAGGGACCTGAAGGTAAATGTTTCACACAGAGAGTGGTGTGTTTACAGAAAGTGCTGTCAGAGGAAGTGGTCAAGGCGGGTACAATCACAGGAGGAATATTGTCCAAATGCTGGGAAATGGGACAAAATCAGATTTGATATCTGATCAGAGTGAACAGATTGGACTAATGAGTCTGTTTCCGTTCTGCATGACTCTCTGATTCTATAAGAGGGATGATGAATAATTCTGAAAGGACCTTTCAAGTGGGAATTCTCGTCACTGGAAAGTTATCGTGTCACTGTGTTCACATTGATTGAAAGCTGCGTTAGTTAAATATTTGACAGAGAAGTGTGTCATGCATAATGGGATACAGACAGGAAAGTGGAGCTGAGGCCACAGTCTTAGTGCCTGTTGGAGAAGGGTCAAAGTATCTCATGTCCCAGTCCTGCTCCTCAGTCCCATGTTTCTGTGTTCCGTTCAGCCCCTCAAACCTGATAGACAGGAGCAGTTGGAGGCTACTCACCCCTGTGACCTGGTGCTCAGAAACAGAGGAGACAACTCGGCCTTTCAAGACTGTCCCACGCACTTTGAGGTGATTCGAGAAATGTAATTGGAAAACCCAGGCTGGGTATGAAAGAGGCCCCTCATCTCTCTTCACAGAGATTCCCCGCTCTGCACCTTGTGCTTCATTTGTTGGTCATGTTGAAGACCCAGATACACTGAGAATACAGCCCCCATACCTCAACCAGTGATGGCTCACAAAATGCTCTGGGCTCCCAGTCTGCAACATTCAATAATAGAACATTCATGAAAATAACACCCACTAACTTTCCAATAACAGCATGTGACTACATCAGAAACAGGGGCAGGTCATTTACTCCCCAAGCCTGCTTTGCCCTTCATAAGATCATGACTGATCTGCTCTTGCTCTCAAATTCTTTTTCATACCCAAATCTTCATAGCTCTCTGACGGGTCAATTTCCATCTACCTCACCTTCAAATACGTTCAGTCATCTCGCTCCCCCAACACTCTTGAGAAGAGAAATCCTGACATTCAATACCACCTGTTTGAAGAAAACACTTGATGCTCCTATATCATGGCCTATTAATATGAACAAAATAAGTTGACACAAGGGTTCAGGTAGAAATGACTGGGTCTGATATCAAGGCTGTGGTTAACTTCTGTTGGCATCAAGGAGCTTAACAAAACTGGACTTAATGGGAATCAGATTTAACTCTCCAGTGTTTGGAGTCAAACATGGCACAAAAGGAAGATTCTTCATCTCCGTCCTTGATCACCTGTGTGGGAGATCCTCAGGGTAGCTTCCCCTTCACAAACAGCTTCAGCTGCTTCATCAATGTCTCCTACCCCCCACCCTCCCCACCATAAGATCAGAGGTGGGGATGGTCACTGAAGATTCCACAATGTTCCCTGTCAGCTCCTGAACAGGTCTCTGTCCGAGTGCAGCAGGACCCAGACTCCATTGAGGCTTGTCCTGTCAAATGGTCTGTAACAGTCATGTAACAGCACTGCCTGACACTGCACATTGCCACAGTAAAACAAGAGTTCATTCAGCATCTCATGCTGTTTTCACACGAATATGAGGAAACCATTCAGCCCATTGACACTATTGGAGAAAAACAGGGACAGCCTATTACTCAGGAAGAGAAGGAGTCTTGTGTCATGGACCAAACCAGAGTCGCTCGAAAATACTTGAAGGCAGCAGCCTTGACTCTAATGTTTTCTTATTGTAAAGGAAATGTAAAGTGTCTGTACCAGATGCAATGTGAGTGGTCAAACTACTCTGTGTGAAGCAAAACACCATCTACTTAAACACGGAAGAGAAAATGAAACCAAAGAAAGAGGAATTTAGAATAATGTAATTCTATTGGCCAAGTTAACAGAATACTAGATATAAGAACTATTACTGATGAACAGTTCCAATATAGGAAACTCCCATAAGCACAGCCCTTGGCAAAAAGAAATATTCAGACACAGGTTGTCACAAACATTTCTCCAATCCAGGAATTTAAAAAAAAGGATCAAGAGAAATTTCAGAGAGAGTAGCAGCCAGGAAACTTGCACAGAAGCTTCCAACTCTGTGGAGACCCCAATAGTTTCTGATGTTACGGAGAAACCAAAACCCAAAGATCCTAATCTGTGAGAGTTGGCCACGCCCCTTCAAGCTGCATAAAAACAAACACAAGGCCTCCCTAGCTGTTACACAAGTGGTCTTAACTCGCCATCTTGGTAACGATCGTTCAATCTCTCTCTTAAAAGAAACCAGGAAAAAATAACCTCTGAAAGCTGCAGCATTGTCACACTAGTCAGTACAATGAGCTGTCTAACAGGAACCAGGGGTAACCAGTCAGGCCCTTGGCCCTGTCCAATCGGACGAGTTTGAAGCAAGTCAGTCCCTTGAGTCACTTATAAAGGAACAGCAGAACCTCAATGCACTGACACGTGGGGGGGGGGGTGGGGGGGGGCAAAATGAGGTAATTTATGCTGATTCCTGATGAATGTCTTATGCCCAATACGTCGGTTTTCCTGCTCCTCGGATGCTGCCTGAACTGCTGTACTTTTCCAGCAATCGGCACTCTCCTCTGTTCTCCAGCATCGGCAGTCTTAAGTATCTCCTAATTGATGCTCCAACATGATAACAAATTGGAGCAGAGGTTGCACAGACTGCTCCACGTCGTTCCTCCTGGCTCCGTTGTTCATGATATATAGGTGGGACTTTAACGTGGTTTTCTAGTGGTGAGGAGGGAAGCCATATGTCTTGTGTGAAATCTCAAGAAGGCACCTTACATCTCCGAGAAGACATCCTAGTTTTCTCTATGCAGGGCGGAAGCTGGTCGGAATAGTAACGTGTTTCAGATGGAAGGTATTGTGGCCGCTGTTGGCGATTGTGAACAACATGGCGTTCAGTCCGGGTTCACACGCCGACTGCATTATAACGTGGGAAGAGATAATTAAGGCATATAAACTATTAGGAAAGCCACCTTAGACTCTAAGTTCGAATAATGCTAACCGTGTTCATGTTGATCTTGGCGAGTGCTTGTCTTGTAACCTGTATGCCTTACTCTGCCCAATCCTATTTCCACCCTATGATCTGTCTTTCCATGCTTACTATGATTTCTCACCACTGCTCATAAATAAAGTGTTTCCCTGTACTGAGGTACACGTGGCAATAAATCAAACCAATCAATCCTGGTTAAAGTATGGAATTTCTCACCCTATCAATGTCTCTTTTGGAGTAAGTGATCCTTGCCACTCCTCATGTTTCAGCATCACAATTTTTCGTCTCTCACAGCTCTACACATTAAATACTCAGCGTATTCACTCTATCCTCATGTTACCATCAACCGTGTCTGTAATAAGGAGATCATTCTTTCTAAAGGAGATCAAATCTGTACAGAGTGTCCCAAATATTCTCTCAGCAAGGCTCTACAACAGCAGGAAGCTGGCTTTACTTATGTTCTTGAATCATCTGACAGTGAAGGACAGCATACCATTGACTGCACCCATTACTTACACAGGGTTTGATTCAGACCGTCAGCATAGACTTGTGAGTGAGATATCATGCTTCCCGAATTTCCTAGAATCCTTTGATGAAGTGACCAGGAGGTTTGTTGAGGGCAGACTGATAGACGTAGTCTCTATGGATGTCAGTAAGGCCTCTGATAAGTTTCCACATGGCAGGCTGCTCAAGAAGGTTACGTCACGTAGAATGTTGAGGGAACTGGCCAATTGGATACACAGTTGGCTTGATGGTGGGAAGCAGAGGGCTTAGTGGAAGGATGCTTGTCAGACTGGAGGCTGGGTCCATTGCTGTTTGTTATCTATGATTTGGTTGCGAATGTACAAGTTATGATTAATAAGTTTGCAGATTACACTTAAGTAATGGGGAGCATGATCAGTGAGGACGTTTATCAGAAATTGTAGCAGGACCTTAGGAAAGTGGGGAAGTGGGCCGAGAAATGGCAAATGGAATTTAATATAGAAGCGTGAGCTCTTGCAGTTTGGAAACTCAAACCAAGGTAGGAGTTTCATGGTGAAGAGGAGGGGCTTAAGGGGTGCAATAGGCAGAGAGACCTTGGTGTTCAGGTGCACGGTTCTCTCACAGTGGAGTCACAGGTAGACAGGGCAGTAAAGAAGGCTTTTCGCACATTGGCCTTCAACAGGCAGGATATTGAGTATAGATGTTTGGAACTTATGTTGCAGTTACACAGGACTTTGGTAAGGCCGTACTTGGAGTGTTGTGTTCAGTTTTGTCACCTTGTTATAGGGAGGATGTTATTAAATTAGAAAGAGTGCAGAAGAAATTTACAAAGACGTTGCCAGGACCCAATGGTCTTAGTTATAGGGAGAGGTTGGACAAGCTCGGACCTTTTCTTTAGCGTGTCGGAGACTGAGGGGGGATCTTACAGAGCTGTATAAAATCACGAGGGGTATGAATAGGGTTAATGTTCTCAATCTTTTTCCACGGTGTAGAGAATCCAGGATTAGAGGGGATAAGTTTAAGGTTAAAAGGGAAGCAATAAAAGGAAACCTGAGGGGCCACTTCCTTGCACAGAGGGCTGGTACGTGGATGAGCTGCCAGCAGATGTGGTCGAGGGGGGTACATTAACAACATTTCAAAAACATTTGGATAAATATGTGGATAGGAAAAGACTGGAAGGATATGGGTCAACTTCAGGGAAATGGGGTTAGCGTGGATGGACATTTACAAGGTGGAGTCCAGCCCCACTGTTAATTAAAACTAAACACCCAGAAATACTCGCCTCACCTCATAATCTGTTAAAATATGAGCTACACAGGTCTCCTACATTCCACTATTTCAACAAAAATTAACAAGTTAGTTTCTTAACTTGAATAGTTAACACTAAACAAAAACTATTCACAAATAGTTTTTTCTTAGCTACTTACTATCTGACTCCAACTCTGTAAAAATATGTTGTTCCAATAACCCACATATTAAAACATTACAATCTCAAGACCATACAGTCTCTATCTTCCCCACTGTGTTCACTCATTCAGCTGCTGATCTCCCTGGGTCATTTTTTTTTAATTGCAATGAGGTTTACATGAACATTTATCTTTGATAGAGAGTGTTTGAGATTGCCAGTTAGCACTCCTGCTCTACAGCAGTCGCTCTGCTGTTGGGTGGCAGTAGCTCTCCCTCTAATGTTCAAAATGCTGGGTTTATATACTTCCCATGATATAATAATTCTTATTATTGGATTGCTTTCCAGGTGTCCAAACAATAATATTCAAATTCTGTTGGCTTCTGGTATCCTGAGCGTTAATTAAACTCTTTGGTTGTATTTGAATGGCTGTAAAAACAGCAACCAAAACTCAGGTAACCTATTTCCCAACTAATGCTGACATGTGGAAGAGTGTGACCTTTAGCTGGCATCTGTGGCTTTAATTTTTATGCAGCAAATCCCGTCCTGTCTTAAAGTGCCCATGCATGTTTTTGGCTTCATAACATCTTCCCGCTTCAGAAAATAAAATGAACCAGCAGAATGACAAGATGGCTACATTTCTTTTCCACTAATTCTTAATCCCAATTTAATGAAATACAAAAGTATTAATCTCAGTTATATCATTCATATTAATTCTGCACACCAATACAGCACTGGATAAGTCAAATCTTATCTACACTTTTTCCTTTAAACCGTGAAAACACATCTGCTATTTCATTGTCGGAGCCACAGCATGTACACTTTGTAAGTTTAAAGTCGGTAAGGTAAGTCTACAATGAAAGCGTCTCATATTCTGGTCTTTAAATATTCCAAAAAATGCGAGAGATTTGTCGTAGTCCACAACCATCTCCGAAAACCTGTTTGTCATATACACATTAAAATATTGTCAGGCCAGTGTGATACTTAATCATTCTTTTTCAATGTTGGAGATTTTGTATTTTTTTCTGGTGAATATTGTTTTTTCGACAAGTAGCCAATTGGTCACTCAATTCCATCATCATCGTTTTGTATCAATACATCTTCGACCCCTATATCCCGAGCATCAAACACAATTTTTCAAAGTTTTTCAAAATATTTGGTGTAGCTACAACTGGTGTGGTGATTAATCCTGCTTTAAAATTCTCAAATGCCTCTTGGCATTGTTCCGTTCACAACAATTCTGTGTTCTTCTTTAGTAAGTACATCAGTGGTGCGAGTACGATGCTGAAGTTTGGAACAAACTTTCGATAGAATCCTCTCAGTTCCAAAATTCGAAGCACCTCTTTCTGAGAAGATGATCCTGGAAATTCCTCAAAGCCCTTCATTTTTGTATTCAATGCGGTCAACCTTCCATGTCCAACGTAATGTCCCAAGAACATCCCCTCTGCCTTCCTGAATTCTGTTTTCTTTAAATTTATTACCAAGTTTGCTTCTTGGAACCGTTCAACATGCTCCACCAACTGTAACATGTGCGCTTTCAGTCACTTGCTAAAGATCACTACATCATACAGACAAACTGCACAATTTGTTCATATGGCCACAACTCTGTTCCTGTATCTTAAATGTGGCTGGTGCATTATTCATCCATATGAAATCTCGATAAAGTTTTTTGTCATCTCCGGTATCTTTACTAGATAGTTTAACTGACTCCACATGTTTTTAATTTGAAAGGGGCCACTAAACCTGGCTTTGAAGAGATTTCTTACCACTGGTGGCAATACTAATACGTCATCCCCATGTTACATCTTCAAAGTTTCAGAGTTTTTTATCTGCCAACTGCTTCACTCTATGTTGTGTTATTCAGATACTGTTTAGCTAACTCACCTACTCCATTCACTCCCTACTTCATCCCACACACATAATCCAAGTGTGAGATTTCCGACTTCAGTCCTGTCAATTTATATTTATTTAATTTCAAAGGACCGCTCAATTCATGTACGAATATTAACTCAATGGAAGTAAAGTGAGTAGATTTATTTGGGGCATCTCCAATCGCAAACAATTTAATGGGACACCTTTATCCCAATCATTCGGGTAATCCTAACAGTACGTTGTTAACATGGTCTTCAATGTCTGGTGCTAACTTTCCAAGGCTCCCTGAGATTCAGGATGGGACGCCCTTGATTTGAAGTGCTGATTGCCTAAGGTATCCATGACTTCCTTAAACAGCTGAGCGGTAAAATGAGACCCTTGGTCTGACTGAATATCTCTGGGCAGTCCACAGCGAGTAAAGAAAGCCACCAACTCCTCCACCTCCCTTTTTGCCTTAACATTTCGTAATGGAATTGCCTCTGGAAATCTGGTAGGCACATCCATTGTCATCAGCAAATATTGGATTCAACTTTTATTTTAGAAATGGGAGATACATAATTCATCATAACCCATGTGAAATGTTCTTCGAATGCAGGAATTGGCAACAAAAGTGATGGTTTTATTACTGCCTGTGACTTACCTACGATTTGGTATGCATGTCACGTACAACAAATATTAACCACGTCTTTGTGCATTCCAGGCTACTAGAAATGCTTCTCTACCTCAGCCTGAGTCTTCCGAACATCTAAGTGACAGCCTGCAGTTTTTTTATGAGCTACCCGTAACACTGTACGTTATTGCTAATGCAATCTGGTACACTCTGGCCCATTTCCCTTCTGCAGTAACCTATTGGGGTCTCCATTTTAATTTTAGGATTCTACCTTTAAGTTAATAATGTTCGACAATATATTCTGATTCGTTTTCTGTGTGTGTGCATGTGTATATGTGTGTATATATCTGTTGTAAGTCCATTTGCCTTTCAGGACTAAACATTTCAGCCTGATCCTCTGATTGTTCAGGTTTTTTTTCTGCACCGTTACATCAAACAGGATGTCTGTTCACTGAGCATCAACCCATTTGTCTTTTCGTTCGTTTTTCCTTCCTTCTGTAACTTATGACAGTGGGATCTTGTTACTATAGAGTGTGGAAAAATTCCTGGGTAATTTTCGTTTATCTCACCAATTCCATAGTCTTCCTTTGGCTTCTCCAACACAAGGAATGCCTCTCCCACCTTGGATTCGGCTAAATCATTCCCAAGAACAAACTGTAATCCTGGAAATTACACCCTGTCACTCACTCTCACTGTTACTTCCCCAATCTTGATTCGGCACTCCGTCCTGATGTTACACAAGGGAACGCTTAATTTCTGTCCCCATTCCACAAATTATCATTCTTTTGAATAACATGCCAGAAAGTGTGAAAATACTTCCATGTCTTAAGTTTTTTAACTCTACTGCAGTTGCCTGTTTCTCTGATCCATTAAAGTGCTTAACCAACTCCATTACAATTTCAGCTTCCCTTTTGTCCCTCGTTCAACCCAATTCCAACCTGTTTGCTAATTCTAAAAAATGTCCTCCTTCTGTCTTTATAAACTTCATTGGAAAATTTGGGAACCTCTTGAATAATATTAAAAGCCATTTCCCCCACTTTTAATTTAATCCGCCACAAGTAACAAAATTAAATGAATTTCCCCACCGGTTTTATTTGAAGATCCAGGTCATTAGTTGCCATGTGCTGGAATTTGCTGGGACCTTTTGTACCCCAAATCTGTTCAAATCTGTTCAAATCCATACGGCAAGGCCCCAAACTGCTATGACATCAATGTAGAATCGCTTTGTTAATTAAAATCACACACCCAGAAAAGCTCACCTCACCTCATAATCTGTTAAAATGTGGATGACAGAGAACTCCCAAATTTCATTAATAAAATAATAATAACAGTTTATATGTGTGCAAATTAACTCACTGAGCTTGAAGGTTTGTTTTCAGAGGTTTCGTCACCTTGACTAGGTGACATCATCAGTGAGAGTCTCCGCTGAAGCTCTGGTGGTATGTCCCGCCTCTGTATTTATAGATCTTGGTTTCTTAAAGTGGGTGATGTCATTTCCGGTTATTTTAACAAGAGAATGTCGACAGGATCTAAATTGATGCGTTTATTGATGGACTTCTGGTTAGAATGCCACTCCTCTGAGAAGGTCCTTCAGTGTCATTACATGTGTGTGTGCTTTGTCCCATTCAAAGTGGTGCACTTCTTTGTCTGTATGTATAGAACATAATGATAATGGGACATGTCTTCTGTTGGCCAGTTGGTGCTCAGGCGTCCTGGTAATACGACAACAGGACAGTTTCAATGGTGGAAAAGTGATTTTATATACACTGTTTAATAAATGTGTGTGTGCAGATAAGTATGATTTTTCACATGTGCATAACATGTTGTAAATGAACAACAGAGACACAGTTAACGAAAAATGATGCCTATGATGTATAAAATTGATAAATCATTTAAAAATGATTTGATCCTCTCAACGTTCCCTCCTTTTCTCGGATTCCCAAATCTAATCTTTCATTTTTACCAGGATGTGTGCTCTAAATTCTTGATTCTAGTGTCCCAAGTTATTTCAGATAATTCCCTTTCTACCGGGACTTCAATATATTGCCCTGTTGGGTTCTTTCCAAGGCTAGTATCTGTTATATTATTGGAGATAAATAATCTGGCATCAGACTCAGCTTTTGAACATATTACTCTGTTGTACATGCAATGTACAAAGGACCACAGCACACAGGCATTGCCAAAACATTGGGGGATGTTCATCTACTTCTTTCGATAATGTGGTTAACTCATTTTCCACATCTCCATACTTATATCCTCTCTCTCGTTCTCCCTTTGTATCTACTTAAAAAGTCCACCAATTATTCTTCGTGTCCCCTCTCCCAAAACTCCTTCTTTCAGTTGAGATCTAACGATTTCTTCAAGATGTAATGTGGTTATAATTACGCGATGTAACTACAAACACATGCGGGTGTAGCTGGCCAGAGTTAATTGGAAGGGAGGCTGAGCAGGAAAGACCATGGAACAGCAATAGCAGGAGTTTGTGGGGATAATTCGGAAGATAATACCAACAATTCAACCCCACGAAGATGAAACATACTCATGGGAGGACAAGGCAGCCATGAGTAATAAGGCATCAAATCAAAAGAGGAAACATACAATGTGGTGAAGATGATTGGGAATCCAGATAATTCATTGGTTCTGAAACTATGTAAGGCTGGCATCACTGACACGACAGAGTTCTTAATCATGGTCAGGGAGAGAAACAGAGGAAACACATTCACTTTAAACACAAGATGGTTTTTCTCAAGGAAAAGGATTCAGGTGAATTAAACATTTCAATTAAAGAATCGCATGAACTTTAACCTGATGCTAACACATTAAAGCTACCAGACATGACCAACAGATCTGAACGAAGCCCTGCAGTCCTGTTACGTTCACTCATAAATAGTGATGGACGATTAAATAAATGACGGAGGAGAGGGCTCCACAAACATCCCCATCCGAAATAATGGAACAGACCTGCACATCAGTGTAAAAGAGAAGGATGTTTTATCTGCACCATCCTCAGCCAGGGGTGTTGAGTCGATATTCCACCTCACCCTCATCATGATGCCCACGAAATCACAGATGCAAGTCTTCAACCAATTTGATTTGCTGCCTGTGAGATGAAGGAACAGCTGAACACAGTAGATACGACAAAGGCAATGGGTCCTGACTCCATTCCTGCAATAGGATTGAAGACTTTTGCTGCACAACAAGCCGTGTACCTGGGGAGCTGTTTCATTTCAGCTCCAACTCTGACATCTCCCTGGCAATGTGGAAAATTACTCAGCTAAGTCCCATCCCCTAAGAAGGGAATAATTACAATCTAACCAATTTCCACACCTCAGTCACATCACGACAGTCAAATTGGTGGGAGTTCTTTTTGACAGAGCTGTCAAGCAGCACAGAAAAAACCTGTTCAGTGTGGTTTTTGACAGGTTCCCATATGGAGATGGTGCTGTTGTGGAAATGTCAATGGATTACTAATCCAGACCAGGCTAATGCTCTGCCAGCTCTTGGAAGTTAAAAACGATTAATAAAATATCGAGATCTAAATTCTGGGTTCAGTAACAGTGACCTTGAAGCCAATATGGATTGTAAACAGAATTTCCCTCTCCAATGTACTTTTAGGAAGTCAATCTCCTGTGATTTCCTGGGCTGGTCGAAAAGTAACTGCAAAGACTCTGACATGTGATAAACATTTCAATGATCTCCGAAACGGCCAATCAAGGGCAATCATTTGTATCAAACTTCTCCAAGGTCTGAAAGGATGAAACCGGACAGAACATCCGTCTTCAGCATCAGTGTCGGAAAAGGGAATGGGAACACAGTCCTGTCGACCCTGCAGAGACCCCCTTCCTAACATCTGCGAGCTTGCGACAACATTTCCCATAGACTGCACAGAAACAGCGGGAAACGAGGAGGTCATACAACACATTGAGCCTCCCCCATTCTATTTCATGGATAAAATCTCCTCAATGCACTTATCCCACACAATGTACATATCCGTTAATGTAAGTAACCTTGCAAAGCTACAAAATAGGAAATGCAGTAGTACGTTTGGTCCATCGAGTTTGCTACCCAGTTCAATCTAATGATGGTTGGTCCTTCATTTCCACATCGGACTCTGGCTCTCCCACCATCCCCTTACTGTCAATAAATCCTTATTTATAATCTGTGCCTTGGTTTCCAGGTGAGAGCGAATTCCCAGGTTCACCAGTAAGTGAGTGCAGACATTTATTGTCATCTCAATGCAGAGTGACTGCCTGTACCTAATACTGTGGCCCCTTGTTTTAGACGTCCCAGCCAGGGGAATTATCATCCCTGCTTCCAATCTGACTCACCCTGTCTGAGTTCTGTATATTTCACTGAGATATCCACTCATTTTCCTAAAGCCCATGGAATGCTGGCCCAGTCTCCATAAACTCTGCTCCATAAACAAGCACGTCATCCGAGAGATCAGTCTGGTCATCCTTCACTGCTCTCACTCAATGTCAGATTTGTCCTTTATTAGATAAGGAGACCAAACCTGCATATAATGCTGCACAATGTTCGAGATTATTTCTCACCAAGGCCCTGTCTAGCTGCGGTAAGGCACCCTTTATCCGAGACTCAAATCCCCCTGAAATGAAGGTCATCACACCATTTATCTTCCTCACTGCTTTCTGTTTCTGCAATATTGCTTTCAGCGACTGGGGTACAGGGAGAATCAGATCCTTTTCAGTGTTACAGCTGCCCACTTGGTGGGTCTGTGTACACTGGTCAGCGTGCCAATGCCATGCCCAGTATTGACTTCTGGTTGCAGAACTCACTGCGCTGCAGGGACCTCAGAAGTTTATGCAGAAAGAAACAACAGAAAGGAGCATACGTCCCTTTGTAGATTAACATGCTTCAACCAATCCCTTTCAAATGGTCGGCTGCCAATTTATCGTTTCCACCAAAGGACACACCGTCACCTCTATCCACATTGTTCTCCATTTGTCACGTATTTACCCATTCACTCCACTTGTCTTCGTCTTCTGGGTGCTTTTTTACATCCTCCTCACCCACTCACAATCCCACATCCGTTCGTGCTGTAAGGCTGGGATATGTTGTATCTGATTCCAGCAACCAAATGTTTAAAGGGCATTCTGGACAGCTGGGCCCCAAGCACAGATCCCTGCGACACCTCAGCAATCTTCCTCTGTTAATTTCTATTTATTTATTTCGTGAATCTCGGAGTCACTGGCCGGGCCAGCATTTATTCCTTTCCCGAGTTGCCCTTGAGAAGGTGGTGGTGAGCTGCCTTGTTGAATGCTGCAGTCCATCTGCTGTGCTTGACCTCCAATGCTATTGGGGAGGGAATCTCAGGATTCTAACCCAGTGACTGTGAAGGAGCGGTGATATATTTCCAAGTCAGGACGGTGAATGGCTTGGAGGGAACCTGAAGATGATGGTATTCTCATATATCTGTAGCCCTTGTCCTTCTAGACAGACATGGGAGTTTGGAAGATGGTCTCTGAGGATTTTTGGTGAATCATTTCATTGCAGCATGTAGACAGTAAAACACTGCTGCTCCTGCTGAGCGTTGATGGTGGAGCATTGTGGATGAAGGGACAGTCAAACTGGCTGCTTTGTCCTGGATGGTATAAAGCTTCTTGAGTGTTGTTGGGGCTGCACTCATCCAGGCAAATTGGGAGTCTTCCATCACACTTCTGACTTATGCATTGTAGAAGATGGACAGACTTTTGGAAGTCAGGATGCGAGTTATTCGTCACAGTATTCCTAGCTTCTGACCTGCTCTTATAGTTACTGTGTTCATATGGCGAGACTGTGAGTTTCAGAGCAATGATTACCCACTAGGAATTTGAGACCGGGGTATTCAGTGATAGTAACACCATTGAATTCCAAAGGGTAGGTTAGATTATATTTTATTGGTGATGGTCATGGTTTGGCATTCGTGTGGCATGAATATTACTTGCCACTTGTTAGCCTGGATACTGTCCAGATCTTGTCGCATTTGAACATGGACTGCTTCAGTATCTGAGGAGCCACAAATGTTGCAGAACATTGTACAATCATTGGCGAACTTCTCCACTGCTGACCTTAAAATGGATGGAAGGTCATTGATGAAGTAGCCCTAAAGCAGTTTTTGGCCACTGCTCGAGGGACACCGACAGATTTGGAGCTGAGTTGACTGACCTTTATCAACCATGACCACCTTCCTACGTGTCAGGTATGATTCTAACCAGCAGGGAGTTTGCCCCTGATACCCATTGATTCCAGTGTTGCGTAGGCCCCTTGATACCACACATAGTCGAATGCAGCCTTAATTTAAAGGGCTATTTCTCTCACCCCACCTCTAGAATTCAGCTCCTTTGTCCATGTTTGAACACGGTAATGAAGTCAGGAGCTGAATGGCCCTGGTGGAGCCCAAACTGGGCGTCATTGACCAGAGTATTGCTGAGCAGTTTGCTGCTTAAAAGCACTGAGACCTTCCACCACTTTACTGATGATCGAGAGTAGACTGATGGGGTGGTAATTGACCGGATTGGATTTGTTCTGCTTTTTACATACAGGAGATACTTTGGGTAATTTTCCACATAATCAGGAAATGCCATTGTTGCAACTGTATTGAAACAGTTTGGCTAGGGGTGTGGCAAGTTATGGAGCACAAGCTTTCAGTACTATTGCCATAATGGTGTCACATTATCCACCTTTTGGAGTATCCAGTATCTCCAATCGTTTGTGGATATCGCGTGGACTGAATCGAATTGGCTGATGACTGGTAACTGAATTGCTGAGGACCACTGGAGGGGGCCGAGATGGATCATCCACTCAACACTTCTGACTGAAGATTGTTGCGAATGCATCAGCCTTATCTTATACACTGAAGTGCTGGGCTCTTCCCTCATGGAGGAAGGAGTTATTTGTGGAATCTCTTCCACCAGTGAATTGTTTAATTGTCCCCAACGTTTCTCGGCTAGATGTGGAAGGACTGCAGAGCTTAGATCTGATCCTTTACTTGTGGGATCACTTAGCTCTGTCTATCACTTACTGCTTATGCTGTTTAGCGCACAAGTAGTCCTGTTTGGTGGCTTCACCAGGCTGACACCTCATTTTCAGGGATGCCTGGTGCTGCTCCTGCCATCCTGCATACTCCACTGAACCAATGTTGATCCTCTGGATTGATGGCAATTGTTGCGAGGGTGATATGCCAGGCCATGAGGTTATGCGGGAGTACAATTTGGCTGCTATTGATGACCCACAACAGCTTATAGACATCCAGATTTGAGCTGCTAGATCTGATCAAAGTCTGCCCGACTAAGCACCATGATAGTACCACCCAAAATGGTGGAGGTTTTTCTCAATGTGCAGGTGTGACTTTGTCTCCACAATGACTATGCGGTGGTCTCTCTTACCGATAATATCATGAACAGATACTTCTGCAACTGGCAGATTAGTAAGGCTGTGGTCAAGTGTGTATTTTCCTCTTGTTGGTTCCTTCCCCACCTGCCGCATAACCAGTTGAGCAGTTATATCCTTTGGGGCCTGGCCAGCTCGATCAGTAATGCTGTCGCTGAGATACTCTTGGTGGTGAACATTGAAATCCAGAGTAGATCTTGCGTCCGTGCTACCCTCAGTGCTTCCTCCAAGTTTGGGTCAGCATGGAGAAGTACTTATTCATCAGTTCAGAGAGGCTGGTGCAGGGTAATCAGCAGGAGGTTTCCTTTACCATGTCCAGTCTAATGCCATGAGACTTCATGGGATATGGAGTCACTGTTGAGGACTCCAAGAGCAATTCCCTTCCAACTGTATCCCACTGTGCCGCCACTTCTGCTGTGTCCGTGCTGCTGATGAGTCAGGAGATACGGGGTAGGTAATGGGGTGTCTGGGATATAGTCATACTCACAGAATCAAACCTTACAGACAATGTCAGGCTGTTGCTTGACGAGTCTGTTTATTTCTATTCACCGTTTCCTGCCAGCTGTCCCATTCTAGAAACATAGCCATATATTAACCGCCAATTCACTCAGATTTGATTTTGCAAATTGTGCTTGGAGCTTTACCAAAATCTGTCTAAAAATCAACATGTTTTACATCTCTTTCATTTGTCTTCAAGTCTGTTTCTCAAACATAATTCCCATTTCATAAATCTACGTTAGTGTTGCGTATGACTATTACTTTCAGCCACAATAATTTCTCCTAAACCATTGCATTACTATGTTCTATGCTCAATATACTCTATCATTTTCACACATTAGACTTGGTTTTCCTAGTATTATTTGAAAGTTCTGTGAAAACAGAACTGACGTAGTGGCTTCATAGTTCTGCCATTTCCCTGTTTCCCATTCTCTATTCGCTGGTTCAAACTGTAGGGAAACTGCACTTGTTTTCTCATATTTCTCACATTAACATAATTTAACAAACTATTACAGTTCACTATTTTAACCCTTGTGAATATACTCTTCAGAAAGCCATCAATTCCTGCTTTAAACTGCTCAATAATTGACCTTCCACACCATACACTCAAAGGGGCACAGAGTCTGTGCCAACAGAAGTACAGCACGATCTATATCAGTCCGCCTTTCCTACACCAGGCCCATAGCCTGGAATGTTATGACACTTCCAAGTGCTCGTTCAAGTATTTTTTAACGATTGTGAGGTTACCCGTGATCATTCCCCTCTTAGGAAGGTTCCCAGAGCCTCACATCCTCTCTGAACCTCAAACTCTTCACTTTAAAAGTATGCTCCTTTGTACTTGACTCTGACTAAAAGGAACAGCTGCTGTCTATCCACCCTGTCCGTGTCGCTCATAATCTTATCCGTCTGAGTCACGGACCCCTCAGCCTTCTCTGCTCCAAAGTAAATAATCCGAGTTTATCCAGCCTCTCTTCATAGCTGATATGCTCCATTCCAGGGAACATCCTGGTGAATCACCTCTGCATCCTCTCCAGTACAATCACATCCTTCCTGGAATGTGGTTCCCAGAACTACATACAGTGTTCCATTTTGGCCGAACCAAAGCCCTGTATTGCTCTTATAATCTACACCCTGATTAGGAAACACAACACCCAAGGTCCAATTCTTAACTAGCCCATTACCGTGTCCAGTCACATTCAAGGATGTGTAGAGAAGCACAATCTGAGCTTCCCAGTGTGCTGCCATTCATTGAATCCTCCCCTCTCTGGTTCCTTCTCCGAAAGTGCATCACCTCATATTTATCAGGGTTACATTCCATCTGTCATTCATCTGCCCATCTGACCAATCATCTGCATCTTCCTGAAACTTAAGGCGGTCAATCTTTATGTCAAACATACACTTACTTGTCACAACTCCCCCACTCTCCACCTAACCCCCTCCACATTTACATCTGATTTTTTTTATGAACAACACAAACAATAAGGGACACACCACTGATCCCTGTGGTACACCAGGGGACACTGGTCTCCAGTCACACAAGCAACCTTTTCCCACCACCGTCTGTCTGCTGCCACTAAGACAATTTTCTTTGTAACTTGTCAAGTTATCCTTCATATTGTGAGATTTGCATTATTTCTCAGTTTCCCAGCTGGAAATTTGTCAAATGACTTCCTACAAAACTAAACAATCGACCTCCTCAAACTAATTCAATCAAATCCATCAGATGCGACTTCCTTCTGAGAAAGTTATGTTGATTATCCCTGATCAAACCTTGCAACTCTGATTGGAGTTCAGTTTTCTCCTTCACTATTTTCTCCAGTAGTTTTCTTAACAGTGATCTATTACTCGTTCGTCTATAGTCACCTGGACTATCTCTCCCACTCTTACTGTGAAATGTAATCGTATTAACAGTTGTCCAGTTCTCTGGAACGTCCCGAAGGTCAGATTCTAATTAAAATATTCAGTCAGGGTCTGTCCTCCCTTGACTCCAACAGCCACCTGTGATACAACTCATTCAGACATGGAGATTGGTCCAAATATATACAGAACAAAGCCTGAAATCCCTGCTTGTATTTTACATCAATCTGTTCAAGAGTTGTCCAGTCCATCTTGTTGAATTCTGGACCTGCCTCCTCCTTCTCCCAAGTAAAATAGATGTGAAGGTCTCATGTAACAATCCATCAATGTTCTCCAGCTTGACACACAGATTGCCCCTTTGGTTTCTAATGGACACTAACTGTTTGTTGATTATTCAGTTCTACTTGTCCGTGTAGAATATCGTGGGATTCTCGCAGATCTCGCCTACTTGTACTTCCTCATGTCCCTCTGTTATTCAGTCCTTTCGATGTTTCTAAGATTCACTGCAATCGCCTCTCATATTTCCAAACTCGAGATTAAAAGCTGAGTTGCCCCGTCAGACAATCTTGCCAATTTAGGGGTTAATTTGGAGAATACCTTTTGCAGTTCCTCTGTAGTCAGTATAATCTTTCTTAGATTGGGACTCCGAACGATACACAATAGTCTAAGTTTAGTCTCACCAACGCTCGATGCAACTGGTGCACGACATCCTCTATATTCCAATTACATTCACATGAATGTAAACCTAATTTTTACTTTCCCATTTGCATATGTTCTTCCTAATACCTCTCGGTTTAACTTTTCTTATGAACTTACAGTGTGTGAGTTCTTTAAAAAATCTCATGAATATCCAACTATGCATTATATATTGGTTCTTCATTGTCTATGTTCACAAGAATCATCTTCAAACCATTCCAAAAAAATGTTTTCCACTTCTGGTTTTCCTTTCATCGGTACATTCTCACACTCCCCAGTTATGTTATTACCTTCTATATATCTAGTAGCATGTTCTTTGTAATCGAGTCCAACAGATACCCGACTGCGGATGACAAGATAACTGGTCTGTAGTTCACCACTCTCCAAATTCATCCTTTCTTAAATTGTTGGTCAATATTTGTAACCTTTGCCTTATCCAGTTTTGCTAAATGCCTTTCGGGAATGTGTTGGAAAATAAAGTGACAATCCGCGATGCAATCAACATGTCGATTGCTGCTTCCTCTGAAATTCCTGTAGGAACTACATCTGATCTGTCAGATTTATAAATACTCCATCGAGCTTTCTTTTCAAGGATGACCTTAGCACTGATAAGAATGATCTTAGACTTTACTTACACAAGTTCTGTGGTCTCTTGGTATTTCTGGAAGAATGTCTGGGCATTCTTCCATGAAGATAGACACAAAGAAACTGTTTCTTTTCCCTGCGAATTCTCTGTTCTCTGCAATAAATTATCCTGAACACACACCAAATGTTCCACATTTGGCCTTGTTTTCATTTGTTTTCATACATTGATTTACGATTTTTAGCAGTCTTTATGTTTTCTTTCGTTTGCATGCTTTTTCGTTTTTTGATTTTCTTCTCAGTTTGTTGGTCATCCTTTGCTGGGTCCTATATTTCTCTGAATCCACTGGCTCACTGCAACACTTGGCATTTTTTCTAGGCTGCCTCCTTTCATATAATAGGTAGATAAAGGTGGGTTGAAAGTGATATTCGGAGAGGAAGGAGGGTGGACTAGATTGATAGGGAGGAAGGTGGACATCTCGGAACATTCAAAAGGGTGGTGGTGATTTGGAAGGTTGGAGTGGGATAAATGGGATTAGGGGAAATGGGGAAATGGCGAAATCCACGATGATCCCCTGTGGTTGGAGGGTCCTAAGACAGAAGAGGAGGCTTTCTTCCTCCAGGCTTCTGGTTGCTCGGGTTTGGCAATGGAGCAGGTCCAGGACTCTTATGTCCTTGGTAGAGTGGAAAAGGCAGTTAAAGTGCTTATCCGCAAGGCGATGGAGTTGTTCAATGTGGCTGTCCCAGAGATGTTCCCTGAAATGATCCACAATTTGACCTCCTGCCTCGCCAATTTAGAGAAGACCACATGTGTTTCATGGATGCAGAGATGAGCTGTTCTGTCTCCTTTCATCACCGATCATCTACATATCGCAATCCCAGCTACCTCCCCCCTTCCGCACCCCCTTCACATTTACCTCTCAGCCTCCTTGGCCCATAAGCTTCATTCTTATGAAGGACTTATGTCCAAAACATCGATTTATCTGCTCTTCGTATGCTGACTGGCTGTGCTTTTCCAGCACCACACTCTTCGATTCTGATCGCCAGTATCTGTAGTCCCCACTTTCTCCTCACGCCGTCATGGCTTGCATGACTCAGATTACTTCAAATACAACAAAAACAATACATTATTACTGAAGTACCCAGAAATGTGTATATCTCATTTCCTGTTTTTGCATTGCAGCTTTGACTTTGATATATAACTCCCATCAATGTTTGCTCCTCTTTGCTGTTTTTGCGCTCCACCTTACAAGATTCTGTGGAATCTGAGTGACGTGGGCTCTGGGGAGATGAATGGTAGAGATCATCTCGCCACATCATTTATGATCTTCTCAAACATTAATTTCTCCAGATCTCCCGTTATGCTGTGGAATAGAGAAGGATATTGATCTTCCAACAATGCTCTGTTTCCCCCAGAGAGCTGAGACAGCTCTCAGCTGGGAACCTTACAACAGGCTGGTAAAGTGTTGCTGCTGCTGTACAGGGTCTTAGTGAGATCACATCTGGAATAGTGTGTACTGATTTAGTCTCTTCAATGAAGAAAGGTTGTTGTAATATTGGAAGCAGCTCAGAGATGATTTCTGCAATGAAGATGCTCGCTTATAACGAAAACGATAATCAGATTGACCCAGTAGCCATTCGAGTTTACATAAATTTAAGATTGTCCTATTTCAACATAGCTGACAAAAGGAGTCAACAAGTGAAGCGAATAACACAAATACTGGAGGAATCCATTCCGTTCTCCAGCCTGTTACACAGGAACAACAGGAGGATATTCAGGCCTTCGACCCTGTTACACCAAAATAGAGCGAGGCTATTCAGCCCCTGGAGCCTGATATACATTTACAGAAGGAGGCCAATCAGCCCCTCGAGCCTATAACAGTAGGCCATGCTGCACCAATATCCTGTTAAATCGCAACAGGATCAGTCCATTCAGCGTCCTCAAGTCTGTAACATAGGAACTGGATGCGGTCACACAGTGACTGGAGATTGTTACACTGGGATAATAGGAGGCCATCCAGACTCACCAAGCCGATTTCAAGGGCGTTGGATAAGGATAAAAAAATCTGACACTTCTTTCATGAGAAAGGAAGAGGTAATTCAGACACATGTCTGTTGTTTGGGAACAAGAGAAGACCAATCACTCCCTCGGTCCCATCTCCGGGATACATGAGGAGACCGTTCAGTGTCTCCACCTGTTATGGAGAAGTACGTGAAGACCCATCAGCCCCTCAAAATGTTACACAGCAACAGGAGGATTCCATAATCCCTCAACCCCCTAAATCATCAATAATAGAAGGTCATTCTGGTCTTGGAGGCATCAGCATGGGAACACCAGAAAGCCGTCACCACATCGATTTTGTACACCAGCAGAATGATGAGTCCTGTCAGCCACACATGCCTCAAACAGCAATTGGAGCAGATCTCTTAAAACCTTTTGCCCATTAAACAGGAATTCAAAGAAAACGTAAACGTTTTTGAAAGGGAAGAAATTATAGTAACTGTATACATTTGGGAGGAAAACGTAACGAAAAACTATTGTAATTTAAGACAATTATTAGAATCCATTGTTGAGGACATTTGCAAAGGTAAACCACAATCCATTGGAGACAACGTGGTTTTACAGAAGATAAATCAGGTTTGAAGTGTTTGAATGAGTTACTTAAAGATGTGACAAGCAAGGTGGATAGTAGGATTCCTAGAGATGGAATGTATCTGGTCTTCCTGAAGGCTTTGGATATGTTGCTTCCCAAAGAGTAAGTGGTAAGATCAGACAACATGGGTTTAGGAGTAATTTATTAGCTTGGATGGAGGATTGGTTATCCAACAAAATGGAGTCAGATGGAATAAATGTGTCATTTTCTTTTGGCAAATGCAATTTGTGGGGTGCCATTGATTTCAGTTCTCATTTGAGATCGATAGTATTACTGTACTCGGTTGATGGGATAGAAAATATGATACCACATTTTCAGATGACACTAACATCGGTGGGAAATTACTTCGGAATGATGATGCAAGAGATTTTAAAACTATACGGATAAGTTGGGTGAATGGGCCAACATTTTGCAAGGAAAATTAAAGTGAATAAATATGGGGCTATTCAAGTTGGCCAGTATAATAGAAAGACAAATTATTATCGAAATGGAGAGAAAGTTCAAAGTGCTTAGGTGCAGAGGGATCTGGGTGTCTGCTTGCATATCACAGAACACCTGCCTGTGAGAAATGCAAGCATAATTTCAGTGTTTACTTAAATAAGGATAGAGTATAAAGGTAGGGAGTGTTGGTGTAGCTACGCAAGGCATTAATGAGCCTGCAACTGGAGTACAGTTTGGGTGTCCTGCAGAATGAGGTATTTGCATTCGAGGCAATTAAGAGAGCTTCAATAGGTTTATTCCATATTTGAAGTATTTGTCTTATGAAGAGAAAATGAGCAGTTCAGGCCTATACTCTCGAGTTTATAAGAATAAAAGGAGATCTCATTGAGGTCTGTAAAATGCTAAAAGTAATTGAAAGTTTAGATGTGGCACAATCTACAACAAGCGACAAGAGTTTTAGGATGGAGAGATGGCAGCAAAGTGGGAAAGAGGCCGCGAAGACATCAGCCATTTTGTATCCAATGACGAAGCAGGTTCTAGGAGTTGGATTCCTCACAGATGCTCCTTGTTCTTATTCAACCCTTCGACTGTGTTGCACAGGAATGGGGGAGGCCTGAGTATCATACCGGAAGCAGGCACGCAGAATAAATCAGTCACAATCAGTTAGAGAGAACGGAACCAGTAGGGTCACACAGTGACCAGCGCTGGGTCCTCAACTACTTACAATCTATATTAATGATCAGGAGGATGGAACAGATATACAGATGCTGAGTTTGGTGATGTCGCTGATGATAAGCAAGAGATTTAATTATCATGAGATGGTGGAGGGTCTACAGATAGATTCAGAGAGGTAAAGGCAATAGATAATAGCTTGGCAGGTGGAATTTAACATGATATAACCTGTCATTTCATTTTCAGGTATAATGGAAGGCCGTATGTTACTGAAATGGAAAGGGATTAGAGGGCTTAATGATACTGCGTACTGCGGGGTTCACTCAGACCCGTTCAGACATGGGAGGTTTTACTTCATTCCTGATCATCTGCTCCTTGACACCCTAAGTGAACCCATTGCTCTCCGTACACATGGAATACTTTGATGTAGTTGATTGGTGGTGGGGCTGATGTTTTGAAACATGCTTCAAGAGGACAGCATTTATCCAAGATATATTCATATCTTTCTGCACGGACACCTGATGACGATGGGAATGGCTGACTGCTTCTGAATGAAGAGGCCGTGACTGCTGCAGGACAGTGGATATTCACCAACATGATGTACTGTGCATGGGTACACTGTAACATTAATAGAGAGAGAGCTCCTTCAGTTCCTCTACCTCTCCCCATTGACATGGGTACTCCGCAGATGCCATGTACACAATCGGGAATCCCACTATCCTGGATGCACCCGGCAGCTCACTGCTGTGGGAGAAACAATGTATTGCCCTCATCCACCATATCTATGTCCTCCATCACCGAATGGTGACACTGTTGTGGAGATACTGTGAAATGATGGATATGTCACCCAGTCCTGCCTGGAAATTCTGGACCATAGAAGCTGAATGAAACCGTAACCCTAACAGCCACTGGCAGCACCATCCTCCCCCTGGTGTGTTGAAGGAAATAACACTGCTCTGTGACCAGCTCCTTATTCAATCAGTGCCCCCTCACTCTCTGATCCTGGGTTTAGTGGAGCTTGGGAAGCTGTTCCTGGAAAACCCGGTGTGGGTCCAGCAGATCCCTTACCCCACACACACTCACTGCGTGGTTTCAGACCTTCCCCTCTCTGCAGCCTCTGCTCCATTTGTTGTTCATGTTACAGACCCAGATGCTGTAACCAAAGTCCCCATGGTCCATCCAGGGTTGGGTCACCAAATCGTCAGGTCTCCTGAATGTCTGAGGCAGCTCACAACACAACCTCCAGCAAACCATCCCCAGCACCTCCACTAACTTTCCAATAACAGGAGTCAGTCAGAAACAGGTGTTGTGGACCAGACCAGATCCGTGCAAAATATTTTAAGAAGGCCGTTTAGACCCAAACCTCTCCTTATTTTAAACATGGATGTGAAGTGTGCGTTCCAGATACGTTGTGACTGGTCAAACCTCTCGACATTAAGTAAAATACAGTCTATTCAAATGATTTATTTAAAATCCAATCGAAGAAAATAATATTTTGGGAGAGCTTATATATTGGAACACTTACACAAACAATAGATACCGCCCCTTCTTGGTATAGACCGCTTGGCACAAAGATATATTCAAATACAGATCCTTACATGCAATTTTCTGATCCAGTAAATATCAGCATCAACAGAGATGTCAGAGAGAAAAGCAGCTAGGGATCATGGATTGATACTTCCAACCCTTCGAGGATCCCCAACAGCTTCTGAATGCTGCAGCTAAAAAAAAAGCGAGAAAACCTGGTCTGGGAGAGCTGGCCACTGCCCTTCGATTGCAACCACCATTTAATGAAACCTGAAGGCCTCTCCAGTTATTTACTTAAATTGTGTTCAGACTTCAGTTCTGCACCTCTGAGTTAAGAACGTCTCTTCAAAAACAACCTAAGAGGACATAACCTCTTTATAGTGATGGTAAACTCACACCTCACCTTTAATAAAATGATCCATGAATATAGAAAGATGGATTAATTTTAGACCTGCTTACCTTCCTCTATTAATAGACTGCAATGCATATATATTACATTGACTCTGAGCATACAAATGTTCACAACTAGATTCGATTTCAGTCATTTTACTCCTGCCACGGAAGACCTTTGTCTTTCTTCACCCAAGTCTCCACAACGTGTCAAAACGTAGGTTTTCTCGCCCTGTCATCTGCATAATTTCAAATTGAATGGTAGCAATAATAAGCTCAATCGAAACAGACAGGTATTATTCTCCCCAAACCTCTCCAAAAACTTTAAGGGGTCACGATCAGTGATAAAGATTTGTCGCAGGTATGTTATTGGCAATTTAAATGCTGGAATGTTGTAACGCCAACACCAAGCTCAACGCCTCATTCCCTATTGTGGAATAAATCTGTTGATGTTTCTACTGGACGCTCCCACCACACATTACGCAATGGAGCAATTCTCATCTCTCCGATAGTCCTTCTGAATGACATAGCTCCTCATGTCTCAGCATAAAAGAATTACATGCTTCTGTGCCTCTTAATGCTGTAACCCATTTACCTGCTACTTCTGGCTTATGCCAATTAATCTTACTCTCATAGGGATATGTTTTAAGAAGGTCTTGCACATTCTTCTGAATCCCCCCAGAAACCAAGCTTTGATTTCTGAACTCATCATCATCATCAGCCATTTTAGCTTCTAACCTTGCCATTGGAACTCTCTGCCCTTCCACACGAGTTCTCACAACTGCAGGAAGTGAATTGTTGAGCTTCTCCAAAATAAGAATCTCTCTAAAAGTGTCATTGGTTTGCTCTGTTTTTAATACCCTTCCCCACCTTTCAAAATTACTTTGTTTGATTCTTTCAAACTCAATGTGCGTTTAACCTGGGACCCTTTTTTAAATTCCTGAAACACTGTCTGTCGGCATCTGGCACAAGCTCATATACACTTCAGATGGCTTTCTTCACCTCCTCCTCCTCCTCCCCAGACACCGCCTCCGATAGGGATGCAAATACCTACCAGCTTTGTTTGGGTCAACTAAATCTACATGGTCACTGAGCACTGCATTTGTTGAGCCACTTCCTCAAATAAAATTCAAAAGGCTCCCCCATCATTCTCATCAAATTTAGATAATGCCTGGGTTTATTTAAACAGATCCCCATCAGTCCTTTGGCTCATCTTCACTATCCTCCTCATCTAGCCGACCGTGTACCTTCATCTCAATCTTATATGTCAACTTTCCTCTCTAATTACTAACTTTTGATGTTGAAACTCTCTGCCTTTCTTCTCTCTTTTTTCTCTTTCTTCTTCATTTCTTTTTCTTTTATTTCTACTTTTCATCATAATTCAAACTGTTTCAATCCCTTCTCATGTTCAAAGTGCCTCATTTGACATTGAATTCCAGCCGTTTCCAAAGACTCTGATGGTGGTTCCACCAAATGTAATTGCCGAGCTATAGCTGTAATTATCTTTCATTTTCTCACAGACAAACGCACTCCCAACTCCAACTTGTCTGCCAATTCCTACAGCTTTGCCTTCATTACCTTTTGTAAAACCCCCAACTTCATTTCTTCCACACCCAGAGAACTCTTAGTGACTGAAAGAATCTTTATACACAAAACACTATTTAAACCAACCGAATTCAACATCCGGAACAAAAGACACTAACACCTACCATACGCGACCTTTGAACGCAATGGTGCATATTCTCCAGTGTCTGAATGAGCGTATTCTGGATGCTCTGGTTTCCTCCCACAACCCAAAGATGTACATGTCAGGTGAATTGGTAATATTTAGTTGTTCATAGTTTTTAGGTCCTGAGTCGGGGTAAATGTGTAATAATAGTGTGGAGGAATGGGTCTGGGTAGGTTACTCCTCGGAGGGTCGGTATGGACTTGTTGGGTCGCATGGCTTGCTTGCACACTGTAGGGATTGTAATTCTAAACCCAATTTGGCCTTATCGATTTAGAACCAGACAAAAGGCCCCAGTTTGCAATAAACCAATCAGATTGCCTCAAACTAGTTTACGAAGGTAGCTTGGATGCCAACCTTTCCTTATTTTAAAGGCAGATGTGAAGTAGTAGTTCCAAATGTGATGCTACTGATCAAACCACTCACCATTAAGCAAAACACAACATACTTAAAGAATCTAATGAAATTCCATACAAAATGAAGAGGAATGTAGAATGATTTAACTATTGGAAACCATAACCGAATAATGGATACAGTACCTTCTACAAATGAACTGTTCCAATATACCAACATCCCATAAACACATCCCTTGGAAAAAAGGAACATTCAGACATACATTCTTGCATACAGTTCTCCAATCCAGGAGGAATCAGCATCAAGTTAGGTTTCTGAGAGAGTAGCAGCTGGAGATAAGTTACTAGGCCATTGTTACTGCCATTTATTATAACCCCTAAAAGCGTCGTAAGTCATTTACTTGAGTCGTTTTTAGTAGGCGGCTTGGCCTTTAAGATCTCTTATTTAAAGGAAGGAGAAAATAATCTTTTTTAAAAAAAGTGACAGACAGCATTGTCACAGAATTTAGATCCCTGGCCCTTTACTTGAGGGGCTTCCTCCAACGGAAGATCACCTGAGAGGGACAAATACAGGTACAGACCAAGTTACAAGGATGTGTCTCGTAACTTCTGAAAGATCCCTGTCCATGGACCATCACATGGGACATACCGGGAAGTGAACGACAGCCTGACACACACAATTTCACTGTTTCTGAGCTTCACAATGCCAGCACTCGATACACTAGAGAGCCATAAACAAAGGCCAGGGAAAGATAGAGAGGGACAGAGAGATTCACATTAAAGACAGAAAGAGACAGTTAATGAATTGAAAAGATGTTGTGGAAATATGGGGAAAAAGACAGGGCAGTGTGTCTAACTGGAGAAGTGAGATCTTCGAGAGTAAACTCACAAGAATGAGAACATTGAATAAAGGCATTGTCAGATCAGCTGGAATGGTTGGTTACATCAAATTCTGAATCTGCTTGACAGAACACCACAAACAACATAAACTGGGACAAGATGACAGCCCAGCATGGAGAGCTATGCAGAACATGCTAGTGTGTTGCTCAGTAAACTGCCCTATCTGCCCAGCATAGAGAGTATTGCAAATTTACTTATCATCTGCTAACTATATTCGCATCAGATTACTACAATGTCGACAATGAGAAGATTTGCTGTGTGTGTGTTCATCTGAAATGGAGAGAGAGTGCGTGTGTGCGCGATTGGCGTGGTTGAATGCGAAACTCATTGTTTGAGAAGGAACACACATGGAGGAAATTATTTTCAATACGAACAACTGGCTTTTTGTTAATCAAAAGAGAGAACGAAAGAAGTTTCATGGACAGATGTGCTAAAGTGTTTGAGAATGTCAAAATAAAGGCATTGCCAGACACAATAGCAATATACATTGGCGTGCACATGAATGACAGATGATGGGAGTGAGTTCGAATCAGATTTGCTTCGGCAGGTTTGAAGACGGGAGCGTCAGCAGCAGATTATTGGCTTCATTAAGACTGTACTTCATAGCTCAAGGTTCAAACAGCAGGTGGACTAAACCAGTGAGATATATTCTGGGGTTGTGAGTATTTCAAGTTAGAAATGGTCAGGGAATGGTGTCAGGAATCAGCTCATGGTCAAAGAGATCACCCACAGTTGTGACTTGTCTGCTTCAGCCGCAGATATTGGTCAAGGATGAGATGCAAATTGTAGATGGAAGTGGAGTTTGTAACCAGAACAGTATAGAGTGACCTCCCTGCTCTTAATATTTAAATAACAAAGGCAATGATACAATAGATACAGGTGAAACTGAGTAAGTCAACATAGAGAGTACCAATGCCAGCTCAGAGAGGGAGACAGTCATTGAAAACATTCATTGTTGTAGTTAGTAGTGGTCTGTAGAGTAAAATCTGGATTGAGAGTTTCAACAGGAAAATAATAGTGACAAGAAATATAGACTATAAAAAAGAACAGTAATACAGTCATAACCGGTTTATAGAACAACAAAATCTGGACGGTGACACTTACTAGGAACACCAACGATAGCCAGGAAAGGATAATCAAAATATTGAATAATGAGAAGGGCATAACAGATCCGTGATGATAATGGCCACGAATAAAATTCAGAAAAACACCAAACATAATTGGAAAAAACTTCTGTCTATTGTTGGAGCATGCCAGTCTAATGTTCCCAGATTCGGATACATTTTTTGAACATGCCAATCTAATGTTCTCAGATTCTGATCCATTGTTGGAACATTCCATTCTAATATTTTCAGATTCTGATCCATTTTTAGAACATTCCAGCCTAATGTTCTCAGATTCTGATCCATTGTTGGAACATTCCAGTCTAATGTCCTCAGATTCTGAACCCTTACTGGAACAGTCCAGTCTAATGTTCTCAGACACTGATCTCTCCTCCCCCTCTCTCTGGGTCTGCTGTTCCCTGACAGTGCTGTCGGTGATGCTCCCGCTCATGTTATGGGATAACACATTGAACGGCGCCCATTTATCATTAAAAGATGGAAACCCTCCACTGGGATAATTAGAATCCATGGAGATTGGCATTAATCACAGTCACTGAACAAACACTGGGAAACTGAGCAAAGGATACGACAACGGATGAATGGGCACTGCACAACAATCAACAGACAGGAGGGTTCCCTCCCAGTTGGGGAACACTTCAGTGGTCCAGGTCATTCAACCTCGAACCTTCTGGAGACCATCCTTCAAGATGACTTCGGGACAGACAGCAGCGAACAGTGGCCGAGCAGAGGCTGATAGCGAATTTCGGTACCCATAGGGAGGGCCTCAACCGGGACCTTGGGTTCATGCCACATTACAGGTGACCACCATTGCACTATACACACACACACACACACACCCAGGCACTCCTATACACGCACATACGTACGGACACACATGTACACAGACAGCACACAGACACTCACACACACACTTACAGACTCCCACACTTACGCAGGCATCCGATCAGAGACTTAGACCACTCTACACTCATGCACACACATATACACTCTCTCCCACTGATACTCAACTCCCTCCCACCCCAGACACGCGCACACTCGCACACTCACACATGCACCCCCTCACAGACTTAAGGCACTCTACATGACTATACACACAAATACACTCCCTCTCACACTCACAACCCCCAACCAAGACAAACCCACACACAAACAGACAAAGACCCACATGCACACATATATTTTGTGAGGTGAATTCGTACTTGCAGAGTTACATTGTACTTTGCTCAAAAACTGCAGTAATTCATGTAAACCTCTGAGCTCAAAAACTGCATGGATTCATGTAAAACTCTGTTATCTCACCTTTCAGATTAGAATTAATCTAAGCATCATGGTACAGGCAGAGAACACCGGGGGGCGAACACCTTCAACATATTGTCTAGCTATCACTCATTATTACAGCTAACCTGAGAATGCAACTTTAAAAGAAAAAGGGTTTGTGATTTACACATGAAAGAAATAAAACTGTCATGGTATTCAAATAGATGAAAGACTCAACAGACAATCAATGTATTTTTCAATGTCTAATTTCCGTTACATCACTCTGGTAAATATTTGCTATCAACTCTGTGCCTTAGAAGTATGTCCTCCACTATCACCCGATGAAGTAGCGTCGCTCCGAAAGCTAATGTGCTTACAATTAAACCTGTTGGACTATAACCTGGTGTTGTGTGATTTTTAATTTTGTACACCCCAGGCAAACAACGGAATCTCCAAATCATGACTAAATAAACAGGCTCAGTTAACCAGTTCCACACATCACTTTTCATATCACTATAAAAGGGAACATTTACCGGGTGTGGAAGGAATGGATGAGGGTTGCTGAGGGATGGACTATAAATCTTTAAATCTTTTAAATCTTTATTTTAACTTGTATATGAAAGTACTTACAGGATACTACAGGGCTCTATATATGTTCCCCTCTGTTTATGAAAGGAGGCAATTATAAAATAAGAGATCGGTTGCATAAAAAATATAGGTGAGAGGGCACCTGGGGTACATTGTGTTGTTTGTGTTTCTGGGAAGGGATGGACCTCCATCAGATACAGTTTAACAGCTGCTCGTAATCCACGGGTTGCTGTGTCATTTAATGTCTCGGGTCTGTTACACAAGGACAGGAGGAGGCCATTCAGAGTTTCCAGTCTATTACAGAGGGCCACGAGGCGCCCATTCACCTCTCGAGCCTGTTACGGAGGGGCAGGAAGTGTTTATTTAACTTCAAAGTCTGATACACATATATATTAGTTTTAAATTTATTTTGGAATAGGAATGACCTGATGTAAACATTAAAGTTCTAACTTTGGACAAGACCAGTTTTGAAAGTGTTAGGCGAGCTCTGTGAAATGCTGATTGGAATACCCCAGTGAGGGAGTGGGTGGGTGCAGGGAGTGCTGGATCTCTTCATATATTGATGCTCTGATCAAGATAAGGAAGGTGCATATGTCAGGTAAACAGGGCTTAGATCAAGTGAATCCCGAGAGGTGTATAAGGACAACAAGTGCATCCTAAATGGGGAATTCGGGCCAGGAAAATGTGGACATGAGATGGCTTTAGAAATAGGGTTAACGAGACATTGAAGAAATTCTATAAATCCTTTAATGGCAAAGGGTTAACTAGGGAGAGAGTAGGTCCCCTTAAAGATCAGTAAGGCTACCTATGTATGGAACCACAGGAAATTGGAGGGATACTAAACAAGTATTTCTCCTCAGACTTTAATATGGAGGAGGTTACAAGAGCGAGAGAATGAAGAAATATATAGTGATACCTTGAAAAGTGTCTCTATTACAAGGAGGTGTTGGGCATTTTAAAACACATAAAGGTGAACAAATCCCTGGGACCTGATCAGTTGTATCCCAGATGTTTTTGGGAAGCTAGGAAAGAGATTGCTCAGCATTTTGCTGACACATTTGTAACATTGATTTCCACAGGTGAGGTGTCAAAAGAATTGAGGGCTGATAACATAGTGACATTGCTTAAGAAAACATGGTAGATTTGTTAGCAACGTAAGACTGTCTGGAATCCAGGGAGAGCTCGCCATTTAGATCCAAAATTTTCTTGAATATTGGAGATAAGGCGTGACAGTGGCATTTGTTCATTAAACTTGGAGACCTATGACCAGTGGCGTGCCGCAAAGATCAATAGGGGGTCCACTGCTTTTTGTCACTTACACAAATCATTTACATTTGAGTATATGAAGTATAGTCAGTAAGTTTGTAGCTGATACAAAATTGGTAGGTGAAGTCGACAGTGAAGAATATATCTCAGACTATAACGGAACTTTGCTTAGGTGAACCGAGTGGCAGATGGAGTTTATTTTAGTTAAATGTGAGGTGTTCCATTTTGGAAAGACAAATCAAGGCAAATCATGTAGTTAGGTTTCTGTCGAAAGCTGCCAATCAAGGAGAACTCCATAGAAAGTATCGAATCACTGCATTGAGGAAACAGGTTATTCGACCCACCGAGGCCACACCGAACCTTTAAACAGTATCCCACTGTACAAACCCCTACCCTATCCCTCTGAGTCTGCATTTCCCATGACTAATCCACCTAGCTTACAGATCCCTTACTCAATTTAGCATGGCCAATCTGCCCTTATTTGTATATCTTTATACTGTGGAAGGAAAACATAACATCCGGAGGAAACTCATGCAGACACGGGGAGAATGTCCAAACACCACATAGGCAGTCATTCAAGGATGGAATTAAACCCAGATCGCTGCGCTCTGAAGCAGCAATGCTAGTCACTGAGGTACTGTGTCACCTTGTGGTGCAGGTTCTCCGTTCCTTGAAAGTGCCGGCACAGGTAGACAGCGCAGTGAAGAAGGTGCTTGGTGATTTTCCCTTTATTGGTGCGTGCTTTGAGTCTATGCGTTTGCATGACATGTTGCATCTGTACAGGACAGTGGTTTGGCCACTTTTGTAATGTTGCCTTTAATTCCGGTCTTCCTGCTGTCGGAAAGATGTTGTCAAACTTGAAAGGGAACAGAAGAGATTTTAAAAATGTTGCAGGTGTTGGAGTGTTTGAGTTACAGGGAGAGTTTGAATAGGCTGGGGCTATGTTCAAGTGTTGAGGCTGAGGGGTGACCTTAAAGACGTTTAAAAAATCATGAGGGGCAAAGATAAGGCAAACAGTCCACGTCTTTTACCCAGGATAGGCGAGTCCAAAATTAGAAGACAAAGATTTAAGGTGAGAAGGGAAAGATGTAAAAAGATTCATGAGGGACAACATTTTCATACAGAGACTGCTGTGTGTATGGATAGAGCAGCCAAAAGAGGTGGTGGAGGCAGGTGCAGTGACACCATATAAACGGCATTTGGATGGATACATGCAAGGGAAGTGTTCAGAGGGAGATAAGCCAAGTGTTGGCAAGGGGGACGAGATTTATTCAGGATATTTGGTCGGTATGGACGATCAGACTGAAAGATATTTTTCCGTGCTGGACATCTCTGAGACTCTATTGCCTTTTGAGCGTATAACACAGGAACAGGAGGAGGTTATTCACTTCTGAATTCCGTCAGTCAGCTTGTTTGCTCAATTGCTGAGAGTAAAATACAAAAATACATCATTCAGATTTTAATGGTGTTTTACAGAAAAGGGGGAAAGGCTTTTAGTCAAGAGAAGCTGTAAGTAATGTGAAGAGGCCATTCAGGCCCTCAACTCCATTCCACAGGAGCAGCAGGTGAGCACAGAGCTATTGGAGCCTGTTACTCAGTAGCAGGAGGAGGACATTTACTTTCGCAAACCTTGGATCAGGAGACAGTCACTCAGCTGCCCAAGATTGGGGCACAGGAACAGGAGGCAGTTACTCAACTGCTTGAGACTTGGACACAGAGACAGGAGGGAGTCACTCAGAGCTCAAAACTGGGGCACAGGGAAATCTGGAGGTTAGTGAGGCCCCAGCATCCTGTTCTGCAAGGACAGCAGGAGGTGACTCCCTCTCCGCCAGTATGGGACACTGGAAGAGAAGGGGAGTTTGCTTGAAACAAAAAGAAATATATGATTTAGTTGCATTAGTGGTCCGTTCAATCCTGCACCAACATTCAGTAAGACCACGGCTGATCTGATTGTGATTCCCTTATTCCATTATACGGAGACTCCGCACTCTGCAGCCTCTGGTCCTTTTGTTGGTACTGTTGGCCATATTGCAGACTCTGATGCTGCAACAACACTCACCATGACTCGTCCAGAAGGATGAGTCTAACAGGATGAGTCAGGATTTGAAGGGTCCAATCACAAGAATGAAAACTCAAAATAAAAGCATTGCCAGATGTTTAGTACTCTCACATACGCAATCCAACTCACATAACCAGCCCATCCCTATACTTTCAGGATGGAGCACTGTGTACATCCGGCTGGTGTACTGCTGCATGCAACCCAGCAATATCCAGAATGGAACTCTGTGCAACCCACACCAAACTTGATCTATAATCCTGGGCTAAATGTCCATCATGGGGAGCTGTGCAGACCGCACTGGTTCATTCATATATAAACCCAGGCTGTTGCATTGTTCGGTAACACTGTGTTAGATCACTGCCCAGTGTGGGAAACATGTAACCAATGCTGAAAGTGAAAGGATGTGCAGCTCCCATCCATTTACAGCTCCATATATCCACTATACCTTGACAAGTTGTGCTGCGAATGTGAAAATCACGGCGAGGAAGAGATGTAAATGGAAACAATTTAAATACCAATAGTTCTGATTAAGGCGCATATCACTCTAGTATTTAAAGTTGAAATAACTGAGATAATATCCAATGAGGTTTTGTGAATGGTGTAAAGAAGTAAGAGGGGGATGGTGATGTTATAGTGGTTGCATTATAAGCCTCCAAATAATCAATGGGAAATAGAGAAACAAATATGCAGGGAGACTGGCGAGACTTGCAGGAGCAATAGGGTTGTCATAATAGGTGATTTTAATTTTCCTAACATAGACGGGGAGTTCCAGAGTGATAAAAACTTAGATAGAACATAATTTGTTAAGTGTGTTCAGGAAAGCTTCCACAAGCAGCATGTAGAGGGTCCTACTCGGGAAGTGATTGGAGCTGTATTTATTTTAAAGTAGTTTTGGTAGGGACAAAATTGGTCCACAGATTCAAGTTCTAAATTGGGGCAAGGCGTATTTTGTTGGAATTAGGGAATTGCAGGTGTTGATTGGAGTAGTTTGTATCGAGGTAAAAGAATCTCGGGCAAGTGAAAGGGCTTCAAAAGTGAGATAGCTCGAGGTCAAGGTCTATATGTTCCTGTGAGGGTGAAGGGAAAGTGAGACTGGCAGAAGGAACCCTGCATGACAAAAGACATTGAGGCTCTGACCAGAAAAAAAGGAGGTGTGGCTCAGGTACAGGCAGCTGGGACCAAGGGAACCCCTGGAGGTACACAGGGGTTACAGGAACTTACTGAAGAAGGAAATCAGAAGGGCGAAAAGGGGGTATGAGATAGCCTTGGCTGAGCAGATCAGGGTGAATCCAAATTCAGTATTGGAAAGAAAAAGAACAACAAGAGAGAGAATAGGACGTCTTAAAATCCAAAATAGGCACGCATGTGTAAAACTTCAAGAGATTAGATTACTTACAGTGTGGAAACAGGCCCTTCCACCCAACAAGTCCACACCGACCCGCAACCCACCCAGACACATTCCCCGCTGCATCTAACACTACGGGCAATTTATCATGGCCAATTCGCCTGACCTGCACATTTTTGGACTGTTGGAGGAAACCGGAGCAAACCCATGCAGATACAGGGAGAATGTACAAACTCCACACAGTCAGTTGCCTGAGGCGGGAATTGAACCCCGGTCTCTGGGGCAACAGTGCTAACCACTGTGCCACAGTGCCGCCCACCTTCAATGATGGATGAGTTCCTCAATTTCCCCTCTGTGTTTACCATGAAGAAAGACATGAAGACATGTGTCCTTTGTGAGGTTAGTTGGCATACCTTGAACAGTCCATATCACAGGAGAGGTGCTGATGGGCATATTAGAATGCATAAAGTCAGATAAACCTCTTGGTCTAGACCAGATATATGCAAGAACACTGCAAGAGGCGAGAGAAGACATTTCAGGGGCCAAGGTCCCGGAAGACTGGAGAGCTGGGGGGTGGGGGGGAACAAATGTGCCCTTATTCAAGAACGGCTGCAAAGAAAAGTCTGGGAAATATAGACCAGTAAGCTTCACATCTGGTTTCAGTAAACTGCTTGAGAAGGTTCTGAGATATAAGATATGCATGCATTTGGAAAGACAGAGTGTGACTTGGAGCAGTCAGAATAGCTTTGTGCGTGGCAGATCATGCCTTACAAATTTTGTTAGAGTTTTTGTGGAAGTGACCAGGAAGGTTGACAAGGGCAGGGTGGTGGACATAGTCTAAATGTATTTCAGTAAGGCCTTTGATAATGTTCCACATGGTAGGCCGCTCTGGAAAGTTAGATCGCATGGACTCCAATATACACTGGCAAATTGGCGACACAATTGGCTTGACGATATGAAGCAAATGGCTATGGTGGAGGTATGCAGTCAGACTCGAGGGCTGTGACTAGTGGAGTGCCTCAGTGGTTGGTCCTGGGCCCATTGCTGTTTGTTATCTATATCAATGATTTAGACCAGAGTGCACAACGCAGCGTTAGTAAGTTTGCCGATGACACTAAATTAGGAGACATCATTTACAGTGAGGAACATTATCAGAAATTGCAGCAGTACCTTCCTCAGATGAGGAATTGGGCTGAGAAATAGCAACTGGTGTTTAATATAGGTAAGTGTGGAAAGTCAAATCCAGGTTGTATTGTAATGATGAATGAAAGGGTCTTAAGGAGTGTAGTGGAACAAAAGGACTTTGGAGATCAGGTGCACGGTTATCTGAAATTTGAGTCACAGATAGACAGGACAGTGAAGAAGGCTGTTGGCACACTGGCCTTCAACAGCACATTGAGTATCGAAGTTGGGACATTATGTTGCAGTTGTACAGGATGTTAGTTAGGCTGCAGTTGGGGAATTGTGCTCCGTTTTGTTCACCTTGCTCTCGAAAGGATATGGGTGAACGAGAAAGAGCATAGAAGAAATTTATAAAGATGTTTCCTGGGCTGAAGGCTCTAAGTTACAGGCAGTCGCCTGAGTCGGAATCTGAACCCACGTCTCTGGCACTGTGAGGCAGCAGTGCTAACCACTGTGCTACCGAGCCGCCCACGAAAAGCGTCTCCCTATTTTCTCTGCTCCCTCACACTCACTGTATGTCTGTTATAGCACCGACCCCCGTACAAGGCTCATGCTCCACCACTCTCACTATTTCATGCAGCACCTTCCCTCTCTTTCTCTCTTGCCTTTCTAACCCCCCCCCCCCCCCCCCACATAGTTATAGAATATTCTGGAGAATGCCAAATATGGAATGTTCCATATAATGTTCCAACTTATTCCCAGTTTCAGGATAACGGCTGTGCCCCAGTGTGTAACATGCAAGAGGATGGAGTAGAGATGTACGTTTTTTTTTTAAATCACACACAATTAAAATCCATCATTAGGATTCAGTACTTCAAATATGCTCCAACATTCAATACGTTCGGGGGTGATCTGATGGTTTTCTCAGCTCCATGTTACAGGAACTTTCAGTCATTCAACCCCCAGGTTCCTGTTACTGAGCAGATGATTCTCAGACACTTTTTATCCCAGGTTTCTTCTAGCACGTGTTCAGAAGGCCCCTCCCAATGGGACGGACTCTCCTTACTATATATTTCATCTGTTTTATAAATTTTTGCAACAGTCAGCATGCTTTCCATAGACCAATCAAAAACATGCACTTATTTTATGGGTATGAAAGGTTTGTGAAGGTTTGTAGTTCAGGTTGTGGTTTAGCGTGTAGGTTTGCTCGCTGAGCTGTAGGTTTGATATCCAGACGTTTTATTAGCTGGCTACGTAACATCATCAGTGGCGACCTCCAAGTGAAGCGAAGCTATTGTCTCCTACTTTCTCTTTATATGTTTGTCCTGGATAGAGTTCCTGGGATTTGCGGTGATGTCATTTCTGTTCGTTTTCTGACGCGTTGATAGATGGTATCTAGATCTACGTGCTTGTTTACAGCGTTGTGGTTGGCGTGCCAGGCCTCTAGGAATTCTCTGGCATGTCTCTGCTTAGTCTGTCCCAGTATAGATGTATTGTCCCAGTCGAAATGGTGGGTTTTTTCATCCGTGTGTAGGGCTACGAGGGAGAGAGGGTCGTGTCTTTTTGTGGCTAGCTGGTGTTCGTGTATCCTGGTGGCTAACTTTCTTCCTGTTTGTCCTTCGTAGTGTTTGAGGCAGTCCTTGCAAGGAATTTTGAAGGCGACGTTGGTTTTGTCCATGGGTTGGACTGGGTCTTTTAAGTTTGTTAGGTTTTGGTTGAGAGTGTTGGTGGGTTTGTGTGCTACTAGGAATCCGAGTGGTCTTAGTAGTCTGGCTGTCATTTCTGAAACTTCTTTGATATATGGTAAGGTGGTTAGGGTTTCTGCCTGTTATGGCTATTGATATCCAATCACAATTAGTCATTCTGGTTATTTCACTTGTCCACCTTATTATATTCAGCCAAAGCCAGCTTCCAAACACTTGTCTCATTATAAAATACAATTTCTAACAGAGAACATTTTTATCTCAAATATACCTTTTTCGTTGTTCTGAATGTTTCTCTTGCCCTTTGCCTGTGACTGATTATGCATGCAACCGTTGCACAGTCTCCCACTCAGTTGGTTGGATGGTTTGTTTGTGATGCAGAGGGAGGCCACCAGCGCAGGTTCAATTCCCCCAACTGACTGAGGTTACCATGAAGGGGACGCTCTCTCAATCTCACCCCATCACCCATGTCGTGTCCTTCAACATAACCACCATGAGAGGTCTCTTGAATGGGAACTTTTTGGGAGTCTAATCTATCAATGTTAGCATTTTAATTTTTTGACATTTTTTATTGAAAAATATATTTTTATTATTATATTAAACCAAAAACAAAGCAATTCTAATAACAGAACAAAATCACACCCATGTGCGTGTATATAAAAATAAGTTAAAGTCTCTAAACGAACAAATGAAAAACAAAAATAAACAATAAATAATAAATAAATAATACGGCTCAGCATAACAAAGTGATAGATCTCGTTCTTGGAGAGCCTTAACTGTTACACATTCATACGTCCATAATTCTTCATGCTAGATTCATTAGACAATATCGTCATGGCTATATAAAAGCCCTTTTTAGAGTGGCAGATAAGCCTGTATCGCGGTAATCTAAAAAATGGTTGCTACATCTTATATAAATCTTTGCTTTTCGGTGCACCATACTAGTGAAAAGATCCAAAGGGATATTCACCATGACGAGCTTACAACGACTCAACAGATCCGATCCAACACAAAAGAATATTCTTCCTAGCAGAGGAAGTATGGGGGAGATATTAAACGAATATTATGCAAACAAGTCTTTACTGTGAAAGAGGATATGGAAGATATAAAATGTAGGGAAATAGTTGGTGACACCTTGCAAAATGGCCATATTACAAAGGAGGAAGTGTTGGATGTTTTGAAACGGGTAAAGGTGGCTAAATCCCCAGTACCTGATCAGGTGTACCCTAGAACTCGGTGGGAAGCTAGATAAATGATTTCTGGGTCTCTTGTTGAGATATTTGCAATATGGATGTTCACAGATGAGGTGCCGGCAGACTGGAGGTGGGTTAACGTTGTGTCATTGTTTAAGAAGGGTGTTAAGGACAAACCAGGGAAGTATAGACCAGTGAGCCTGACGTTGGTGGTGGGCAAGCTGTTGGAGGGAATCTTGAGGTACAGGATGTGCATATATTTGGAAAGGCAAGGACTGATTAGGGATAGTCAACATGGCTTTGTGCATGAGAAATCATGTCTCACAAACTTGATTGAGTTTTTTGAGGAAGTAACAAAGAGGATTGATGAGGGCAGAGGGGTAGATGTGATTTATAAGGACTTCAGTAAGGGTTTTGATAAGGTTCCCCATGGGAGACTGACTGGCATGATTATATCTCATGGAATACAGGGAGAACTAGCCATTTGTGCACAGAACTGGCTCAAAAGTAGAGGGCAGAGGGTGGTGGTGGTGGAGGGTTGTTTTTCAGACTGGAGGCCTGTGACCAGTGGAGTGCCACAAGGATCGGTGCTGGATTCACTACTTTTTGTCATTGACCTAAATGATTTGGATGCGAGCATAAGAGGTACAGTGAGGTGTAGTGAAGAGCGAAGTGGGTCACTTCAGATTGACCAAATGGCCAATGGGCTGAGAAGTGGCAAATGGAGTTTAATTCAGATAAATGCAAGGTGCTGCATTTTGGGAAAGAAAGTCTTAGCAGGACTTATACACTTAATGATAAGGTTGCAGGGAGTGTTGCTGAACAAAGAGAGCTTGGAGTGCAGATTCATAGCTCCATGAAAGTGATGTCGCAGGTAGATAGGATAGTGAAGAAGACTTTTTGTATGCTTTCCTTTATTGGTCAGAGTACCGAGTACAGGAGGTAGGAGGTCATTTTGCGGCTGTACAGGACACTGGTTAGGCCACTGTTGGAATATTGCGTGGATTTTTTGGTCTCCTTCCTATCGGAAAGATATTGTGAAACTTGAAAGGGCTCAGAAAATATTTCAAGGATGTTGCCATGGTTCGAAGATTTGAGGTATAGAGAGAGGCTGAACAGACTGGGGCTGTTTTCTCTGGAGCGTCAGAGGCTGAGGGCTGACATTATAGATGTTTACAAAATTATGAGGGGGACATGGATAGGGTAAATCGGTAAAGATTTTTCCCTGGAGTCGGGGAGTCCAGAACGAGAGGGTGTGGGTTTAGTGTGAGAGGGGAAAGATACAATAGAGAACTACGGAGCAACTATTTCACAAATAGGGTGGTACATGTATGGAATGAGTTGCCAGGTGATGTCAGGGAGACTGATACAAGTGCAACATTTAAGAGGCATTTGAATGGGTATATGAATAAGAAGGATTTGGGGGGTTATGGGCCGGGCGCTGGCAGGTGGTACTAGATTGGTTTGGGATATGTGGTCGGCATAGATGGGTTGGACCGAAGGGTCTGTTTCCATGCTGTACATCTCTATGTCTCTATGACTCAAATTTATCTCTGTTTTTTGGTGCACCATGCTGGTGAGAAAGTCCAAAGAGATGTTCTCCATGATGAGCTTACAAAGACCCAACAGACCTGCGGAGTGTTCAGACATCCAACACAAAAATATCTTTCCTAGCACAGAAAGTAAGGACATAATTTTTTTCCCCATGTGCATCTGCGTAAGATACTCTGGGCAGGCCCAGGGAAAGAGAAACCGGATCAATCTTCAATTCGGTCCCGAAGACCCACTATACTACACCTAACACAGTGCTCCAATATATACAAAGCCTGCAGCAGGACCACATACAATGAGTAAGATTGCCTGTAGTCATTCTGCATTTAGGACTTGCTGTAGGATAATCCCACTTTGAATTTTGAGAGAAAATCTTGGGTCAGATAGCACCTATGAAGAATTTTCAACTGCATGGAATGGGTCCTAATACAGGTCAAAATCCTTCGAGCATTTTCAAAAATATCCTCCCATGTCTCCGAAAATATCTAAACCCCCAACTTCCTCTCACAGACGTCACGAAGCTGCACAGTCTTGTCTGAGGGTGCACTCTCCAACAAATGATACAGGGAACTGACAAAGAGTGTATTCTTTTCAATAATCACCTGCTTCTCTGTATTGGATCGATAAGTCTCTGTTAAAATTGCGTTTTTTAATCAAATCTCTAATCTCGAACAAAAACAGAAGAGGTCTCTACTAGGTAGCATATACTTACGAGTTATTTGATCAAATGATATCAGTGTTTCTCCCTCAAGTAACACGTGGTGGCTCAGTGGTTTGCACTGCTGACTCACCGCATCAGGATGACGGGTTTGGTTCCAGCCCTGGGTGACTGGCTGGGTGGCGTTCGTATATTCTTAACTGTGTCTGTGTGGGTTTCCTTCCCTAGACCAAAATTGTGCAGGTTAGATGAATTGGCCATTGATAAGTCATTCATAGTGTTCACGGATGTGCAGGTTTGGGCTTTAGTCAGGGTAAATATAGGATGGTAGGGGTGCGTCTTCAGAGATTCGAAATGGACTTGCTGGGCCCAAGGGCTTGTATCCACACTGTAGGGATTCTACTAATTCTAAGTCACTCGATCAAGGCACACCCCTGGCTGCCTACAGATTAAACCTGGAATCCATTATCACTGGTTGGCAGCCCGGTATACCAAATACAGGGGTAAGAAACATGAGGGTTGTATTGCTCTCGATCTGACGCATGGTCCCTCAAGTTTTAACAGTATTGATAATCATTAGTTTATATCAATACTCCATAAATGTTGTCATTTTAGCTAAGAACAACAGACCAATAAGGGTTCACTTTTTCTGAGAGGGCTTAATGTCATATTGATGTCGAGACCTCAGCGGCCCAGGCACGAACATAGGATGATAAAAGAACTTAATTGATTGCTTTTAATCATGGACATCTACCCCCCCCTCCCCCACCTCCCCCCCCCCCACACACACACAATCTGTGGGCCAGTAGCAATTTTGTTAGCTTGATATGGAATCGCTTATGGTGCCAAATAAAAGAGCTAAACCAGCCATTATGTTTCCGATATATCTGTCTGGGAAACATCAAAGAAAGCATTTACACAGGGTATAGCAAATCAGGAAGGATATTCATTTTAATAACAGGTATCCGACCTAGCCAGGATATTGGAAATGCCTCCCATATTTGAAGGTTTTGCTTAATTTTGTCAAACAAATGAACATAGTTCACGTTAAATAAATGAGCAAAGACAGATGCAATGGATATATGGAAATAGGAAACCACGCCGTGACTATTTAAATGGAAAGCAGAATTTGGCTCAGTATCAGGTATTTCCCTTAGACCTCCCACAGGCATGGCCTCCAACTTTGTAAAATTAATCTTATCGCCCAGAAAGGCAACAGGCGAATTAATGCATTGCATCACATGAACTACCAAAATTGCGGGATTTGACAAAAACATAAGACGCTCATCTGCATAAAATGTAATCTTTCGTGACTTCTATTCCAGTTCTGAGGCAGATGTGTTGGCATCCCTACGGATGGCCTCCGCCAGTGGCTCAATCACCAACGTACACAACAATGGCGAAAGGTGTCAACCTTGTCGGCTGCCTGGAGAAATGTTTATATTACTGTGACCACACCATTAGTGAGAACCGCAGATCGCGGTAAAGGACCCTCACCCACTTGATAAAAACTTTGCATATACCAAACCGTTCTCATGTACAGAAGAGAACCGGCCACTCAACCCAATCAAATGCCTTCTCTCATCTGAAGAGATCAATAACCCTTGGACAGATTGTTGTTGACACTCTGGGATCATATTGAGTAAATTCTTAACATTGTAGGAAGATCTGCGGCCCTTTACAAAGCCTGTTTGGTCCTCTTTGGCAACGGAAGGCAGCAAAGTTTCCAACCTGATTGTACGGGTCTCAGGCAAGATTTTGAAACCAACATTTAAAAGTGAGATTGGAAGGTAAGATGCACAATCATCCAGGGTCTTCCTTTCTTCAGCATCAGAGAGATATGAGCCTCTCTTAAGGATGGAGGGAAGGGTTACTGACTGTATGAGTGACAGAACATGTTAAACATCAGCCCTGACAACAGGTTTATAAATTATTCATAAAATTCACTAGGAAATCCGTCAGGACCGTGCGTCTTTACATTCTGAAGCTGCTTCACACTCTCATGCGCTGACAATGGTGCATTATGGCACAACACCTATTCAGGGGTTACTCCTGGAAAACCCAGGTTCTTGAAAAATGACTCCACCTTAATCTATCTTAATCCAAAATGTTCAGTCTATAATAATTCGGAGAAAAATCTCGGACAGGAGGCATTATTATTTTGGAATTGAAGGTAAGGATCCCAGTAACTTCCCTAATTGAGGTTACGACTTGCCCTCAGCTGTGCCTCAAGCCAGCTTTCCTGCTCCCCCTTCTGCTGCATCCTAAGGAATAATTATTCCCTTGGCATAAGCTTTAGCAATTTCCCATAGAGTGGATGAGTTACTGGTTAAATCTGAATTAATGGCTTAGAAAGATCTGAAATGATTGCTATCGGCGGCCCGGTGGCACAGTGGCACAATGGTTAGCATTGCTGTCTCGCAGTGCTGGAGACCCAGGTTCAATTCCCATCTCAGTTGACTGACTGTGTGGAGTTTACGCATTCTGCGTGGGTTTCCTCCGGGTGCTCCGGTTTCCTCCCACAATTGGCCATGCATTGGCCATGCTAAATTGCCCGTAGTGTTAGGTGAAGGGGTAAATGTCGGGGAATGGGTCTGGGTGGGTTGTGCCTCAGCGGGTCGGTGTGGACTTGTTGGGCCGAATGGCCTGTTTCTGCCCGGTAAGTATTCTAATCCAAATACTCAATGAACTTACTAGTCTTAACAATAAAGGGATACATTCACCAATGTCTCGAACCTGCTACATTGCTCTTAATCAATACGTATACTGCTGCATGGTCATTAATGGTAATATTCCCAATTGTGCAGGATGCCACCGAATCTAAGATTGTTTCAGGGATGGGGAAAATATCAACCCCTGTGTAGCATTTCTGCCGGTTAAATAAGAAAATAAAATCCTTACTTGTGATGTAGATCTGCCTCCAGATATCCACCAGCTGTATTTCTGCACACAAAGCCACTAATTGCTTACATTATAACGAGGGTATTGGAGCACCTTTGGACATTCTGTCCACTGTGGGGTCCATAAGTCAGTTGAAATATTCTACAATTATATGCCACGATTCAAGATATCTTAATTTGGAAAATGCATCTACCAGGATTTTACGAGGGTGCACCGGGGGGTCAATAATCATTCAAAATACTCTATTATTTACCATAGTTCAAGGCTTTGGGGATTATGAGCCTCCCATGAGAGTCAAATACAAACTAGTAGGTTAAATGGAAGATTCTTTTTATCCATTATGGTTTCTCCTCCTCGTAGTATTAAAAGAGGAGAAATAAACCCGATCAAACCCGACCTGCTGTAATGTCAAATGTTCCTTGTCATCAAGGTGCATCTCCTGCAATAGGACAACATCTACCCTCTCTTTTTAAGACTAGAAAGTAATTTATTTCCTCTTTTCTGGCCAATGGTCCCCCTTAATGTTCCAGGTACATCCTTTAAGCACATAATTATCCAGAACACACTGTAGCAACATTTGAACTAGAGAGAGGAAGAACTCGAATTACTGATAATTAATAAACAAAGTCTCATAAAGCTTAAAGACTACACAAACTAAGACTACTACAACTATCAACTCTCAAAACTTTCCAAACCTAAGCATTTTAAGCAAATGGCTGGGATGGAGTGGGTGAGGGAACCACTTTGCCAGTGCTGTGATGCAGAGCGCAACAATGCAGGCCTTCCAGAGCGCCACCATCTTGGATTGCCCCTTAACATTTTATCAATATTATCATTTCATTTTGCATTAAAGTCCTGGTTGTTCTGGAGCGGTGTGATTTTGTACCACTGTCAGCATTTCCCCAAAACTGCATATTCCTGCTATTTCCCGATAATCCTTGACTCCGTTATTATTTATGAACCTTCTGTCTATGCCTCAAACATATTCAATATCTCTGCCTCCAATGATCTGCCGTGAAGAGTGTACCAAATACTCTCACCACTGAGAAAACAAAAATTAACCTGATCTGTGGGTGAGATTATTTTTGTCTCCTTACTTGAGAAAGGATATAATTAATTTGGAAGCATTTCGGAGATGTTTCACTTCATGTATTCCAGGCATGATCCTCTTATATTATGAAGGTTTTAACAGGTTACTCTTGGAATGAGAGGTGATCTTATCGAAACATACAAAACCTAGAGGAGAGTGATCAGATAGATACCCACTGGGTGTTTGTATCGTCCAAACTTCTTGTTGTTCTTATAGAATCTCTACAGTGTAGAAGCAGGACATTCCGTCCATCAAGTCCACAGTGACCCTCGGAACAGTATCCACCCACCCCACCCCCGTACCTGCCCCCCTACTCTATCCATGTAACCCTGCATTTCCCATGACTAAACTGTCTAACCTACACATCCCTGGGCATTATGGGCAATTTAGCATGGCTAATCCACTCTAAGCTGCATATCTTTGGACTGAAGGAGAAATCTGGAACACTGGAAGGAAACCCACACAGACATGGGGAGAATGTTCAAAATCCAAATAAAGGGTTGCCCGAGGTTGGAATTGAACGCAGCTCCTTTGCGATGGGAGGTAGCATTGCTAACCACAGATCCACCATGCGCATCCGTTAGTTCTATCAGTTACTTGTGGCTGACTTAAGAAATCTGCCTGGCTTGTTCCTGTCACTGGACCTCACCCAGTCTGAGACCTTTATCATCGGCCTTATTACCAACCTGGTTACATTTAAAATTTGTTGTGAGCAGTGGAAGAGTGGGACTAGAAAAGGAAAGAGTGACACCCTCAATCCTCAGTGACAACTGGAGTGAGAAAAAAATCACAAAGTGGTATTTAATTCCAGTAGAAATTCTCTTTCCAGAATTTGGGATGGCCAGATATTTATATTATAACGAGGCTGGCTTTGTCTATCGATAGGTGAATCAGAGATAATGGTTGATGGAGAGCAAAGTGCAACTGGGACCACAATGAGATGAGCCATGACCTTATTTACTTGTGATGTAGTGTCATTGTCATTTAAAAAGAATATGGTTGATCTACTCCAGGGCTCAACTCCACTGTCTTGCAGACTCCTTGTATTCTTCCACACCTCTCTGGGTCAGGGAATCCCATGCATTCACTACCTTCTGAGAGAAGACATCGGTTTGCATCTCAGATTGAAATCGATGTTCCATATTCGAAATCTATATCCTCGAGTTCGACACTTTGCCCAAGAATGGAAACAACTTCTCAACATCTAATTTCTCAAGCCCCTGCTGTGTCTTGTATGTTTCAGCAGTATCACTCATCATTCATTTAAACCCAATGAATGATCGCGTCAATTTTTTAGAGATTCTCTATAACTAAACCCTTTTATTGCAGGAAAAATCCGAATGTACCAACATAGTTACTTGCTGCACCAGCATGCTGACTTTATGTTTCACACATAGGAACATTCCAAACCCTTTGTACTGTTCCTTTTCTGGAAGTCCTCTCCATTAAATAACAGCCTGCCTTTTGATTCTCAGTGTCATCCTCAAAGTCGGAAGCATATTGTACTCAGCTCCCTCCTTCAGGCTATCAGTATAGATTGTAAATAACTGATGCAATCAGGCTGATATTTGTGGTACTCCAGCAGATACACCCTTATCATAAAGATCCATTAATCCTTACTCTCCGATTTCTGTGTTAACCAATCATCATCCCATGTTAATACAGTATCCGACGTCCTGGAACTTCTGTTTTGTGTAAGAACTTTCATTTTGTAATACTTGTGGAAAATCTCTGGAAAGTTTTGCGTCTACCAGATCCCCTTTATCAAGTCCTTTGTTACATTTTCAGGCATCTCCAGAAGTACATTGCATGATTTTACAGGGCAAAATATCATTTCCCTTTCACAGACCCGCACTGACCCTGCGTGAAGCTTTTCTAAATGTCCATGGTGGGCATGTTTTCCAAAGTATACTAGTCCCATCTGCTTTCCTTGGACTCATGTGCCTCTAAGTGTTTCCAGTCATATATTTGTCCAAATAATGTTAAATGTTGCAGCTGGACATGCAATCTACCACTCTTCCTCTGGCAGCCCATTCCACACTCTGCGTAGAAATGTTATCCCTTCGTCCCTTTTAAATATTCCCTCTAACACCTTAAACCCATTCTCTCTATGCTTGAACTCCCCCAGCCCATGGAAACATCTTGGCTATTCACCCTATCCATTCCTCTCATGATTTTATAAGCTTCTATGATGTCAGCCCACAACCTTCTACACTCCGTCTGATACTAACTTCAAGAACAAGCATTTAAAGATAAGCACTGCAAATTTGAAGCGATATTAAACATCACAGGTAACCAATACTCAGCCCAATCTTCATACTGTTATTTGTTTTTCTCCATGTTACAATACTAAGGCGACATGAAACGCTTACTAGTGCCAATAAGAAGTTAATCATCTGAATTCCTTTGTCTAAAGGGTATGATGATCACTACAGTGAAAACGTATCTGTGGCCATATCTATATAATACCATATGGTCAATATTCTCCCTCCTGGCCTCCCTGTGACTGTGTGTGGTTGTGTCTTCTTTATCTTGCAATCAATACAGTGAACCCCTTTCCCCCATTTGCATCTTAATTTAAACCCCTTTTACAGAATCTTCTCATTCTCCACTGCTAAAAGCCGGTTTATCTTTTGCCACACCCTCTTTTCCCTGCCACACATCCCTCAATTCTGGCAAGGGATTAGAAGACCATTTTGCAATTGTATTCAGTTTTGAAGAAGTTTTACACTGGAAACGCTAACACTGTTTCTCTGTCTCTGCAGATGCTGACAGACCTGCTGAGTTTCACCAGAAATGAATAGGTACAGAAAAAAGTTTCAATTAAACAAATAACTATGGATACTGGAAATAAGACTACAAAAAACGCTGGAGATACTGGTAGCTTTATAGAAGATTAACTGGAACTGAAAGTTTAACTCTGCATTCACTCCAGAAAATGCTGCAACACCTTTCGCAATTTCTTCAGCAATTTCTGTTTTTGAACAATTTCCAATGACGTATGTCAAAGATGGCCAACCATCCTGTCCAACATGGAGCGCCGTACACTGGGAACTGAACGATACCGCATGCTGCAGAAGTTCGTTGACTCTGAAATTGCTTAAGGTTGGCATCACTGACACTACAGAGCTCTGAATCATGGTCAGGGAGAAAAACAAAGGGAAACACATTTACTTCAATATAGAAGATGGCATTATGGAAGGGAGAAGATTCAGATTAGTACCTTAAATGGATAGAGTTTATGCAATACTTTGGAGGCGAGGCACCAAGGAAAGACTCCAGCAGAATGAGAATATGAAAATGGAAGAATTTCCACATCAGAAACCAGAGTAGGGCACTGAGTACAGGCCTGATGGGTGAATGGATCTGGGTGTGAAATGGGGAACAGTCAGTAGAATTGAATTGTAAATAATGCAGCTAAAACTGGGTTATCATCTGATGCTGTAGATCTCAACAGCAGAAGAAGCACAGTTGTATTCAATGGCAATCTGTAACATTTTCCCGACGATACTTCATCAGTCTACCATTACCATCAAGCCGATTCATGGTTCAGTGACGAGTGTGGGTGAACATGCCAAAGTCGGAATCATGTGCACCTAAGCCTGATGACAAGCCATTAATACGACCACACTTGACGGGTTACACTCCAAACAGCAGGACTAACATCTGATACGAGGGAGAAATGATCCCGAGACTAACAAATCAGAACTAAGATCTCTCGTCCTGTCAAATCCATGCATAAAAGTCGATGGACCATTAAACAACTTACTGGAAGAGAGTACTCCATACATATCCGCACCCTAAATAATGGAACAGCCCTGTACGTCAGTGTAAAAAGATGCAGTATCTGCACCATCCTTAGCCAGAAGTGTTGAGTCGATTATCCACCTCACCCTCACCATGATGCTCACAGAATCACAGATGGCAGTCTTCAACCAATTCAATTCACTGCATGTGACATGAAAAAACAGCTGGACACTGTATATACGGCTAAGGCAGTGGGCCCTGACAACATTCCTGCAATAGGACTGAAGACTTGTGTGCACAACAAGCCGTGCCCCTGGGGAAGCTGCTTCATTCCAACTCTGACATCTTCCTGGCAATGTGGAAAATTACTCAACTGTATCCATTCCGCTAAGAGAAGGATTACTGCAATCTGACTCTTTACTAGTCCTTCAGTCCCATCACGACAGCTAGATTGGTGGGAGTTCAAATTTGACAGAGCTGTCAAGCAGCACAGAAATAATCTGCTCAGTGTAGTTTCCGATAGGTCCCCATGTGGAGATGGTGCTGTTGTGGAAATGTCACTGGATTACTAACCCAGACCAGACTAATGCTCTGGCTGCTGATGCAAATTAAAAACTATTAATAAAATATCAAGATCTAAAATCTGGTGTCAGTAATAGTGATCTTGTGTTCAACATCAGTGTAAACTTCGATTTCCTTCCCCAATGTACTTTCAGGAAGTGAATCTCCCGTGCTTTCCTGGTCTGGCCTAAAAGTGACTCCAGACACAGAGACATGTGATATATTCTTCAATGATATCTGAATCGGCGAAACAAGACACTCAATTATATCAAACTGCACTGAGGTCTTAAATGATAAACCCGTACTGAACACCAGGCACCAGCCTCGTTAGTAGAAAAGGGAATGGGAAACACAATCCTGTCGACCCTGCAGAGACATCTTTCCTAACAGTTGAGAGTTTGTGACAATATTTGCTTTCCCTGTACTAGTTAATGGCTGAACATATCCACAGTGCGGTTTTCCCCATACAATAGTCATATCCCTTAATATGTTTAAACATTGTGAAATATAAAATGAGAACTGCTGGAGTGCCTTCAGCCCATCAGTTTTGCTCCTCCATTCAATATACAGGCAGTTCTCCGAAAACACGTGTTGATTAAATACAATTTGGCTGCAATATGATTCCTGAATCTTTTTTCTATAAAGTGAATTCCCGTTCACTGTGACGCGATTCCTTGGCAGGAACCAGCTGAACAGCAAAACCCTGCCTCAGGATCCTCTCTCTGCAAAATGTACATACAATGTGTTCAGCTAAAACAGGAATGCAATGCGCTCAGGAGGCCTTGAACTGAGCCTGAAACTGGAAATTGGAGACTACATTTAGAAAGAACTTTATTTCAAACTGTGGATAGAATCTTGAGGAGAACCGGAATTCTCCATCGGCATCACGTGGTTATTCATCCCCCATGTGCTTTCTGGTGAACGGTAGAGTGCTCCAGTGAGTGACTGTAGTGTGAAAGTGTTACATTTACGGCACTGTTCCATTACAATATGTGATTTAAAGATTTATTCAGACTGAACTAGTGTGGTTGTTAGACCAAACTTAATTTTTGGTTTTTACTGATATTTTTTGGGGGTTTGCCCCTTACCCTCTTTTTTCCATCGACCCCATTATTAATATTGCACGATTTTCAACAACACAGTGTTGCCCAGAAACACAGTTAATGTGTTATTTGAGAACAACCTGGACTGATAGGTGATCTGCTATCTTCGCACCATACTCCTGCTCTATCCCTATCCCTTTCATTTCCAGAAATCCTTATTTATATTCAGCGTAATGACTTCCACATCCTGATCTGGGAGAGAGTTCCCCTGGTTCGCCAGTCTCAGAGTGCAGACATTTATTCTCACCTCAATGCAAAGCGGCCTGTCTGTACCTGATACTGTGGCCCCTTGCTTTAGACATGCAAGCCAGGGGAATTATCAACCCTGCTTCCAATCTGTCTCGCACAGTCAGAGTGTGATATATTTCACCGAGATCTCCACTCATTTTCCTAAACCGCATGGAATACAAGTCCAGACTCCCAAACTGAGATCCCACAACAAGTCTGTCATCCCAGAGATCAGTCTGGTCATCCTTTACTGCTCTCTGTCAATGTCAGGTTTGTCCTCTATTAGGAACAGAGACCAAAACTGCACACAATGCTGCACAATGTTCTAGATGGCGTCTCACCAAGACCCTGTACCGCTGCAGTAATAAACTCGTACTCCTGTACTCAAATCCCCCAGAAATGAAGGTGAATACAGCAGTTATCTTCCTCCCTAGTTGCTGCTCCTGCAATATTGCTTTCAGTGACTGGTGTACAGGGAGATCCAGATTCCTTTCAATGTTACAGTTCCCCACTTGCTGGGTCTATATACACTGGTCAGCGTGCTAATGCCATTCCCAGTACTGACTCATGGATTCAGAACTCACTGCCTTACATGGATTCGGAGGCTGCACAGAAATAAACAAAAATGGAGCTTAAGTTCCTTTATAGAGCAACATTTTCAAACACTCCCTTTTCAAATGATAGGCTGCCATTCTATTGTTCCCATCAAAGTACACAGCATCTCATCTCTCCCATTACTCTCCATCCGCCACGTATTTGCCCAGTCATTTCACTTATCTCAGTCACCTTGGAGCTTTTTTACATCCTCCTCACACACTCACAAGCTGACATTGTTTAGTGCTGTCAGCAAACTTGGAAATATTGCATTTGAGACACTCAACCAAATATATGATGTGTATTGGCAATAGCTGGCGCCAAGCCACGATCCTTGCTATATACCCCTAGCCTTCCACTAAAAAAATGTTTTTTTATTCCTTCTCACTGATTCCTGCCAGCTCTGTCCTTCGAGAACCATGTCCATGTATTAGCCCCAGTTCCACAGGATTTGAATTTGCACAATATGCTTGGGGCTTTATCAAAAACTTTTAGAAATTCCACTCGGATTGCATTGATGGCTTCGACATAATTTTGCTAAAAGCCGCTTTCTCAAATATGATTCCGATTTCATGAATTTCTGTTGACTTTGTCTATGTCCATTAATTTCAGTCTGATACTTTCTCTAAACTGATTAGTTGATAATTTAATTCTATTCCCCTTTTCTCACCAGACTAAAGTTCCCTCGTATTACTAGGAAGTTTTCTTTTTTGTTTTGCTCTCTTCCGTAAAGGCATAACTGAAGTATTTGCTCCATAATTCTGCTATTTCCTGGTCCTCAATTATCTGGTATCAAACTGTAGGAAAGCTGCACATTTATTTCCATTAATTTTGACATTGACATATTTTCAGAAAATATTATAAGTTCTGTCTTATAAACTTTATTAAGATATTCTTCAGAAACCTATCAATTCCTATTTTAAGGTACTCAGTGATTGGCCTTCCACAGCCATACAATCACAGAAGCAAAGACTCTATTTTATCAGAAATACAGCACGGTCTACATTCGACCCACTTCGCGACACAATAGCCAGAGCCGTGAATTTTAAGGCATTTCAAGTGCACTGCCGTGTATTTTCTCATGGTTTTGAGGTTATCATGACAACTCGCCTCTCAAGAAATGCATTTCAGACCCCAACACACTCTGGGTGAAAAGCAATCCTCAAATCCTCACTCAACCGCAAACCCTTCACTTTAAAAGTGTGATCTTTTGACTAAAAGGAACAGCTGCTGTCTATCCACACTGTCCATGCTCCTCGTAATCCTTTCCTTCAGAATCACGTCTCCCTCAGCCTCCTCTCCCCCAAACTAAACAACCCAATCTTATCCAGCCTCTCTCCATAGCTTATATGCTCCATCCCAGGGAACATCCTGGTGAATCTCCTTTGCATTCCCTCCAGTGCAGTCACATCCTTCCTGTGATGTGATTCCCAGAACTACACACAGTATTCCACCTGGGCCTCACCTAAGTTCCGCATAGCTCTTCTAATTTGTGCCTCAATGAATCAAGGTTATGTTTACAGTCCCCTATGCTTTCCCAAATTGTATATTAACCTGTACATCACATTCAGGGATGTGTGGAGAAGCACCCTCTGACCTTCCTAGTGTGCTGCCATTCATTGAGTCCTCTCCTGTCTGGTTCCTTCTTCCAAAGTGTATCACCTCATATTTATCAGGGTTACATTCCATTTGCAATTGATTTTCCCAGCTGACCATTCCATCTGTATCTTCCCATAACTTAAGGCCTTCCTCCCCACTGCCAACCAACCGGCCAATCTGCGTATCAAACACAAACTTACTTATCACACTCCCCACCCCTCGTCCATATTCACAGATACATCATTTATGAGTACCACAAATATTAAAGTTGAAAATCACACAACATCAAGTTAGAGTCCAACAGGTTTGTTCGGAGCCCCTAACTTTCGAAGCACTACTTCTTCATCAGGTGATTGTGCGCTTTGATGAAGATGCAGAACTTTGAAAGATAGTGCTGCCGAATAAACCTGTTAGACTGTAATCTGGTGTTATGCGATTTTTAGCATTGTCCACCCAGTCCAACACCAGCACCTCCGAATCACAAATAATAAGGGACACAGCACTGATCCCTGTAGTATACCATTGGACACTGGCCTCCAGTCACACAAGCAGTCAACCACCACCTTGTGTCTCCTACCACTAAACTTCATTTGGATGCAATCTAGGAATTCACTAATGTGTCCTACCTATTCCCTGGTCATTCTGCTCCGCTGGAAACACTTGTATATTATCTGCGAATTCTCCCTAATCTTGCCCTACCAGCAGGTTTCCATTCCCGTGTGTTAGTTAGTCCCCTACGCAGGCAGAATTTCCTCCTTATTGCAGTCTTAAATGGTCTGTCCTTTATCCTGCCATTATTTCACTTGATTGTGTATGAGGCAGCCGGAGAAATATCCTGTTAATTTCCAACTTGTCAAATGTTTTGTGAATTTTATACATTTCACAGTGACCCACCTCTCATTCTTTAAAACTCTACAGAACACAGGCAGAGTTTCCTCATCACACAATCTCGACAATCGAGGGATTAATCTGGAGAATGTCCATTGAACTTCCTCTGTGGTCAGTATATTCTTTCTCAGATTTGGTGACAAAAACTGGACTCAATATTCAAGGTACAGTACTCACCAACACGCCGTTAAACTGCTTCAACATGTCTTTACATCTATATTCTGACTCCCTTAAAGGAAGGCAATCCAAACTTTAACTTACCACTTGCACATATACCTCCAAATACCCTTCACATTCATTGCATTTACGAACTCATTGTGTGAGTTCTTATCGAAAGCCTTCTGATAATCTAAAATATGCCAATTGTACTGGTTCCCCATTATCTATGCTGTAAGAATCAACTTCATACAATTCTAAAGCTTATCAAGTATGATTTCCCTTTCAGAAATGCATACTGATTCTCTCCAATGTTGCTGTTAATTTCTACATAACGCATATCACATCCTATATAATAGACTCCAACAGTTTCCCCACAAATATCAAGTTAATTGGTCTGCAGTTCTCCACACTATCTCTTCATCCCTTTGTAGATGCTTGGATTCAAACGATGCAGAATGCACTGGGTAATAGAACACAGTCATCGACAGTGCAACTGATACTTCTATTAGTGGTTTATTTCTGAAGATTTTGGTATGAAGTACATCTGGTTTGTCAAGGTTATCAATGCTCAATCCAGCTGTATGTTCAAGTAGATCCTTGTTACTGATATAAAGTGATTTTATGTCTTTCGATCCACAAGTCTTTTATTATGACGTTGAATTTCTGGGTGATTTTCTGGTCCTTCCTCCATGAAGACAGATGCAAAATAACTGGTTATGTGCTTGGCTATTTCCCTGTTATCCATAATGAGCTCGTCTCACCTGATTGCAGATTTCCACATTTGACTCTGCTTTTCTCTTTCCTTTGAAATATCGATCAGAGATTTATGCAGTCTTTGTGTTCCTGTTTGTTTGCATGCATGTTCGCTTTTTCATTTCCTTACCCGTTGCATGGCCCTCCTTTTCTGGATCGTAAATTTCTGAGAATTCTCAGGATTTCACAATGTCTGGAATTCTTCAGAAGTCACTTCCTGTGATTAATACAATCTTTAATTTATTATGCTAATCATTGGTAACTCACTTTCGCACTCTTGGGTGTTTTACATGAAATAAATAGACATATTTTTCAGACTCTGTACTTTTTCTATAAATCCCCTCGTCCTGACCATATATATTCAGGAACACTGCAGGAGGACAGGAAAGAAATAGCGGTGGCCCTGGTTGGTACTTTTGCATCATCGGGAGCCCATGGGTGAGGTCCTGGGGGACTGGAGGGTAGTGAATGCTGTGCCGTTATTCACGAAGGGCTACAAATAAAAAACGGGGAACTATAGACTAGTAAACCTAAAATCTGTAGCAGGTAAGTTACTTGAGAAGATTCTGAGGGAGAAGATGTGCATGCATTTGGAAAGACAGGGCCTTGTGAATGGGGGATTATGGCTCACAAGTTTGTTAGACTGCTTTGATAAAGTGACCAGTAACTTTGACAAGGGCATGGTTGTATATATAGTCTATATGGATTTCAGTAAGGCCTTCAATAAGGTTCCACATGGTACGCTGCTCTGGAAGGTTACATCACATGGAATTGAGTGGAAGCTGGCAAATTAGGTCCAAAATTGGATTGATGATAGGAGGAAAAGGGTACTCGTGGAAGGATGCTTGTCGGACTGGAGGCCTGTGATGAGTGGAATGCCTCGGGGGTCGGTGCTGGGATCATATAATCATATATTACACATATCTATGATTTAGACGAGAATGTACAGGCATGATTTGTAAGTTTCAAGGTGACACTAAAATAGGCGGTATCGTGGACAGTGAGGAAGATTGCCAGAAATCTCAGAAATTATAGCAGTACCTTGATCAGGTGGGGAAGTGGGCCGAGAAATGGCAAATTTTGTTTAATTCAGAGAAGTGTAAGTTCTTGCATTTTAGAAAGTCAAATCAAAGAAGGAGTTTCATGGTGAATTGCAAGGCCTTAAGGAATGCAGTGGAACAGAGTGACCTTGGAATTCAGGTGCACGGTTTTCTGTAAGTGGAGTCCCAGGTAGACAAGGCACTGAAAAAGGCTTTTGACTCACTGGCCTTCATCAGTGAGAGCACTGAGTATCGAAATTAGGGAGTTATGTTGCAGTTATACAAGATGTTGGCGAGTCCATACTTGTAGCGACATGTTCAGTTTGGTTCACTTTGCTCGTGGAAGGATGTTATTAAACTGGAAAGAGTGCAGAAGAAATTTACAAGGATGTTGCTCAATAGTCTGGGTTATAGTGAGAGGTTGAACAAGCTAGGAGTTTTTACTTTAGAATGTATGAGGCTGAGGGGGATCTGCTAGTAGTGTATAAGATCAAGGGAGGCATGGATAGGGTCAATGCACTCAGTCTTTTTTTCCCCAGGATTGGGCAATCACGGACTAGATGGCATCAATTTAAGGTCAGGCAGGAAAGAGTAAAAGGGGACCTGAAGGGCAATTTCTTTTAAACACAGGGTGGTATGCATATGGGATGAGCTGGCAGCAGAAGTAGTTGAGGCCTAAAATTTGCCCAAATGTATTTTCAATTTTAAATTCACAAAATTTAAAATACATTTGGGCAAATACAGAGGTAGGAAAGGATTAGAAGGATACAGGGAAATGGCAGGGAAATTGGGTTAGTGTGACTGGATATTTTGTTCGGAATGGACCAGTTTGGGCCGAATGGCCTGTCTCTGTGCTGTAAGACTATATGGGTCTAACAACCATTGTTCCCCTACTAAATGTTATACTGTATTTTCCCAATTCACTGGAGCGAACTTGACATTCTAGCCTCTGGGTTTCCATGATGTTTGACCAGAATGTTCAAACATTGCACATTGAATGCAGACGCCGTGTAAAGTACAACATAGTAATGTCACTACTCCTCCAAAGATGCTTCAGAGCAAGGTTAGTAATTGGTCCTTCCGACCACACAATAGACAATAGATAATAGACAATAGGTGCAGGAGTCGGCCATTCTGCCCTTCGAGCCTGCACCACAATTCAATATGATCATGGCTGATCATCCTTAATCAGTATCACACAACACCAAATCCGAAATAATCTGCTCTCTAGTTTGGTTCACACTATACTCTTCAACCTACTTGATATACACTAAAGGAATTTATTTTTCACAACATTAGCAGTCACTTAGTTAACTCAGTTTCGATGCAACTTGACACCATCCATTATTACTGCAGAACCCACGAGTATTTGTTACTCATTCTTGGATGGGAGGCTTAGCTGGAAAACCAGCATTTACTGGCCATGCCAGACGGCAGTTAAGAGTCAACAGCGTTGCCTTGGATTTGGAGTGACATGCAGGCCAGACCAGGTAAAAACAACCGTTTCCTTCCCTAAAGGACATTAGAGAACCAGATGAGTTTTTCCAACAATCAGGAATGGATTCCTGATCATTATCAACCCTTGATTCCAGATAGTTATTGAATTCAAATTCCACAATCTGCCATGGCTGGATTTGAATCCATGTCCCCAGAACATTACTTGGGTCTCTAGGTTAAGAAAACAGCGATAATTTCAGTATGTCATGGCTTCCCTTTGCATATAGTTGCATATATAATTTCCAGAGCATATGATGCAAAATATTTGTACGACAGTTTTGGTTCAGATATATAACACAACAAGTTTGTTTCTCCTTGCTATTTGTAAGACCCACCCAAACTCATTCTGTGGAATCTGAGGGACAGGGTGTGTGTCGTTATAAGTGATAGATTTAGATAAGACATTCGGGGAGGCAAATCTCGATGCTGAGATTATCTGAAGACATGTCCAGCAATACAGGACAAGCATCAATATCCATTTCGCTCTGTAAGGATAAGTGTCACCGTATATTCTCACTGCTCCCTCACACTTACGGTTTGTCTCTTATAGCACCTCCCCTCGACCAAGGCTCACACTCTATCTCCAAATAAGGCTCAAGCACGACCACACTCACTGTTGAATTCAGCACCTTCCCTCCCCCACATTTTCTATCCCTGATGCAATAGGCCCACACACACTAATAGCACTACTATGGACAGACTCCCTCCGGCCACCTCACCATGTCACACCTAACCCAGTCCAGCACTAACAAAAGGGCCATCCACTCCCACCCTCACTCATTCCCTCCCTTTCTCCCATTCCAGGAGAAGCAGCCTGGAATAGGACAGAAAGGGCCAACCCGGGTGCTGGAGTGCCGGATATCCCTTCCCTCATCCCCCTACCCTGATATGTGGAGAGGATCCTCGTGAGCTCCGGAGAGCACCAGGATGACTTGTGTGGAGATTCCGAAACATCCACGTCCCACCAACCGAATAAGGAGCAGTGTTCAGTAAAGAGCAATTCTCAATTCAAACCTACTGTTAGTTCCAACCTCATCTCTCTCACTTGCAGAAGAACAGATACTCCATTGCACAGAGATGCAGAGAGTGAAATACATAGACGGATTGGTAAATACCCCAATATACTAACATGCACAATGCATACAAGGATTTCCGCCCAGCGCATCATCCGCCGTCATTTCCGCCCAGCGCATCATCCGCCGTCATTTCCGCCCAGCGCATCATCCGCCGTCAATTCCGCCCAGCGCATCATCCGGCGTCATTTCCGCCCAGCGCATCATCCGCCGTCATTTCCGCCCAGCGCATCATCCGCCGTCATTTCCGCCCAGCGCATCATCCGCCGTCATTTCCGCCAACCTCCATGCACAGCGCATCATCCGCCGGCAATTCCGCCACCTCCAAACGGACCCCACCACCAAGGATATATTTCCCTCCCCTCCCCTATCAGCATTCCGTAAAGACCACACCCTCCGTGACTCCCTCGTCAGATCCACACCCCCCACCAACCCAACCTCCACTCCCGGCACCTTCCCCTGCAACCGCAGGAGGTGCAAGACTTGCGCCCACACCTCCCCCCTCACCTCCCTCCAAGGCCCCAAAGGAAACTTCCATATCCGCCACAGATTCACCTGTACCTCCACACATATCATCTATTGCATCCTTTGCACCCGATGTGGCCTCCTCTATATTGGGGAGACAGGCCGCCTACTTGCGGAGCGTTTCAGAGAACACCTCTGGGACACCCGGACCAACCAACCCAACCAACCTGTAGCTCAACATTTCAATTCCCCCTCCCACTCCATCAAGGATATGCAGGTCTTTGGACTCCTCCATCGTCAGACCACAGCGAAACGACGGTTGGAGGAAGAACGCCTCATCTTCCGGCTAGGAACACTCCAACCACAAAGGATGAACTCGGATTTCACCAGTTTCCTCATTTCCCCTCCCCCCAGCCTGTCTCAGTCAAATCCATCAAATTCAGCACCGCCTTCCTAACCTGCAATCTTCTTCCCGACCTCTCCGCCCCCACCCCAGTCTGACCTATCACCCTCACCTTGACCTCTTTCCACCTATCACATTTCCGACGCCCCTCCCCCAAGTCCCTCCTCCCTATCTTTTATCTTAGCCTGCTGGACCAACTTTCCTCATTCCTGAAGAAGGGCTAATGCCCGAAACGTCGATTCTACTGTTCCCTAGATGCTGCCTGACCTGCTGCGCTTTTCCAGCAACACATTTCCATCATACAAGGAGATAACCATGTACACACGTAGAAGCACACAAAGACATAAACAGTCACACACAAATGGACACAAACACTGATAGAATCAACAGGCTGATACAAAGACAGACAGACATAGTCACACAAATGCAAAAGTAATAAGCACATGGACACACGCACACTTAAATACACATTAAGACACAGACATTAGTGCCATTAAGACACAAATAAATAAGTTTTGATTTATAAGGAGTTCAAGAATTCTAGGGAGAAGGGGGTGAATGATGTTGAGGAACATATTAGAAATGACTGAATGGTATATCAGTCTCGATAGGCCAAATGGTCTAATTCTGCTCCTTTTATTTAATGTTGGTGTGGTGTTATGCTATCAGGTATACTCTTCCTAAGACAGCAGTAGCATCATATTTGATTGGGAACAGTCAGTGGTAATGTGGGAAAAGATTGGAGGGCAGAATGGTTAATGTCTATTCCTAGTTATTGTACCACTTTATCCGAAAAGGGGCAGTGATTTGATATGAGGTTAACACTGTTTTTTTAAAAAATGTTTCCCACAATGAAAGAAGGATGTCCATTCCCCTTTCCTGTTGTGCTATCTGTGGTGTCCTCATCCTCAGGGAGGAGTGAAGACTCAGGTAATTTAGGTATTTTAGTTTGAGCTTGACTGATCTTTGCCAGACAGGAGAGTCAATGTTTATATGGAACAGACAGGAGACGGATGGTCAGGCACACTCGGATCAGCCATGAGCATTCTGAATGGTGCCACCAAATGGCCAACTGCTGCCTCTTTCCAATGTGTTGTTCCGTCAATCCACGCTCCCGGATGTTACAGAGATATACTGCTGCCCCTACCCCATGTGTTGTTCCCTCAATCCACCCCTCAGTGCGATTATAGGGTAGAGGAACATCCCATTCAGCCAGACTGGATCGTTACAATGAAACGGGAGGAGACCATTCTGCCCCTCCAAAGAATTACACAGGAATATAGGATGAAGTAATTCAGCTCGTTAAGTACATTACACAGCCCAGGACGAGGCCATTCAACCCGCCTGAACTGCTGTACGGGAACAGGGATGCTGTCACCAACAGGAAATAGACAGTGGTATATGATTTTTTAACCAAAACTGTAACTAGTCTTGTCTCAGAGATCACTGTAGGGTCATCAATGATCAATAATCTATGTAAAATATCTGGATGAAGGGACTGAATGGATCAAAGCTGAACTACCTTGTACACCAAGACACGTTCAATAGATCTTCAAATGGAGGTAGTGAATCTGCATTATGATGTGGACAGGGAAGGTTTGTGAGCGTACCCTCAGCAGAAATAATATAATGTGAGTTGTCTATTGTAGTCGGGAAAAATTTAAATGGAGAGAGATTGCAGAACTCTGTGATGCAGATGTTTTTCATATTCTTGGTACATGAATCATATGAAGTCTGTCTGCAGATGCAGCAAGTAATTCGGAAGGTAAGTGGAATGATGCTGTTTGTGGCAACGGGTATTGGGTTTAATTAGGAATATTTCACTGTATCTGTACAGGGCGTTGCTGAGACCACATCAGATACACTGGGTGCAGTTCTAATCCTCTAAACTAAAAAAAACCCACATACATTTCCTTTCAATGATGTTCAAAGATGCTTCCCTTCATTCATTCCTGACATGAAGGCCTTTTGTTATCGCGGATTATCTGTTTAGACCTTAGATGAGAAATTTTAATGAACCACGATTTTCAGAGAAGTCTTTCAGCTGGATACATATTTTCTCTTGTTCAGAAGACTAAAGCTAGATAATATTTTTTTGAATGAGATGCATTGATATTAATACAAATATTATGAAGATATCAGCCAATTTTTTAAAATTACGCAGATGCATATAAGCATCTCATCAAATCATAAAACGGGCACATTATTTTCTTTTGCTAATGAAAGGCACTGTGCACAACAACAGCATTGATGCTGCATACAGCATACAGTCTATTATCATCCATTTCAGAGAATGTACATGGAGAGTGCACATGGTCCCGTCGGGTGTTCAGTTGACATTCTTGTATTTTTCCACACAGAGACGGAGACAAATATTACTTGCTTCAGAAGCAGCAGCCAATTTGTCTCTCTCTCTCTCTTACTTTGTTCTGATTGAAAACATGGCGTGTGAGCAGAAAAGTCCTGAGTCATCTTTACCATTCGTGGAGGATTCCTGATGAGGATTCATAGAAATCTCTGTACTGCTCGAAGCAAAGGGAATTCAACCAAATCCAACTGTTCCGGGAAGAAATCCGCATTCCCAGGCACTTGTGTGAGCAGAATAAGTTCAAAGTCAGAAAAATATTTGAGACACTCTATCATTTTAGCATTTGTGCACAGTTCAACTTTCTGTGTCTCAGAGTTTTCTAGAAAATTTCCCAGACTGATACCTATATCATTGGACACAGCACCCAACTGGTTACATTTAAAATTTGCTTTCACCAATAGAGGAGTGGGAAAAGACATGAGTGACCCCCCAATATTGTTCAGATCACGAACAAGAGATTCTCAAAGGGTTGTTAAGGTGTGAATTCCCTTCCACAGAAGATTGTGATGCCTGGATATTTGCATTTGTTCAAAATTGTCTGTGTAAGACATTTGAAAGACAAATGAATGTAGGGAAATGGTACACTGACAGAAAAGTGCTGCTGAGACCTTAATCAGATCATAGTGCATGGTAGATCCATGATAAAGTGTCTGATGACCCACTCTTGCTCCACAGTCCCGTGTTACTATGGTGAATTGAGCCTCTCACAGCTCCTGTAAGGTGCAGATGGAGGCCACTTGCTCCAAATACCTGGTCCACAGTAACAGAGGATCTTACTTAATCACTCACAACTGTCACACACAGATTGGTACGGATTGGAAAATGTTATTTGAAAATCCAGGCTGGTTTAGAAAGACGCCTCTGGTCTGTTTACAGAGTGCCCCCTCTCTGCAACTTGTGCTTCATTTGTTGGTCTTGGTCTAGACCAGGATTCGTTATGAATGAAGCTCCATACCTCACTCAGAGATGACTCAAAAATGCTTTGCTCTCTCTGATTACAACATGCAATAACAATACATCCAGGATAATTGCAGCCGTTTACTTTGAAGTTACAGAAAATGAAAACATAAGGAACAGGAATAGGTAATTTGGACGGTCAAGTCATTGTCTACGATCATGGCTGATCTACTGTTAGCATTACCTCCTCGTTAATGCCCAGTTCTTCACACTCCTCAGCTCTCTGACAGAGTGAATGGCCTTGAGATCAAGGCAGCAGTTGACTGAGGATGTCATCGGGACCACCTACGTATTTGAGCTTAATGAGAATCAGGTCGAACCTCCCTACTGGTTGAGGTCTTTCAGCGCACGAAGGAAGATGCTTGTGGTCGTTGGCCGACAATCCTCTCAGTCCCGGGACATCTCTTCAGGAGGTCCTCAGATTAACTTTCTCAGCACAAACATCTTCAGCTCCTTCGTCAACGTCTATGTGCCGCCATTCACGCCGCCCCCCATCTATCTCAAGATCAGAAGCGGAGTGATCACTGAAGACCACACAATATTCAGAACATTTTGTCCCCACTCAGCTCCTGAACCAGTCTGTGTCTATATTCAGCACAAACAACATTCACGTTAGTGCTGTTAAAGTGTCGGTAACATTCATGTAACAGAACGGCCAGGCACTGCACATTTCCACAGTTAAAAGAGGAGCTCATTCAGAACATCAAGCTGTTTACACCCGGGTACGTGGAAACCATTCAGCCCAACGAAATGACTGAACAAAAAGAGGGACAGCCATTCAATCCTCCTGCCTGTTCCACAGGAAGAGGAGGCGTCTGGTCATTACATTGAGCTGTTAAACAGGAACAGGCAGAGTCCAGTAAGACCCCTAAACCTGTTCTAAAGAACCAAGAGGAGACCATTCACCCCTCGAGACACTTACACAGGAGTAGGAGGGTGTCATTGATCCTCCAACCTGGAAAACGAATGGAGCAGAGACTGCACTCAAAGACTGCTCACAATGCTCCTCGTGGCTCCATTGCCTGTGGAACAAATGACAGTTTAACGTGTTTTGCCGGCAGTGAGAAAGAAAGCCAAATATATTGTGCAAAGCCTCACAGAGGCATCTTCCATCTCCAAGAAGACGGATCTATGTTCTCCATGTGGGTCAGAAGCTGGTGGTAATAGTTAATAGCTTTAGAATGAAGGTATTGTGGCTCCTGTCGGGATGGTGGATAATGTGACGTTCTATGTATGATCACAACCAAATGCACTTTATTAATATGGAAAGGGTTTAGTTGAAGACTGGAGCTCTCTGTCTCTCAATCGAAATTGGGAGTGGCCTGGAATGAAAGGAACATTCTCAGAGTCTTTTAAGTCATCGAGAATCATGTAAACTAAGAAAGAAAACATGGAATTTATCACCGTATTAGTTCTGTTTGGAAAATAATGATTGACTGTCCATCAACTTAAGGTTCAATGCAATCACCTCTTATTCTTCAAAGCGCTACAGATTAATCCTCATACATTCCCGATGGTACAATCATCCCAACAATTAGTCTGATGAAACTCCTTTACACTCTTTCTACTAAGAGGATTATTCCTTATAAAGGAGAGACGATCTGTGCACAATACCCCAAATACTATGTCAACAACACTCTAGGGTTGATCACAATGATTCTGTCCCCTCACTTAGCTGTCTCAGCTTCTTTCCTGTGGTATAAAAAGCCATTCCTTCTCTCTGCACTGCGAACGATGTGGAATTTTGAAGTTTCTTACATCTTTGCGTCAGTCGTCACCAGAGGTGTCGATGGAGGTGTCTATCACGTTCAGAGGGAGACTCAATCAGAAAGAATTCACTTGAAACAGGGAATGATCACCTACCTGAATGGAAATTATTTGCAGGAACATGGAAATCAGGCAGCAGAAGGGAGCTACATTTCCTTTTGTTCTTCACTCACGGCATGTGTGCAGCCCTGGTCAGGCCAGCATGTTATGCTGATCTTGAACTGAGTGGTTGATTCAGCTGTTGCACAGGATAATAAAGAGTAAACCACATTGCTATGGGTTTGCAGTCACTCAGAGACCTGAACATGAAAGGATAACCCATTGCCTTCTCTAGAGGACATGAGGCAAACAGATATGCTTCTGTTGAAAACAAGTGGCGATGATTTCATTTGCATTTCATCAACTTCCTTCTGGAGACACCAAAAGATTATTATTCTGTGCTGCTTGATTATGAGGCAATGACTTGACCACCATGTACTGTCTGTCCATCTGACAGATTCTGTGGAGAGGACAAATTACCCATCTCAAGTGCAAATATTTTGTGACGCAAGCATAGTTTGAAGGGACTTGAAATGGTTATATCTGGATTTATCAAAGGCACAAATGATGGATTATTCAGCAGTTGCATTGAGGCTGAGAAGGTGACTGAAATATTCTGACAGTGGCGTTGGGCAGGATTGGTGAGTGGGGAGAATTTTAGAAACGTAAATATGAATGATGGAAAAAGATAATGGAGATTAAGGAGAGTGTGGTTTCTCTTCGCGTATTGTTGAGTAAGTTGATGAATAGTAATTTGCTAGTTATAATTTGTAAGGAATAAAATTTTTGACCTGATCTGAAAATGATGATTTCCAAATTTTAAAATTTGAATATGAACAGAAATTCAGTTCAACTCATCTTAATGGTCAGATGGAGTGACTCACCAGGAACACCAACTGTAGCGAGGATGGGATAGTAACCACCTTGAATAATCCAAAGGATATCTTCCATCCGTGATGCTAATGATATCCAAGGCTGAGAAAAATAGTAAAGACCCAAAGATAAACTCCTGTCTGTTATTGTAATATTCCAGTCTAATGTTGTCAGATTCTGATCTCTCCTCCCCGTTTCTCGAGCTACTGATCTCTGTTAGTCCAGTCATTGATGCTCCTGCCCATACTGGGATAACACATTGAACCAAGTCCTTAATTACTAGAAGAGGCAAACCCTCCAGTGACACATCTCAGATCCACGGAGACTGACATCAATCACAGTCACTGAACAAATAGCTCCAGCCAACGCCTTTTAATTCAATATTGTTGTATTCAAATTCAAAACAATGATTCAAACGGGCATTTTCTGGATGGGCTATGTGAGGGTGACTGATGGAACAAATCTTGAGGCTGGTAGATCAATTGAGTGTAACCATTCAATCTGTCTTGGATGCAGGAGTAATGCCATATGTTTATCAGAACATGAACATGCGTCTCTGATTATAAATGGAAACATACATCCTGGAAATATTGATCAAGCATCATAATTTCAATTAACATTGAGACAATTTTTATAGTTCATGATCTGAGGGGAATGTGTGTCTGAGAAATGTGGGGTTATAACAGACAAATGGCATGGATATGTTAACAGAGAATTGTTCGTGACAAATGCAATTCGGATTGATATTCCAAGTTCAGTGAGAGGCAGATGAGGCCTGTATTATTGATGTTATCAATGTTAGTGAACTGTGATGAAATGTCATTTACTGGACTTCAATTACATTGTGATTATGGCATTGGGGAGGAGACAGAAAACAGAGAGAATTGGGGGACATGGCAGTTCAGACTGGAGGGAGGGACTATAATATTCCCCAATCATCAATATTGGAATGTCACTGTTTATAACTCATATGAAGAACAGATTCAAATTTTCATTTAAAGAAAGGAATGAGGAGTAAAAATTGTTTATTGAACACAAAATACCGGGACAAAAGGATTAAACTATGGGAAGTACGAAGAAATAAGATACACTCATGATATTGAGCTACATAAATTGAAATGTGTGTTACAAAACCAGGAAAGTGGTGTGCAATCTTTATTAATCATTATTTGGCCCATAGCTGAGATGCTGATTTCCCCTCTGTCAGTGATCCACCTCATTGAGATTCTCTGGTGCAGTATCTCAGGATTGAGGGGGTTCTCAGTTCTTGCTGCTGTTCACCCAGTCAATTTCAATCAAATCAGTTTCTCACTGTCGAAAAACATATCACTTGGCCTTTTGGACTCTGTTTAACTGTCGGCAACTCAGTTATGTGACATTATTGGCAATAAATGCTCTGGGACCACAGTCGGTATCTGCACAGTGCTCAAACAGCATGGCAATAGGTAAAGGCCTTGCAGTCCGTGAGAATTTCTAAATAAAACTTCCATTTTCTCTCTGCTCCTGTCTATCCCCCCTCATGCTGTCTTCTGATCTATCCAACTCACCCTCATTTAACATCCCTCCAATCACTCCCTGTATTCCCAAATTGTGCAATTGTACAGCTTGATGTTGTGGTCATTTTGGAGAAATGCATACAGCAGAGACAGTACTGATCGTTGGAGACTCCGGGTTTAGATGATTCATTAAGAACAAGCATCTATTAGATATTAAAAGTGGGGAGGGGTGGGGTGGTGTGGGGGAGGGTGGGGTGGCATTGAAAATCAAAGACAGCATTGGTAGAAAGGATGCTTGATAAAGACTCGTCTACTGAGGCAGTATGGGAAGAGTTTAGAAACAAAAACGGAGAGGTCACTCTGTTGAGAGTTCTCTATTGCCGTCTGAAAAGTTCCAGAGATGTAGAGGAAAGGATTACAAAGATGATACTGGATAGGAGCGAAAGTAACCGTGTAGTTGTTATGGAAGAATTTATCTTTCCAAATATTGACTGGAAATGCTACAGTTCAATTACTTTATATGGGTCAGTTTTTGTCCAATGTGTGCAGAATGGTTTCCTGACACAGAACGTAGATAGGTCAACAAGGGCCGAGGCCAAATTGGATTTGGTACAGAGTAATGAACCAGACCAGGTGGTAGATTTGGAGGTAGGTGAAGACTTTGCTGATAGTGACCACAATTCAGTTATATTTCCCTTAGCAATGGAAAGGGACAGCTGTATACCGCAGGGCAAGAGTTGTAGTTGGGGGGAAGGCAATTATGATGCAATTAGGAAAGGTTTTAGGATACATCGGACGGGGAAGGAAACTGCAGAGGATGGGCACAATTTTAGTGTGGAGTTTTTTTCAATCAACAGCTGCTGTGTGTCCTTGATAAGTTTATACCTGTCAGGAAAGGAGGAAGTAGACCAGTGAGGCTGTTGTGGTTTACTGAAGCAGTTGAATCTCTTGTCAAGAGGAAGAAGGAGGCTTATTTAACGATGAAACGTGAAGGCTCAATTCGGATGCTTGAGAGTTACTAGTTAACCTGGAAGGACTTAAAGAAAGAGCTAAGAATAGCCAAGAGAGAATGATAAGTCTGCCAAGTAGGATCGAGGAAAACCCTCAAGCTTTCTATCAATTTGTCATGAATAAAAGAATGACCAAATGTAGATTAATGGCAACCAAGGACAGTAGTGTTAAGTTGTGTGTGGAGTCTGAGGAGATAGGACACGCTGTAAATTCATATTTCAATCAGTATTCACAATGGAAAAAGAAAATGCTGTCAAGGCCAAAACTGAGATACAGGCTCTTCGACTAGACGGGATTGAAGTTCGTAACGTGGAGCTGTTAGCAGTTCTGGAGAGTGTGAAAATAACTAAGTCCCCTGGTCCAGATGGTATTTATCCTAGGATCCTCTGAGAAGCTAGGGAGGAGATTACACAACCACCTGTTCGGATTTTTACATCACCATTGTCTACAGGAATAGTGCCAGAAGACTGGAGGACAGCAAATGTCGTCCCTTTGTTCAAGAAATTGAGAAGAGACAACCCAGGTAATTATTTAACAGGCTTACTTTGGTTGTGGGTAAAGTGTTGGAAAGGATTATAAGAGATAGGATTTACTATCATCTAGAAAGGAATTATTTGATTTGGAATAGTCAACAAGGTTTTCTGAAGGGTATGTCATGCCTCACAAATCTTACCGAGTTCATTGAGAAGGTGACCAAATAGGTGGATGAGGGTAAAGTGAGGTATGTGGATTTCAGTGAAGCTTTTGATAAGGTCCACCATGGTAGGCTATTGAAGAAAATATGTAGAGTGTGTTGTTGGAAAAGCAGAACAGATGAGGCAGCGTCCAGGATGCATGCAAGTTGATGTTTCTCTTGTACGCCCTTCATCAGAAATCAGTTTTCTGGTCTGCAGCATCTGCAGTCTTAATTTTCTCCTCGCTCCTCGGATGTTGGCTGACCTGCTGTGCGTTTCCAAAGCCACACTCTCGACTCTGATCTCAACGATCTGCAGTCCTTACTTTCTCCCAGAAAATATGAAGACGTGGAATTGTGAGTGATTTAGCATTTGGATCACAAATCGGCCAGCTCAAAGCAGACAGAAGGTGGTAGTTAATGGGGAATGCTCATACTGGAGTTCAGTTGCTAGTGGTATATTGCAAGGATCTGCTTTGGAGTGACTGTTGCCTGTCCTTTTGAAAATGACCTTAATGAGGGCATAGAAGGAGGAGTTAGTAAATTTACGGTTGACAGTAAGGTCGGTGGATCTGTCGGCAGTACCGAAGGATGTTGTAGGAACTGAGCTGTAATATTCGATGTGCATGGACCTACAATGGGATACATAGCTTCCTTCTGTGATGTAACAATTCTGAGGTAATCTGGCCCACAGTAAAAGCTTCAGGTGCCTGGAGAGTCAAGCTGGTCCAGTAAAGGACACACACTGCACAATCATCCATCATCTCTTCGTGTTTTCTGATTTACAGCGGCCTCAAAATATCAGTCCAAATAAACTAGATTGATTCAAATTCAAGCAGTCACGAGAAGGTTCACCCGAGGTGATTGCCGTCAGAGGATTCAATGAATAATAAGATTTCAGAATAACACACAAAAAAGCAATATCACAGCAGCATAATAATTGGCAGCAGAGTAAAACTTACAGTTCCAAATATTTCCAAGTTCAGCATTGTGCTCATTTTTGGTCACCTTGCTGTAGGGAGGATGGTATTAAACTGGAACTTTACAAGGATGTTGCCAGGACTCAAGGGTCTGAGTAATAGGGAGAGGTTGGATAAGCTGGGACATTTCTCTTTAGAGCGCAGGAGACTGAGGGGTGTGAAGTGATTCGAGAAGCTCGCCATGGCCAACATCAGTTCCAGTCTCCCAGCCTGCCTCGATCCCCTACAATTTTTCTACCAGTGGAATGGGTCCATAGCGGGTGCCATATCCCTGGAACATCTGGACAACAAGGACACCCACGTCAGATTCCAACTCATTGACTATAGGTTCACCTTCAACACCATTATTCCCTTCAGAATAATCACAAAACTCCCTGACCTTAATCTTGGCTCCGCCCTCTGAAGTTGGATCCTCAGCTTTCTGACCTACAGTGCACAATCAGTGAAAATAGGAAGGTGTGTCTTCCATGATAACATTCTACACTAAAATCCCAAAGGATGTGTCCTCAGCCCCCGACTATACCCCTGTACACCCACGACTGTATTGCCAAATTTTGAACGAATGCCATCTATATGTTCACTGATGACACCATCAGAGTAGGACAGGTATGTAATGATGGCAAGTCAAAATACAGAACGGATTTCTTGAAATCTCGCACAAATCGAAATATTGTTTCATCATTCAACTTGAATAGACTACTCAGAATATTATGGGTTTAAAAGGATCATGCGTCATTTTCCTAAACTCCAACTGATCCAAGTCCAGTCTGACAATGTTTCCTCCAGAAATAAATGCTCCTCGTCCTTCTGTAATTAGATTAGATTACTTTACAGTGTGGAAACAGGCCCTTCGGCCCAACAAGTCCACACCGACCCGCCGAAGCGCAACCCACCCATACCCCTACATTTACCCCTTACCTAACACTACGGACAATTTAGCATGGCCAATTCACCTCACCTGCACATCTTTGGACTGTGGGAGGAAACCGGAGTACCCGGAGGAAACCCACGCAGACATGGGGAGAATGTGCAAACTCCACACAGTCAGTCGCCTGAGGCGGGAATTGAACCCGGGTCTCTGGCGCTGTGAGGCAGCAGTGCTAACCGCTGTGCCACCATGCCGCTCACTAATACAGCAAGCAGAAATATATGCAGTACTCCAAGTGTGGCAACACTGGAGTTTTGTGCACCTGCAGTGTGATCGTGTGGCTCCAAAATTCTATCCCTCTACCAATAAAAACTAATATACTGTACGCCTTCTTAACAAACCTATTAACCAGACTGGCAGAGATATTTAGTATCCCCTTAAGTATTTGACAAATTTATTCATCTGTTCTGCCTTTGACTGTTCCCACGCACGCACCGCCCCCTCCCCCCCCCAACACCTTCCTTAGGCCACTGTAAGTATCATTGCCCAACATTAAGGCTCTCTTATGTGACTCTGTTCTCACTCTTGCAATCTGAATTTGCAACTATTGCATGTTGTGGTCATTCTTTCCAAGAGAATCCTTAACTGCATGATCGTTTTTCATTCCTTCCTGGCATCAAATCTAAAGTAGCCTGCTCTCTGGTTGATTCAATGACATGTGCTCTCACAAACAATCCTTCATATACTCTATGAATTGTCCGTGGAGCCTATCCTTTGCCAAGTTGATTAATTTATTCAATATGCACGTTTAGCCCACCGTTGTTACCTTGTCACGAACCCTCATTATTCCCGACCTCAGAAGTACTTTGGGGAGACTGTGGCTGAAAATTACTCTTTTTTTTAGATTTAGATTAGATTAGATTACAGTGCTGAAACAGGCCCTTCGGCCCAACAAGTCCACACCGACACGCCGAAGCGAAACCCACCCATACCCCTACATTTACACTTTTACCTAACACTACGGGCAATTTAGTATGGCCAATTCACCTGACCCTGCACATCTTTGTGATGTGGGAGGAAACCGGAGCACCCGGAGGAAACCCACGCAGACACGGGGAGAACGTGCAAACTCCACACAGTCAGTCGCCTGAGGCGGGAATTGAACCCAGGTCTCTGGCGCTGTGAGGCAGCAGTGCTAACCACTGTGCCACCGTGCCGCCCTAAAGGTTTCTTCCCTTGCTTTTTATTTGTCCCTGGACTAATTTCATTTTGTTCCCTCATGCCAATATCATTTCTTAGTATAGCCTTGGTATCATCCTTAACTAATGCATCAATTCCATCTCTTTTACCTTTATGTCTATCCTTTCGGGATACCGAGTACCCATGTACAGTTCACTGTCCAGTCCTGATCTTCCTGTAACCATGTAATCATCCTTACCAGGTCATACCCATTTATCTCTGTACCTACTGACAGCTCATCAATTTTATTCCAAATACTGTGTGCTTTTAGGCCGAAGGTTTGTAAATAAGTTTGTTGATTTGTTTTCCCCCTTTAATATTTTCTTGAGTACGAACTTCCTGATCTCACACACCTCACTCCTTCACGTCCCTCATACATTCCATCTTCATTTGCTAAACTCTAATAAACACCTCTATCATTTATTCCATGCTCGAACTCACATTTTGGACTGATTTGAATATTTCTCGCAGCATTGTCATGAGACTGGCCGTGCCTAATGTCCTATTCACCTTTACCTTCTGCTCAGTTCCTGACCTGCTGCTTTGTTTCCCAGCCTCCTGGTTTATTAAATTAAATCCACCCAATCTGCACGAGAAAACCTCCCCACCAGGATGTTGGTGCTCCTCCAGTTAAGATGCAATCTGTCCATATATTAAAGCTCCCACCTGTCCTGGAAGAGGGCCCAATGATCCAGAAATATGAAACCCTCACTCCTGAACTAGGTTTTTAACCATATGTTAATCGATACTGCCTTCCTAATCCTTACCTCTTTTACACGAGGCACTGGGTGTAATTCAGACATTACAGAGAATTGTTTTCTCTCTCTCTCTCTGTCTCTCTCTCACTGACACACACACACACACGCACAAACACACACACACCCTTCTTTCCTTTGCAGAATATTACCAGTGACCTTATCAATAATCAGAATGATAAGTGGAATGAAGGAATTAGTTAAAGGTAGGTTGCAAGAATTTAGAGTAATGAAATTACTCCTTATTGATCAGAACAGACGAAGATGTGAACTTATTGCAGTGATCAAAATTATGAAAAAACAGGGTAAAATAACAGTACTCCTTTTCCCTTAGCTGGCATTACAGAATCCCAGTTTCAAGATAGTCAGCACAAGACCACGGAGTGAGATAAGGCAAAAGTTCTTTATTGAGAGATTTGTTAGGATTTGGAATGCCCTTCCTGGGAGATTTGTGAATGAAGACTCAAGAGGGAACTAGATATATATTTGAAACTTCCGAATTTAAAGGGCAACATTGATAGACGTGGCAAATGGGAGGATTTTTGAGACATTTCACAAGCTGATGCATACACAGTGGCCCAATAGCCTCCTTGTCTACATTAAAATTCTGTATTCTATCATGTACAAATGCAAGTCAAAGCCAGTATCAGATTATTTCCAGCTGAAAATGCTGGCAAATATCTGATCATTTTGCTGTAGCATAACCATTTAAAATGCAAGTATTGCAAGGTCAGCTTGATGATGAAGTCTAATTAGTAATCAGCACATGAATATTTTAAATCTTGCATCCCTACAAATAAAACAAATATTTCCTTTCTTTACCGCAGAACTCTTTGAAAATGTCTGACTGTTCACTCACACGGATGTATGTTCATCGTTCTTTTTCACATTTCACATTAAATACCATTCATTCTAAACATTGCAAGGTTTCAAATGATTGTCCACTTCAATTTAATAACACAATCATTTATTGAAACGAATGTTCTCTCTTAATGTTGAATTATTGTCATTTTGCAATTGTTGGTAAAGAGCTGAAGCTCGCACATTTAGTGAGAAATTAAACTGAACGATTATATATAAATGTAAAAGAATACTATTTATATTTGACGGTTCAATCGTTTTCTCACTCTAAAACTACAATCATTCAGAAGCCAACGATTTTCCAAATGTTGGAGCGACGATGTATTCATTTGTATACTGAAAATGAATATTCAATCACCTGATGAAGGAGTGTCGCTCCGAAAGCTAGTGTGCTTCCAATTAAACCTGTTGGACTATAACCTGGTGTTGTGTGACTTTTGACAATGAGTATGTAATTGTAGCGAGTTTTGAGAAGATTTGTAGCTCAGGTTGAGGTTTTGGATGTACGTTTGCTCGTTGAGCTGGGAGGTTCATTTCCAGATGTTTCACCACCTTCATCTTCAGTGGGCCTCAGGCAAACCAATGCGGAAACTTTCTGCTTTCTATTTATATGTTTGGGTTTCTTTGGATTGGTGATTTCATTTCCTGTGGTGATGTTATTTGCTGTGGTGAAGTCATGTCATGTTCCTTTTCTCAGGGGTGGTAGTTGAGGTCTAACTCGATGTGTTTATTGATAGAGTTCTGGTTGGAATGCCATGCTTCTAGGAATTCTCGTGCGTGCCTCTATTTGGTTTGTCCGAGAATGGATGTGTTTTCCCATTCGAAGTGGTGTCCTTTCTCATCCATATGTGAGGATATTAGTGAGAGAGGATGATGTCCTTTTGTGCTTAGTTGGTGTTCATGTATCCAAAAGTATGTAATTATGATCACCACTATAGTCAGATAACATGTTCTTTGTTCGATATTAAATAAAATATATGTGCTTTATTTTTGTATCATAAAATGTTGGCAGGAAAGTATATTTTAGTTCCATAAATATAGCATCAACCTAATTGTTTTCAGAGATGATGCAATTATTGTTTGGTTGAATAATGATATTTCACATTTTTGTGAATCACAATTCACAAACATAGCAAATAATTGATTTTTTTCAATTCAGCTTGCAATCATAGCCTACATTGAATAAAGATTTTGAAATATTTGAATTCAGTCACAGCTGCCAGTGATACTGGGTAAGACATTGTTCTGCTCTTAAATGAATTCAGAGAGCTTACACCTGGGTCAGGGCAGACATTCAATCATTATTTCACAACAAATTATTTCGACTCCATCTTCGGTCTGAGCCTTGCCCGGGGGCAGATGAATGGACATGGAGTGTCAGAATCACATTGCACAAGTTATTAATGGTGCTGGCATCTGGCCTACCTCCCAGACTCCAAGCATCTGCTGCCTGGACCAGGCACTGAGCGAAGACGTTAACCAGTTGACAATATTCTGCAGCACATTGTGTCTCGCAAAGAAACTTCTAAAACCGTGTCCAATAAATGTCATCTTCACATTCACCAGTATCAAAATAAAATTGTAAATCTCTGTTGATGGACAAAAATTAATACATGGGTCACCCAACAAAATCTATCTGAAGAAAACAGCAGCAAATGGCAAGTCCAGCATCATGTTAATAACTGAAGTTGACGGATTCTGTCTGGTGCAGATCGTCACATATTGTACTGGTACTCGGTTGACTAAGAATGCACGCCACAAGTGGACGTCTTGGCCTAACGCCTCTACAAAGCTTCCTGATCTCACACACATCACTCCCTCACACATTTAACAATTGATAAGAATCCACAAGTTGGGTGAAACATGAAACATAGAACAGTACAGCACAGTGCAGATCATTTGAGCCTTGGTGTCCTGCTGATTCTTTATCCTACTCTAAGATCAGAGTAACCTACATACCCTTCATTATACTATCATTCATTTGCCTTTCCAATAGTCGGTTAATATATCCCCAATGCAGCTGACTCTGCTACAGTTGCCAGCCGTACGTTCCACCCATCCACCATTCTCTGTGTAAGGAACCTACCTCTGACATCTCCACTCAACCTTCCTCCAATCACCTTCAGGGTTTTCTCCCTCGTGATAGATATTTCCACCATGGGAAACGGTCTCTGGCTATCCACACTATCTTTACTTCTCGTCATCTTATACACCTCTATCAAGCCATCTCTCATCCTCCTTTGCTCCAATGAGAAAAGCTCTGAACTCTTCTTTGTTTGCATCCTGATAAATCTCAGCACCTTCATTAAAGTTTCCACATCCTTCCGACAATGAGGCGACCAGAACTGATCACAACATTCAATGTGTGAGCTCACCAGAGTTCCATTGAGCTGCAGCATAACCTTACAGCGCTTAAACCCTATCCCCCTGCTAATGAAAACATCATACACCTTCTTAACAACCTTAGCAAACTGCGTGGCAACACCGAGGGAGCTATGACATGGACCACAAGATCACCCTGTTCCTCCACAATGTGTTTGATCCCATCCTCAAATATTGCAGTAAGATTTGTGAGGCATGAACTGCGCCTCACAAAGCCATGCTGATTATTTCTAATCAAACTATAATTTTCCAAGTAATCATAAATTCTGTCTCTCAGAAACCCCTCTAATACTTTGCCCAATACTGATGTAAGACTGACTGATCTGTAATTCTCAGGATTATGCCTAGAACCTTCCCTGAGCAAGGAGTAACAATTATTGCCCTCCAATAATCTGTCACTACTTCAGTCGACAGTGAGGATGTAAATATCAACGCCAAAGGCACAGAGATCTCTTCCTGTAGTAACCTCGGTTTTTTTCCGTCTTGCCCAGGGGGTTTATCTACTCTTATGTTTGTACGTCAATCAATTTGTACTTCACCTCAAAATGCCTACACTCTGTCCAAACAAATGATTGACTGCTTTCCATTTCAGGGCTATATACTATGCTGCCTTCTGGAACACGTATGGTTCCAAATATCCTGTCAATCATGGAATGGAAAACATGGGAAGGCACCAATGCCTTCCTGATGAACTGCTGAAGCCCAAAGCTTTGACTCTCCTGTTCCTCAGGTTCTGCCCGACTGGCCATGCTTTACCAGCGCCATACGTTTCGACTCTGATCCCCAGTACCTGCAGTTCTCACTTTATCCATTACTTAGAGCTCTCCTCTCTGCACACGGAACAGGGAATTAATCAGCAGAAATTCATTGCATTTGGAGCTGACTATTTAGTTCTGGAAAGTTGCATTTCATTAATACATTTATTAGAAGAGAAATTATAATTCAAAAAATATTCATTCATTCCCAGAGTAACAGTTTTGTTCATGAATTGGGCAGCATGAGAACAAAGAATGAATGACTAAAGAACTCCGCCTTATAGAGTATTCCAGGTATTATATTCCTGGATGGATGTCCTTTACCTTAATGCTGGGAATATTATCGGATCGACAGATGTGATAACGGAACGAGGTGAAATGGGGAAATGTGACATTTTTGCCATCACAGAAATGTGTTTGAGGGGCGTCAGGGCTGACAACTCAATATCCCGTGCTATAAGGTCTATAGGCACGACAAGAGAGGTGGTAAAAGAGGAAGTGGAGTTGCATTATTAATTATGGTGTCATTTACTGCAGTAACAATGATCTTCTAATGAGACTTGGTGGTTAGAGCTCAGGATCAAAACCATGACAGACTCACACGCTGGGAATATATTCTAGACTCCCAGATAAAAGAAAATACAGGAGCTGATAAAAAGACAATTTACGAGGAGTGTTAATACAACAATAGGATCATTATATTCAGGCATTTCAATTCCAAACATTCATTCGGGCAGTGATAACTTTATAAGAGGGGGCAGATGCATTGAAATTTATTCCAGAGAGCTTCTTATGTCAATGTGTAACAGATACAACAATGGGCGGGGCTGTGCTGGGCCTCACCTTGGGAACGAAGCCAGTCAGATGTTGCAGGCAGGATTGGGTTGAGCATGAAAGGACCAGTGGCCGTGACTCATATGTTTTGAGTTTGCTAAGGAAAAGACCCAAAAATGTTTGAAAAATAAAAGCTTTTTGGATTTGGGAGACCGATTTTATGAAAAAATATGACAGGATCTGGCCAAAGTGCAGATGCTTCTGGGTGCAACTGTAGCAGAACAGCGTGGGGCGGTGGTTGGGGGATCACTTGAGCAAAATGTAATTGATGACTGTGTCGTCCCAGCATGTTACACCGAAGATGAATTTTAGGAACACAAGCCAAGGGAACCTCGGATGTCAACAAAAGTTCCGAACTGAATTAAAAAGGAAAGAGAAGCTTAAAGCAGTTACAAAGTGAGCAGGTCAATGGAGGTCCTAAAAGAATATAGAAAGTTTAGGGCTAAACATAAAAAAGTCAGTAGAAAAGCAGAAGTGGAAGCGGAGAGTTAAAACATTCGAGGGTAACATTAGCAAGACTTCAAAGAATAAATTTCGGTTTATTAAGGGGAAGAGGATAACGCGGGAGAGAATGGGGCCTATTAGGGACCAAGGGGGAAGCCTGTGCACGGAGGCAGAGAATATGTTAAATACGGACTTTCTTTCGGTCTTCAGTTGAAGAAGGAGTTCCTGGATTCAGGGAGAGTGACCGTGTGATCCTTGAGTGAATTAACACAGAAGCTGACGAAGAATTGGAAGTTTATGCGGGATGGAGAGTGGGCAAATCCACAGATCAGGATGAGATGTATCTTAGGCTGACGTGGAAGATGAGTGAGGAGATTACAGTCTCTTAACCTTTCATTTTTGTTTTGCATCTGGCCACAGAGAAGGTGTGATAGGACAGGTTAATATCTAATATTGATACAACTTTCAAACAGAGTGCTAGAAATACCGCATGGGAGTAAAGACCTCCAAGTCTCACATCAGTGAGAGGGAAACAATTGGAGAAAATTCTGTGGGCTGTTGAGGCTGGCTCATTAAATTTCTTCAAGGTTGAGGCAGACTTATTTTCATACAAGGTTTGTGGAGAAAATGCAGACAAGTGGAAGGGGGATTATCAAAATAGATCTCAGCTAATTGAGTGGAAAAGCAGACTCAATGAGAAGATAGACATACTGATTGGATTAGATTACTTACAATGTGGAAACAGGCCGTTCAGCCCAACAAGTCCACACCGACGCAACGAAGTGCAACCCACCCAGACCCATTCTCCTGCCCCTCACACTGCAGGCAATTCACCTAACCTGCACAGTTTGTAGGTGGGAATTGAACTCAGGGCACGGGCATTGTAAGGCAGCACTGCTAACCACTGTGCCATCCTGCCGACCACATAGCGTGGTCGAATTGTATCATTTTTGCAATAGCCTTGTGTTCACTAGAACATCAACCTCTCTCCCTATGGAGTGAGACACAGTTTGGAATGCAGTCGACGGATTCAAGGAATTCATAAGTGCAGTACTATTGGATAGAAAGGACCAAGAGACTGTGACAACGCAGATTGGCTGTCGGGTGAAGATTAGCATCAGCGCAGTCAGCACTACCAGAAGGAAGACCTCAGTAAGGCACCCTCCAAGCCAAGCAGTGACCTTTGCTGGAGAGTAGGTAGTCAGCGGCCAGGTGTCAAGGCGTGCTAATGCCCAAGTGCGACCTCACTGCAGTGTGTCCCTTCTTCTCTAACCAAAACTAAATGTGAAGGGGTAGAGATACATGATTTTGGTAGCAGAGCAAGTAGAAATGTTTGGCTCAAGAGGCTTTGGACAGCAGCAGCTCAACAAAAACTTCAGGCATACCTAAATAAAGTCCTTTCAGCTTTAGACTTGTAGCAATGGAGATGGCAGTTAGGACAGGTGAACGTTCCTCCTACTGAGAGCCTGGAGAAAAGTTAAAACCAGGACCTTGACGGTGGTAATCTCCTGATTAGTTCTCGTGTAATGAGCTCATAAAGGTAAGAACAGTAGGATATGGCAGATAGATAAGTAACTAAAAAATTGATGCGGGGGGGCAGAGAGAATCAGATTTTTAGATCATTGGGGTCTTTTCTGTGACAGAGTTAACCTGATCAGGAGGGACAGGTATCACATGCACTGGGGTAGGGACCAATATCTTGTTGGCGAATATTGCTAGTGCTACAAGGGCGGGTTTAAACTACTTTGGCGAGGAGGGGTATCCTCATGATCAGGAACGCAATTGAGAGTTTGGAAGGAGATACAGTAATCAGAAACAGTAACGTGAAGAGACAGGTCAGGCTGGAACATGATAAGGAGCAAGGAATGCCTGTTGGATTAAACTGCATTGATTTCGGTTCAAGAGGGCTGGCAAATAAGACCAATAAACAAAGGGCGTTGAAAGTAACGTGGGATTGCGATAATATAGCCTTTATAGAGACATGGCTAAGAGAGGGGGGCAGGACTGGCAGCTTAACGCACCAGAGTACAGCTGCTTTCAGCGGGACAGGGATGGTGGAAGGAGGGGAGGAGGAGTTGAATTTCTGATTATGGGGATTATCACAGCAGTAATCAGAGATAATATAACTGACCGATCATCCAGTGAGGCTTTGTGGTTGGAGCTAAGAAGTAGGAAGAGGATGATGATGTCACGGGAGTTGTACTATAGGATTCCAAATAGTCAACGTGAATTAGAGTAACAAATGTGCACGGAGAAGGGAGACATGCAGCAACAATATGGTTGTCATAAGAGTGGATTTTAATTTTTGTAACAGACTGAGACTGCCGGAGTATTAAGGAAGTTGATGGAGTGGAATCCGATAAGTGTGGTCAGGAAAGTTTCCTCAAGCAGTATGTAGAGGGTCCTACTTGGGAAGGGTCAAAACTCGAACAACTCTTGAGATACAGAGCAGAACAGGTGACTGAGGTGACAGTGTGGGAGCACTTTGGGACCAGTGACCACCGTTATATTAATTTTCAAATAGTTATGGAGAGGGATAAATTTTGTCACAGGTTCAAGTTCTAAATTGGGGCAAGGGGAATTTTGATGGGTTTAGATAGAAGCTTGCAAGGGTTGACTGGAATAGTTTGTTTGCAGGTGAAGGGACTCCTGGCTATTGGGAGGCCTTTAAACGTGAGATAGCTAGAGTGCAAGATCTATATGTTCCTGTGACGGTGAAGGGCAAGTTTGGCATGAATGGGGAACCCAGGATGACAAGAGATATTTAGGCTTTGTCTGGAAAAAAAGGGGGATGCGTGGCTCAGGTACCGGAAACTGGGATCAAGGGAATCCCTGGTGGTATATAAGAAATATAGGAGTTTATCTTTGATGGAAATCAGGAGGGCGCCAAAGGGGGTATGAAAGAAACTTGGCTGAGTAGATCACGCAGCACCAGTATCCTGATACACAGCAACAGGATCAGTCTGTTCAGTTACTTGAAGTCCTTAACACGGGAAATCGAAGAGGTCACAAACTGACTGGACTCTGGTTACACTGGAATAACATGAGCCCATTTCGCTCCTCAAGCCTGCCCTTCCCTTCAGTAACGTCAGGGCTGATCTGGTCTCGGCTGCAATTTCTCTTTCATGCCCAATTCTTTGTAGCCCTTGAATCTCTTACGTGTCAAAATCCATTGACACCCACTCCCACCTTCTCCCAATCATTTCAGCAATGCAGCTGTCTGGTATCGAGAGTCCCCAACAGTCTCTACCCTCTGAGAGAAGGAAACCCTCAACACACATATACCTTGGCCTATTGACATGAACAAAAGATGTGAACTCAGCGTCAATGTGGCTGGCCCTGACATTACGGCAGGATTTGCTGGAGCAAGATGTCAAGGAGCCTGAATAAGGTTGAAATTAATGGCATCAGATGGCAACTCCCCACTGGGTCATTCAGAACACAATGTGGCTGGTGGACAGCAATCTTATTCGTCCCTGGGTATCTCTATGGGCGATCCTCAGGGTAGTTTCTTCGGCACAAACACCTTCAGCTGCTTCATCAATGTCTTTCCCTCCGTCATTCGACCAGAAGTGAAGATGTTCTGTGAAAATCACACACAGCTTCAAAATCTGGACAACCTTCAAGCTCATGTTGTAACGTGTAGGTAACATTCATGTAACAGCACTGCTAGACCCTGAACATTTCCACAGGATAAAAAGAGGAGCTCTTTCAGCATCTCAAGCTGATTTCACAGGAATGTGAGAAATCCATTCAGCCCATTGAAACAATTGGACAAGCAGACTCACAGCCAATTCACTCTCTCCTGCCTATTACACCTGAAGATATGTTTTTAAAAATGCAAATATTGGAAAGCAGGTGGCTGGAAGACCACACCAAGCAAAGCAGCAAAAGGAGGTGGAGAAGTCAACACCTTGGGTGTAACATTTCTTCAGGCGTGGGGATGGAAGTAAGGAGGTTTACAGATAAAGAAGCGACGTGGGGAGGAGGAGGTGGTGTGGTGAGGTGAGGATAGATCAACACTGGAAGAGGATCCCACCGAGTTAGTCGATTGGTGGAATGCATCCAGTTGGAAGCTGGAAGAAGAGTTGACCAGAAGAATGGAAGGGAGATGGATGGGCTATCAAGGGAGGGGGAGCTGATTAGAAGGGAGTGGGAGGGACTGGGAAGGGGATCAGCAGATTGGAAGGATGGTTATTTGAAATTGGAGAACTCAGTGTTCTCGAGACACTCGAGACACTGGCACATCAAAAGAAGAGGCCATTCATCCCATTTAAACTGTGATACTGAAACAGGAGGATTGTCCTTGATGCTGCAACATTACAAACTAAAGAAACAGAGACTGCACAGACCTATTACTCCATGTTGTTCCTCCTGGCTCCATTGCTAATGGTACACACACGTTAAGTTAACTTGGTTTGCTGGCCGTGTGGAGGGAAAGTGAATGATTTGTACCAAGTTCCAAGGTGTTATGGATGAGTCTATACCACTCAAAACATTCTTAAGCAAACAGCCCAGAGCATAACTTTGCAATTTGTTTCATTACGTGTACGATGAAAATTAACTGCTGTAATTTAACTACGTTGACTACTGGATTTTAAAACAGACAAAAACTTTATTCACAAAAGTACACAATGAACACAAAGAACAGAATAAAGAACCCCTTCAGAACTCAACCAATCCAGCTAGACATAATTATGCTGTTCCGAATGCATATAACAGTCCCAATAAGTAAACTCGCTTTGAAAACCAGTACAAATGGAACATATGCTTACAGGTTGAAGTTGAAGGGCGGAAAAGAGAGAGAGTTTCCACACAGCTCCCTGTTGAAATTCCTAGTTCAAGACTCAACTGAAAACTGCTCAGCTCAGCTCACCTCAGCGAATTCAGCTAAAAGAGATCATCACTCCCCTTTCATTATAGAGGTCACTTCTAAAGCACGACCACTCTGGACTGAAGTCTCATCTGTTTACAGATAGACAAAAGGCCTCTGAAAGTCATTTTAGTCTCCTCACCAAACTAGACTGACCGGAGTCAGGCCCTGATTTATTGTCCCCCTGAAAACAATCAAGGACAGAGTCCACCTGAGCCAAGAAAAAGCTTCTTGACAAAAAAGGGACTAGCTTTGTGACGCCTCCCCCCTTAAAAAATGAACCATCAATACCAAAATATGGCTGCAGTTTTAACCATCCAAACCCTGTTGGTAGAATAAAAACGCATATTTACACTATAGCAACTGCAAACATTCACAACCCCATGCAAATTCAGGCCGTGGTGCACCCACCCCCAAACGCCTCCATATCTCATTCGAGTTTCAGTAACCCATCGGCAGTCACGTTTTCGCGACCTGCCACATGCACAATTGTCATAATGAATGACTCCAACAACAAGCTCCATCGAAACAGTCTGGCACTTTTGTCCTTAAATTTATCCACAAATATCAATGGGTTGTGATCAGCGTATATGATTGTCTCAGATGCATCGCTGGTGATATAAACACTGAAATGTTGTCATGCCAACACCAAGCTTAAAGTCTCTTTATCCACCATTGAATATTTCTGTTGATGAACGTTCAACTTCCTGGAAAAATACCCGATGGGTCTATTTATTCCCTCGTCATCTTTCTGCAGGATTCCCGCACCGACACCCACATCACTGGCATCGATAGCCACCTTGAAAGGCTTCGTGTAATCTGGTGTGGCTCATACTGCGGGCAGTGGTTAACAAAGTTCTTAGGCTGTCCACTGAGAGTTCTTGCCCTTTTTAACTAATTTGGTGAGTGGAGCAGCCACACTGCTAAAGTTTGGCACAAACCTTCAGCAAAATCCAGTCAATCCCAGGAACAGGAACACTGCTTTTTGTCGTTGGTGTGATAATTTTCCCACTACTTTCGTTTTTGTATCTCATAGGGCTATTGATCCATGTCCAATAACATGGCCCAGGAACGTGACTTGGGCTTTCGCAAATTCACTTCTGAAGTCGAGGGAACAAGTCCGATAAATGCTGTAAGTGTTCCATCGATGAGTGACTAAAAATCACCAGGTCATTAATGTACACTACATAGTTGGGTAATCCGGCAAAAACATTATTGTCAATCTCTGAAATGTGGCTGGAGCATTTTTCGTACCAAATGCCATGACTTTGAACTGATATAGTTCATTTGTTGTTATGAAAGCCGAAATTGCTTTTGCTCTCTATGGCAGAGGTCCTTGCCAGGAACCTCTGAGCAAGTCTAACTTAGAAATGTAAGTGCCTTCTCCCACTTTTCCAACACAGTTCTCCAAACATGGAATTGGATATGCATCAGTCTTTGTAACGGTGTTGATTTTGTGATAGTCCCCACATGACCTTCAGGTACCATCTGGCTTTGGCATCATGACTATAGGCGAGTTCCAGTCACCGTAACTCACTTCGTTATGCCATCTTGGAGCATTCACTCTATTTCGTTCTGAACCTGTGCCAAATCATGCCTATAAGGATGTCGCTTCATCAGAACAGCATCTCCTATATCTGCATCATGCGCAATTATGACAGTACTTCACACTATATATACGTATATCTCCCAAAGTGATAGTAATAACTCTTTGCGTCATTTCGATTTTCTTGTGGAAGGTAACTCAATACTTTATCCCAATTTTTGACAACTTTCCCATTGTTCAATTTGATTTGAGGAATGTCCCATTCAGAATCCTCTGAACTTAGTTCTTCCTTCTGTGCTGTAATCATGAACACCTTCTCCTCTTGATTTCTTTCACTATCAACCTATCTGTTGAGCACATTCACATGACACACTTTGTGAGATTTCTTCCTGTCTGGAGTCCTTATCAATTAGTTCATCTCATTAAAGTTCTTTGATAAGGTACACGAAACCTTGTTTTTAAAGGCTCACCTGTTACTGGAAGGAACACGAATGTCTTATTCCCAACTACAAAATTGTAAATTTGTGATTTCTTATCGACTTCCTGTTTCCTTGTATGCTGTGATACTTTTAAATGTATCTAGTCAACTCTCCAGCTTTATTTAATCGTTCCCTAAAATTTGACATATCGTCCAAATGGGTGGTCTCTGAATTCTGACTCAATAATTCCACCCCAATCAATTTTATTGGTCCTGCTAGTTCTTGACCAAAAATTAATTAAAATGGACTGAATTTGGTCGATTCATTCGGTGCATCTCTGATCGCAAAACGTTAAAAAGGATTTTCCTTATCGCAATCATCTGGATAATCCTGATCACAAAAACTCAACATGGTCTTCAGTTTTTGATGCCATCTGTCTCGTGCTCCCTGTGATTCTGGATAGTGAGCTGTAAATTTGAATTGCTTTATATTCCCAAGTTATCCATCGCCTCCTTGAATAGTTTGGATGTGAAGTTTGATCGTTGATCTGACTGTATGATTATTGGTCGTCCGTATGTAGCAAAAAAATAAGTATTTTTTTCTACAATCTTTTAAACTGTGATGCTGCATAATCAGATTGCCTCTGGATATCTAGTCGACACATCCATTATTGTTAATAAATACTTATTCCCACCGTTTGTTTGTGGTAGGGGACATACGTAATCAATCAAGACTCTTGTGAAAGGGTCCTCAAATGCTGGAATAGGTATTAAAGGTACAAGTTTTATTACATGTTTGACACGTCTGGTAAAATTCTGCTAAATCTTTATGCAGTCAAGGCCTGTAAACAAATCTTTATATTTTAACCGGTGTTATCCTCACCCCAATATCACCTCCAACTGGTAGCCCAAGTGCCAATCACGGCACCTCCTTTATATATCCAAATGGCAAAATAATTTTATAAATTTATGCCCATGTCTGATCTGCTTGAAATTGTGATGCTCTCCATTTCTTCATTGGTACATCATTTGTTAAGTAATAACAGGCAGGAATGCTTTCTTTCTTGCTTGTTAAGTGCCTTTTGATATAACGGTTTTAATTCCTCATCTTTCTGCTGCAAGTCAATCAACTTAGCAGAGCTAAAAATACTTGCATGCTTTCCTACCTGCTCCTTCTCTGTTCTATTTACCTGATCCAAATATGATTCGGATAACTCTACAACAACTTCCTTTTGATCCATGCCTTTTGATTGCTCCTGCTTCAACCTGTATATTGTGATCTGTGATCACACAATCAGGGAAGATTTCTGGATAAGCATTCTCCAGGTCTTCCGTTGCCTGCATCTCCACTGCTTTTCAATTAGAGTAGGCTGCACTCCCACCAGTGAATCAGCTATACCATCTGCAAGGACAGATTTTATTCCTGGAGCTGAGATGTTGGGGTCCAGTACTCCTATCACACATTCTCCACAGTTCTCACTTTACATAACTGAGCACTTTTTGTCTCACCATGAATTCTTGTTACCAGCACATTTTCTGATAATATTTTCCCAGGAGTGCATACCTCCTCATTCCTCAGCATTACAAACTGAGAAGATCCCGCGTCCAATAATATTGGAACCTCCTTACCTATTACTCCTGGCCTATGTGAATTACCTTTAATCTTGCAATATATATTTTTAAGCAGATCTAACAAATCCTCATTAATCAACTTCTGATCATCTTGTAAACCCTGAGACAGTTGTCTAACTTCTTTTGTGCTTTTTGTTACTAGTCCAACAAAACTTCCATGCTTGTCTTGTTTTCCTACATCTGGTTTTCTGCTCGCCCACCAACACTGTGATTTTGAGTTGCCCACTTTATTGCAATGAAATCACTGAGCCTTTTAACTTCTTTGTCCTCCTCAAGGGTTTCTTTTTTTACCCTATGGTAAATTATCCTTATGATCTTCACTGAGATCTATCTTTCCCTTTCCAAGTGAGGAAATCTCTTTGCTCTAATTTCTATCCCTCATGAACTGAAATCGATTCTGGAAGCCCAATCGAGTTTATGGAACAGTTCATAATCATCAGCCACTTCAACAGCTCACCTTGCTGTTTTAACGGTCTTCTTTTCCATATGAGTTCACACCACTTCAGGCAGTGAACTTTTGAATTCATCCAAAATACTTACCTCTCTAAGGGCATCAAAATGTTGCTTGATTTTTAAAGCGCTTATCTATCTAACGAAGTAACTCTGTTTGATCATTTCAAACTCAATGTAGGTTTGACCAGGATCCCTCCTTAGATTTATGAAAAGTTATCTATAGCCTTCTAGTACAAGCTCATATGAAGTTCAAATGGCTTTTTTCACCTCCTCATATTCCCCAGACACCTCCTCTGATAGCGATGCAAATACCTCACTTGCCCTTTTGGGTTTCTTTTGGATCAACAAAACCCACATTGCCTCTGGCCACTGCATTTGTTTAGCCACCGTTTCAAATAATTTGAAAAAGAATTCTACATCCTTCTCATCAAATTTAGGCAATGCTTGAATATACTTAAACAGCTTCTCACTGGGTTTCTGACTATCAGGGCTTATTCGTCCTCACTCTCTTCCTCACTAAGCCCGCAAAACCTTTCTCTCCAGTCTTTTACGCTGACCTTCCTTTTTAAAGTGTCAGTTTTCACTGTCAAAAAGGTCTCTCATTTTTTCTCCTCTAATGCACTCTCTTTTTCCGTTTCTTTTGCTTTTAATCGTAACTCAAGCTCTTCCATTTCTGTTGCCCTTTCCTTACCTCTCGCCTCTAACTCAAGCTGCTTCATTTGCAATTGAATCGTTGCCAACTCTACAGATTTTGATGGTTTCTGCAGCAAGTTTAATTGATGAGCTACTGCTGTAATTATCTATTCTTTCCTGACAGAAGCAGACAGTTTCAATTCCAGCTTCTCTGCTAATTCTCGCAACTTAGTCTTATTCACTTTTTGCAAACCTTCCAAAGTCCCTGCATCCACATCGAGAAAACGTCTGATTACTGAAAGGGGAATTACTATTCCCAAGCTTTGCCTACCCAACAGAACCAACACCCGAAATAAAGACACGAACACCTCACACTCGCTGTTTAAAATCCCGCAAAGAGCCCTCAATCTGTTATGGGCGAGGCTCGACCACTCAAAACATTCTTAAGCAGGCAGCCCAGACCAAAACTTTGCAATTTGTTTCGTTAAGTGTACAACGAGAATTACTCTGAGTAAGATAGCAAGGTTGCCTACTAGATTTTAAAACACACAAAAACTGTACTCATAAAATTAATGAAACAATGAAAACAATGAAACACAAAGAACACATTAAAGAACCCCTATAAAACTCAACCTATCCAGCTAGACTTAATTTAACTATTCTGAACATACACAATAGTCTCAATAAGCAAACTCCCTTTAAAACCCAGTATAAATGGAACACCAGTTTGAAGGTGAAGGTCAGCAAAGAGAGAGAGAGAGAGTTTCCACACAGCTCCCTATTGAACTTTCCATATCAAAACTCAACTGAAAACTTCTCAGCTCAGCTCAGCTAGTTCAGGTAAAGGAGCTGACCACACTCCTTTCATTATACAGGTCACTTCTAAAGCATGGCCACTTTGTCCTGAAGTTCCATCTGTTTATATAGAAACAAATATCTCTGAAAATCCTTTTCATCTCTGTACCAAACCAAACTGACTGGAGTCAGGTCCTGTTTTATTGCCCCTACAATCAAGGGCAGTCTCTTTGAGCCAAGGAACAGCCTTGAGAAAACCAAAGGGACTAGCTTTTTTGACAGAGAAGACAGGCTAGTGTTCTCTATGGAGATCACAATCTGGTGGGAATGGTTAACTCTATCAGAGGGTGACTGCTGACAGATCTGTGAACAATATGATGCTTAGTGCAGGGTCACACAACTGCACATTGAGGCGGTGAGAGTTCATTCAGAACCTGGAGCTCTCTCAGCCATCATGGTGGGGGTGTCCACAGAACTATGGAAGCTATCATAGAATGATAGAATCCTACAGCACGGAGACAATCCGTTTAGCCCAAACTGGTTCATGCTGACAAAAATGTCCACCCATGCTAACCTCATTTCTCTGCTTGGTCCATATCCTTCTTAACATTTCCTATCTATATATTTGGCCAAATGTGATGACGTGTATCGCGGAAAACACGTTATATTTGACGCTATCAACGGTTTTTTTTTGGAAATAATGAGCATTACTTCATAACGGTCAAGTTTTAATACAATCAGTTTTTTTTTATTCTTTTGTAGAGATACAGCTTAAACACTCATTTCCTTCACAGTCTCCTCATGGTACCATCACTGCAGGGATAGTGTGGTGAAACTCCATTACACTGTCACTCTGTAGCAAGGAGATCATTCATTATAAAGGAGAGAAAATCTGTTCACAGTGACAAAGTACTGTCTCAATCACACTTTAAAACTGCAGGAAGGTGTCATCACACTTATACATTAGTCATTTTGCAATGAACGATACCACACGTTTACTGTGCTGATTACTTACTGCTCCACATGAATTCTGTCAGTGGCTCATGACCAAGGACATCCAGCTCCTTTTCACCAAGAGCACTTCCCATTATCTCGCTGTATAAATACAAAACGAGAAGGATGGCATATTTAGCCAAATCATTTCTTTGCCTTATGAAGAAAAGCGACACGAAAAGCACCATCACTATTGTCAGTGGAGATGCTGAGGAGGAGATGTCTAGCTGTATTATCTCCGAAATATTAGTCCAGGGAGCCAGATAATGACCCAGAGCCGGGATTCGAATCCTACCACGGCAAATGTTGGAATGAAATCAATAAAATATCAGGAATTCAGAATCAAATAAAACAATGAAACCATTCTCGATTGTCCTACCTGCCACCCTCATGCTCTTCAGGGAAAGCAATCTACCATCTTAACCAGTTCGGGCTTACATGTGACTCCAGAACCACAGCAATGTGGTTAACTCTCAGTTGTAGTTTGAAACGGCCAAGCCAGCCACTCAGTTATATCACACACTACAAAGTGTCAAAGAGATAAAACAGGACGGAACTAAGCACTGTCTCCTTACAGCCCACAGACTGCAGTGGGTCAGGAAGGCAGCTCACCAACATCTTCTCAAGGACAATGAGGAAAGAGCATTAAATGCTGGCTCAAGATCTATTAATGAATACAAGAAGATGATCACATTCAGGGAAGAGAGACAAAGGGGCATAATTCACTTCAACAATGACTTTGCTTTATACCTTACATGGGCATGATTTTCAGTAATATGGGAACAAGAGAAAAATAAATAATGTTAATCTCGTTTTATTTCCATCCCAGCTGACCATCAATAATCCCTTTGTTTGCTTCTTTCTCTCTCTCCCTCTCTTTCTCTATCTATTCAACACAGTCCTACTCCCCTATACAACAGACTTCCCTGTCACCAGCATCAATCACGCTATCTCGCAGCGGTGTTCATTTCTGATGTTTGCTCATTCGACTCTAAATGACAATTTTGTTTTTCTTTCGATCCGAGGCTGCCAAATCTGCTTAGTTTTTCTGGCACTTTCTCGTTCGTTTTGCTTCTAACATCTTGCGAAATTCTTTGTCTTATTTAACCTTTGATTTTGTTATTACATGGGATGTCTGCATCGCTGGGAAGGGCAGCATTTGTTCACCTCACGAAATGCATTTTCCTGTGAGGTCATTCTTTCATGCAGTATACAGCCAAGCAAATTGCTGTGGGTCTGACTTCAGATTTAAGTCGGACTAGATAATACTGCTAGATATCTTTAACAAAGGACATCAGTGAAATAGATGAACTTATTGACAAAATTCTGGTGACGTTATGTTTGATATGAGTGAAAATCGTTTTTATTTCCAATTCCTGTCATTTGAGTTTAAGTTCTGACATCATCTGTGGTAGGATCTGAAACAGTATCATTATGTGTGACTACCTGGGCTTCTGAATTACATTTCTTGTGACATTACTAATATGGCAGTGTGCCTCTCGTGGATCTAATTTAGAGACAAGAACAATGTTGTGATCGAAATATTTGCAACTGAAATCGTGCTTCGAGGAGAACTGGAACCATACAGTATGACTTTAATCAAGGCATAGATAATCGTTTATTAAGCATCAACATTGATGACAAGATGGTAACTGGGGGTATTATCGAGTTGGGAGTGGACAGGTTTGGTGATAGCCGGAATACCGAGACTTAAATTAATTCAGGGAAAAAAGGTACTTCGGGATTGTGAACAGTCTTGTTCTCAGATATTTGTGAGGCCAGGAGTGTGGGCGATTCTGAAATCTGTGGGAAATGAATGGAATTTGCAGTTGAAACTGAAGACAACAGTTTCCGTCTTTGCCAAACACAGATAACAGAAATAACAATGAAGTTTGACATGGTTTATGGGATTAATAAATGGATAGAGGTGGAGAGACTTACCAGGAACACCAACAATAGCAAGCATGGGATAGTACCCCGCCTGAATAATCATCAGTACACCGTATATCCGATCTGATAATGTCGACCCAGACCAGGAGAATTAAATAAGACCCCAGGATAAACTCCTGTCCGTCGTTGCAGCATTCCAGTCTAATGTTCTCAGATTCTGATCCATTAATGGAACAGTCCAGACTATTCTCAGATGTTGATCTCTCCTCTTGCTGTCCCTGGAGCTGTTGGTCGCTATTAGTGTTGGAGGCGATGCATCTGCTGCTACAATGGGATAAAGCATTGCAAGAAGCCCCTTACTAATAGAAGAGGGAAACCATCCAGTGACACAATTAGGATCCATGGAGACTGACATCAACTACAGTTACTGAACAAACAAAGCAGTTAACTCCTTTCAGTATGGTTCCTTCAGATCACAATAAGAACCGGACTGGATTGAATGCTGGCATTGCTGGCTATTGGTCACATCTCCCATCACCAATTTCTCGAGTGAAGTTAGTTGTGAGGGAGAATGATGGATGTTTTCTTATCACAGGCTGGATGATTCTGCTGTATTGTCCGTTTGCAATGCTGTAACCGCCTGACCCTCCTACAACCAACCCCAGAAAACAAATCCTAGATGCTGTTACTGAGCCAATCTCTCTTCGACTACGTTACGCAAAACCAATAGATTCTCAGTGGGCATATTTGCTCTGACCATACACAGCAAGTGTTGGTCTGTCTGGGCATTCCTTTCATTGCTCTGATAAGGCAATTTTGTATCTTCAATACACAATGTACTTAAGTATTTTTCAATACAAACTCACAAACCTCTTATTACACTTGATTTGCTTCAAACCAGTAAGCCTTACATTTCTTTGAATTCAGCCCAAAGCCAAATGTGGCATGTTACAAAGCCGGTCCCTTTAAAACAGTTATGTTGTCCTTGTTTAGTTTCAGAGAGGGTTCTAAACAACCCAAGATTCCAATATATCTGAATTTTGAAAAGTTCGTTGGGTCACCTTTGATTGTACCTAGCAGGTAATTCCTCAGGTAAACCACTTTTAAGTCATTTAAAAAAAAAATACTGGCATAATCAAGAGGACGTTGGTGGGCAGATCGGTTAGGTTTGGTGGTTAGATGAGTCAGGGTCACTGTTGAAATTGGACGCTCTCTACCTCCTTCTGCCTTTCTGATCTCATAACCTGCATGCTTTTTGTGTCAGGCTTACTGTTTGTGCTAAGAGGTCACGATTGTTGCAAGTATTTTGGAACAGCATCCTTAAGTCGGGATACCCTGTCGGTTGGATAGAATAAGTTATTCGGGTATTATATCTTCGGTTCGTGTGCTTCATTCCAGAATTTGGAAAAATTAATATTGTTTGTTTAAAGCTCGGCAGTCTGACCAGCTAATTCACTCCGGGAATATACACTATACACTAGCCTTCAATAAATAGCAAACCTATGGTCTGGGCTACATGCTTAAAACGTTTTGAGGGGTCGGGCTGGTCCATAACAATGTATAAAGCCTTGTTCATTAAAAGTCATGAATTAATGAGTAAGGGATGGAATGAATAGGATATTGGCTATGAGACATAAAGGGTTGGGGCCAGTGGCTGAGGAGCCCTGAGGGGAGGACAGTAATATATCCTGGTCACGAGTATTCAACCATCACTCTTTCTGACAAATGGAATGAAATGCAATGCAGTGCAAGAGAACAGATAACCTTTGGTATATGGAATGCTGAACGACAATGTGAGTAGAACAGGACAATTTTAAATGAGATATGTGGAATTATATTTTATATTTAGACTGTTTAATCACAGGTTATATAGGTTGAGAAGATCGTTTATAAATGGACGTGATATTCAGAATTAAAAACAGACACAGATGATAAAATGTGTTGGGTTACAAGGAGTTACAGCAGAGTAAGAGTGAGGATATAGCTCATTCCGAGCTGGTTCAGAGATGATGGGCTACGTGACCACCATCTTTTCTATAATTATTCTGAGAAGCATGTTGAACACTGTCAGAGCCTAAGGATATAAGCTTAATCAGAAAGCGCACAGACAATTTCATAATTAATAATCTATTCCCAGGTTTTCATCAAGTGCAGCTGTCTCTAAAATACCTATTAAATCAAAATCAATTTGCTGTGATTTTTTCATTTATTTTCAGAACTTAAAGAAACAGACTCAAGTATAATACATGTGGCAATGGCACAAAAGATTGGGAACAGGATTGGAGCAAAATATCCAAATATAACCGGGTTCAGCATCTAGCCCAATCAAGATAAACAAAATATATAAATAGTGGAAATCTTAAACACAAACAAAATGGTAGAGAAATGCAACAGATGACGCATGATCTGGATAGAGAAAAAAAAATTGAGATTTTGCGGCTTATATGAACCTGTTTTGAACAAGTCATGCGGGACTCAAAAAGTGAATTCCGTCTTTCTCTGCTCCGATACTGCCTGACCTGTGGGGATCCTCTCCAGCACTTTCAATGGGTGCCATGGCAGGAGACAGAGAGTAATAGTGCGCAGTTGCTTTTCAGACTGGAGGCTTCTGACCAGCAGTGTGCAACAGAGATTGGTTCTGCGTTTCCATTGTTTGTCATTTATGTAAACGATTTGGATGAGAATATAGAAGGCATGTTATTAAGTTTGCAGATGACACCAAAACTTGTGGCACAGTGAACAGTGAAGGATGTTTTCTGCGATTACAAAAAGGATCTTGATCAAATGGTTCAATGTGCTGACAAATAGCAGATAGAGTTCAAGCTGGATGAATGTGAGGTGCAGACAATAGTGTGTGTTTGCTGATGTCTGATGCACCAGGAATGGGATGATTTTACTCCCCACCTCCTGGGTTCAGCACATCGATACCTTCATGATCTTTCAGAGGCCTTACCCTCTCCGTGGTTACCCTCTTGATGTTAATGGAGTTGCACAATGTTTTTGGATTATCCTTAAACTTAGCTGCCCATGCTATCCCATTTCTCCTTTTTGCTTTCCTGATTTCTTTCTAAATAATGCCCCACAATCTTTATATTGATTACGAGATCAACTTGAATAGTGTTGTCTATATCTAAAGTAGCACTCTCTTGTATTCTTGTGTGGACCTCAACAACTTTAGTCATCCATTGTTCCTTAATTTTACCAGCCTTACCCTTCACTTTAACAGGAACATAATGCCTCTCAACTCTTGTTGTCACACTGTTGAATGCCTTCCATTTGTCAGACGTTGTTTTACCTGCTAACAGTCTACTGCAACCAAACTTGGTACGTCCTTGTCCCATGCCATTAAAATTTATGGTACTCCAATTAAAAAGATAACATTGAAAGAAGGCTTAATTCTTTTCCATTACCATTTTGAAGCCAATAGAGTTATGATTACAAGATCCAAACTACTCCCCCAAGTTTACACCAGAGACATGCCCTGCCTATTGCACAGAAGAAAGTCGGGTTTTGCTCCTTCTCGAATTGGATCATGCACATATCGATAAAGAAAGTTTTCTTGAATATATTTGACAAATACTTCACCATCCAACCTTTAACACTATGGTAGTCCGAATCGATTTTTTTTAGAAAATTAAAATCTCGCATTGTTACAACATTATTAAGCGTACATATATCTGAAATCAACCTCCATGTTCGTTTCTCAATTTCTTCCTTAGTGTTGGAGGGCATATGGTACAATACCATCCACGTGTTCTTCCCTTTCTTACTTTTTAAAATTTCTTCCAATATATTTTCACTGGACGATTTGTCACATCTAAGATTAGAGTCCCTACAGTATGAAAGTAGGCACCTCAGTCCTATAACTCAACACACACCGTCTGAAAGAGTAACACACCCAGACTCATTCCCCTATCGTATATTTACCTCTGACTAATGCACGTCACACTATGGACAATTCAGCATGGCCAATTCAACTAACCAGCACAGCTTTGGATAGTAGGATGAAACCTACTCAGACACGGGGAGAATGTGCAAACTCAACACAGACAGGTGCCTGAGGTGGGGATCAAACCTAGGTCCCTGGCGCCGTGAGGCAGCAATGATAACCACTGAGCCACCATGCCACAACTAAGCATACAGTACAATCTCTTCAAAGTGATCTTTACTTTCATATGTTTAAAACTAATCATATGTTTTATCTCGATGGTTTTCAGAAATATCTTCCCCAGTTCCAACAATAATTTATTTCTTAATCAAAAACGGCAGGCATCCCTTCCCTGTCCATCACATGCCCCTTTTTCTATTCTTTCGATGACACCGAACACCTGGAACATTGAATTGCCAGTCTTAAACATTTGTCAGCCAAGTTTCTGTCATACGTTTGATGTCCCAATCTCATATTTGTAACATGTTCTGAGTTCATTAGCATTCCCTTTAAGACCCCTTACAGTGAAATAAATGCAATTTAGTTCTTCAGAATTTCTATATATTCTGACTCTTGCATCGTTCTTTTACAGTTGATGTGATCTCGGCACGTTCATAATCTTCTCCATCCATCCTACCATTAACACTGCTACTTAGAATACCCCCCTTGCCTTCTCTGTCAATATAAAGCCTCCCTACATAGAGTGAACAATTCTCACTGCTAACATATTGGTTGGTCTGCAGTTTAGTTTAGACCATTCCTTTTTGAACAGATAGTTTTTATTCAAAAACACATTCCAATTTCCCAAAATCTAGATCCCTCAACAACACACCAGCTCTTCAGCCATTGTTTTTTCTCCTTTCACCTTTTGTTCCTTTCCTGGTTGCGTTTGGCATTGGGAGTAAACCAGAAATTACTACTTTAAAGATTTTTTTTATTTTTAATCTTCGACATCACCCCTTCAAATCACTCTGTACTTCTTTAATCTTTTCCCTAAAAATGTCATTCCTACCAATATGAACAGTAATTTCTGCCTACTCGATCTCACCGTTAACAATGTGGTTGAAATGTTTGGAGTCATTCTTAATCCTCGCACCGGGAAAATCACGAGCCACCTTAAATTCTCACTCACTGCCACAGAATCTCCTGCTGATGTCCCTGGCAGAAGAGTCCACTGAAGCAATAATTTTACTAAATCTTCTCAAACGCTGCCGAACGTAAGATTCATTCGAAGTGTCCAATAATTGGCTGCTCTTCCATTTTCGTCAGAGAGATAATCCCATTCAACAGTTCCAAAACCGGAAAATAACTTTGATAGAGTAATAGACACCGCAGACGTTTGAACTACCTTCTTATCTTTCTTGACAGTCACTATTTATCTGACTGATTTGCTGGATAATGATTTTTCTAAATATTCTAGCCATCCTCTCTATATCTTATATATGGCCATCGTAATATTGTGTTTAAAGAAGGATTTTTCATGACACCTTATATATGTTACCTTTCATTACCTACAGACAATAAGGTTAAAATGGAAAAAAAATATAGAAGCATTTACATGTCAAACATATCAATATTGAATAAAACCAACAATTTAGCTAAATAAATCAATAAAAACATTCATCTTCAATAAATGCCTCGAAGAGACAAGTCTTCTCTGGAGCTGAAAACATGTCGCACTCTCCAGAATGAAGACACAACTCCTTGTTTACAAAAAAAACTTTAATTTTTCGAGACAAAAAATCTTTTGCAGGATAACGAAAATATTTTAAAACATAAATGCACTTTTTTAAAACCACCCTTAAAATGTTCTTTTAAAATTGTTCATTTGAAAGAAAATCGTGATATTTTGCTTGTTTTTGCATGTTAATAAAAATTGAAACGTAATGTTATAATAACAAACTATAATAACTCGATCAAGTGTTAGAAAAATGCTATAATAAACATTTAACTGCCTGCAATCCCAGGAGCAGCTTTAAGTTCCAAACAGCTCTTAGCGCCTTTTTTGAAACTTTTTTTTTACAATAGGCATAAACGTGGCTGAATGTTTTAATAATTTGTTTCCAGTTCAAGGTAGACTTGACGATTTGATTTGATCTCCTGCCGTGAGTCTATATGTAGATTTTAAATGGAGCTTTATCCCCATCACTCCAGCCCTTTCAAACAAAATTATGAATCTGTGTCCATCCTACAGGCGAAAATTCTTTCAGCTCTGACTATTGCAGGGAATGTTACAAAAAACATGATCCAGGACCACGTAAAACACAAATATTGATGAAGGGTTTATGCCTGAAACGTCGATTCTCCTGCTCCTCGGATGTTGCCTGACCTGCTGTACTTTTCCAGCATCATACTGTCGACTCATTTATTATTCCGGTTTCATTTCACACTATCAGGTCCGTGCTGTCTGTTTGCCTCTGGAAAGCAGTGTTATCATAGCCTGGTGAAACATCTGCCAATCTCAAACAAAAACAGAAATTGCTGTAAAACCTCAGCAGAGCTGGCAGCATCTGTGCAGGTGAATCACAGTTTACGTTTCAGATCCACTGGGTCCGCCCCTCCACAGTTGCTGTCAGACTTTCTGAACTTTTCCAGAAATCTCTGTTTTTGTTTGATTTTCACCATCGGCGGTTCTTTCTCTTTTTTTCTTATTTTATATCAATATGATTTGGCTCAAGATTTGAATATGACTGCGATAGTACGGCCAGATTTCACCAACCCGCTACTGCTACTTGGTTCACGTGACCAATGCCTTTCCACTTGGTCACCGCACCCTACAGCTGCACTGCATATAAATTAACAAAATTATGGAATTCTCTCGGTTTGGTAATCAGGAGCGAGATTGCTTGAATTGTTGAGAAAGTAAGATAAACTGAGAAAATGCAGGATATTAAATGGAGAACCATAAGTAAAAGAGAGAACAGTGAATGATAGTGTTCTGGCAAAATTTAAATGTCATTGCTCAAGATTCCGAAAATGCTATCATTCACAAACATGCCACAATGTGGAATGCAACTTTAAGGACAAGCAATGCAAGCAGATTGGAAAATCTTAGTCTGAAACTCTTGCTGCAACTGCTTTAGTTTTAATGAATGCACGCATGGGTTTCATCGCTGTAATGATCTCCTAAACTGCAGAAGGAAATCCTTGCCTTCTTGGATATGTGGTGAATGTTCACTGATTCAGCAATGGCAGGACTGTCCTCTGGAAGCATATGAGTACAATTATTCAATACTCCGTGGAGTTTCGACTAAGAGGTGAAGGGAATGTCTGCATTCACAAATTAATCATTCAATAGAACTCAATACAGGGACACATGAAGCGATGAACAAAGTGGGCAAGAACACGGGAATATAATACACAATAGTTACGACAATTTCTATGTGGAAAGTGTTAATTTCAGATCCACTGTGGCCTTTGCTAATGATATTTACTGTCCAGAACCAGTCTGCACTGGAATGACTAGAGCCCTACTGTGGTGTATTTGAACTTCAGTTACCTTTAGAAATAGCTGAGACTCACTTAGGTCATAGAAATTTCGAGAAATCATATTTAAAAAATTGTAGAGTTTATTGTGTATCAGTGAAATCTTTAGCTAACCCTCAGTGGGAGATTTGTGTGTAATCCTTGTCGTCAAACTCCACCAAATACATGTGAAAAGGTTAGAAAGGGCACAGACGCTGTTTACTGGATAGCAAGATATTAGGAATTCCAGGGACGGAGTTAAAAATTTGGGACAGATGAGACATAAAATCATCAGAAAGGATAGAAATGGTTTCATCGGCATGATGGAGAGAATGAAGGAGTTTATTCACGAGATGCGGAAAGGCTGGACCAGAAACACTCAAATTTAAAAGTAAACAAAAGTGAAACATAATGTGTGGTTTGAAGTGACTAAATCGGGGAAATTCCCTCTTTAGAGTGAATCAACAACATTAGTTGGAGCTTCAAAACCATTAGTGAATGATTAAGAAAAGATTGGAATAGAGTTTCTTCCACTCTATAAAGTTACTGAAATCCTGAATGACTTTCCGGAAATAAAATGTAGATTTCTGAATTCATAGTGTTTTAAAAGACACAGGAACAAGGAGGGAATACAAGGAGGGAATTTACCACTGAAAGAAAGGAAAAGTGCGGATGTGCTTTAATTTCGAATTTGGTTGTTTTCAGATACAAAGGCATTTCATGAACATGTACAGCTGAATAAGATTGAGTATAAAAGTTTCTGGGGGAAAGTGAGGACTGCAGATGCTGGAGATCAGAGCTTAAAAATGTGTTGTTGGAAAAGCGCAGCAGGTCAGGCAGCATCAAAGGAGCAGGAGAATCGACGTTTCGGGCATCAGCCCTTCTTCAGAAAAGTCGATTCTCCTGCTCTTTTGATGCTGCCTGACCTGCTGCGTTTTTCCAACAACACATTTTTAAGCTTTAATAGCTTCTGGATTTGAAAGGTGTAGCGTATTATTCAAGGTAAAACTGTGGGGCTGATGTCCTAAAATAACTGCAGACAGAAGTTACATCCTAATGAGTAGCAATTGAATCATCTCTTGGAGACGGAACACGTACTTGAAAGATTTGACCACATTCACATGATGTTAGGTGTATTTCATGCTTTCTTATCTCCACCACCAAGTAGACTCGGTCGTTTTTGTATTTTTAACCCTCTGTACTTCTCTGCAGCACACAATTTCGGCTGAATAATGCTCAGACTAATTTTGAATACAATATTCAGACGGTCCAATGCGATCAATCTATTTTTTTTATTATTACAATGACCATTGCGAGTTTACAACAAACTGTGTAACATGAAACCAGCTCAACATCTATTTTCCCGAAATTTAACGCAGTTTACGTGGGAAACGTCATCTGCTGAAAAATCACCCTCGGCTCTCTCTCCACACATGTCTCTTCACTTTTTAAGTATTTGCAGTATGTTTGTTGATGAATGTGTTATTATGCAGAAAAGGTCGTTTATCAATCCACAAAATCTGGTACTTTCCCATAAACTTGCCTTTGCTCAATATCACCTTCTATCCGTACCCCTCAACACGACGACAAATTGAAGCTGTTCCATGTGAGGCCCAAACTTAAAACTTCGCAGAGCAGAGCCCACTATGCTGGCACAGAGATACCATGCACTGGTCACCTGCAACAGTTTCTCCTGAAGATTTTCGCACTAAACCACTCCTGTCTATATCCCATTGCTGACTCCCTGCGTCCAGTTGACAAAGCATTGAATGACTACCTTGATAAATTAGCTCATATAGCTTCAATCCATCGGGTCATCCAAATAACTGTAACTAGTGGAGTACCTCAGAGATTAATATATATCAGTTTTACAACCTGCAAACCAATACTAATCTCGAAGCACTACTTCCTGTTATATTCAGGAGGCTGCTGTGATTGCTCAGCACCGAAGGCAGTTTTAATGGCCTCATCCTGTGCTGTGTAGTATGTACTGGAGGGCTGAATACCATCACCTCGTTTCTGTCTAACTCCTTAGAGGGGCAGAATGGTCTCCCGCTGTCTTATTGCCTTACTGACTGAATGTGTTCTTTCTCTCCCTCTGTAACAGCATTGAAAAGTAGATTGAGAGAACAACACAGGAGATAGGATCATCAGTTGGCCAATCGCCCCCTCAGGCCTGCTGCAACATTCAGAATGCTCTTGGCTGATATGATTGTGTCTGAGCATCCTTTTTCTGTCTGTTCCCAATAAACACTGACTCTGTTGTCTATCAATGGCCAGTTCAGCTCAGCCTAGAATACCTTCAATAACCCAGTCTTCACTGTTCCCTGGGTATGTGAAAATCGACAAGGAGAAAAAAAAATCCTTAACTCGTCTTTATCAGAAGGCGCTTATTTTATAATATATTTGATCCGATTAGATTAAATTAGAGTAAATTAGATTCCCTACAGTGTGGAAACAAGCCCTTTGGCCCAACCAGTCCACACCGACCTTCTGAAGAGTAACCCACCCAGACCCATTTCCCTCTGACTAATGCACCTAACACTATGGGCAATTTAACATGGCCAATTCACCTAACCTGCACATATTTGGACTGTGGGAGAAACCGGAGCACCCGGAGGAAACCCACGCAGACACGGGGAGAATGTGCAAAATGTGCCGACCTCACAAAAAAAAATCACCACTGCTTTTGGGGAACAAGAAATGGCAATAATTAGGAATAGACAAAAATCATTCAGCCTTCCAAACATGCCCCATATTACCACTGACTATATTTTGGTTAAATATCTATCAGAGCCAGCCTGCACAGCACCCTCACAAAGCCATTTCCAGATATCAAAGGATCATAAGAAAGGAGAACAGAATTAGCTCCATCGAATCTGCTCTGCTGCTTGATCATGGCCGGCTTGTTTCTCTATCACACACTCCTCACTCGTAGCTGTTCAAAGTTTGTAAGAAGATGTGTAGCTCGGGTGCTCGTTGTTGTGGTTCTGTTCGCTGAACTGGAAATGTTTGTTGCCTAGACAGGGGACGAAACGTTTGCAACAAACATTTCCAGCTCTGCGAACAGAACCACAACAACTCCTCACTCCTCCCAATTACCCTTGATTCACTTATTAATCAAAAGTTTACCAAACTCTATCTCAAAGACGCTGCTGTGTTACTGTGTTTGCATGTTTGTTCATATATGAGTGTCTGTATGTGTGTTTGTGCATGTGTCTGTTGTAGATTTAAGGGGTTATTTTATCCTGGACTCGTTTAAATTTAGGTTTTCAGGCAGAGTTACCGAGCAATCTTCCAGAGCAACTAGAATAAATAGTTTGGGAGACCTTAAGTTTTTAAAATTTGGAACAATAGAAGCAGCCTCAATGAGCACAATCAAGGTCTCAAAGAAACAGGGCGAATAGTCGTCAGTTTGCAGCAGTTGTAGCCGGGATCTCACTAGGGTTGAACACTGTACTACATGTCGCTGGCTGCTACTCTCTCTGACTTTTCCTTTCTGGGTTGCAGGAGTTGCATGTCCTGCAGTTTGTTTTTCTGAATTTTGTGCCCAGGTTGTGTTTATGAACATTGGAACAGTTACTGTTTAGTAGTAAAATAATTTACTGAGTTTTGTTAAGATTTGCAATAGAGTTAAGTTATTCCACGTTCATCTTTCTTTGATTATATTTTTACGATAGTGTTCAAATAAACTGTGATTTGCGTAACTTCAATTAGTTTGATCAATTGAATTGGACCTGGAACACGGCACCTTACCTTTAAAATAAGAAAATGTTAGGGTCCAGGCTAACTTCTTAATCTATTTTGAGAGTTCTGCTCCGTCCTGAAACACTGTGTAATGGGATCTCTCTTGTTTTGGGGACAGGAGATTAATTGAAATGGGGAATAACACTTTGTTTCCTCGTATTTTCAAAATGATGTAATATAATCCTCTGCTGGTTCACCAACTCCACTATGCAAACAGTAGGCTTCATAGAATCCATTCAGTTTGGAATTCATTCCATCTAGTTCACACTGACCAGCCCGAGAGTGTCCCACAATCATTCCTATCCCTTTAACCCTGCGTTTCACATAGCTAGTCCATCTAAGCTGCACATCCCTAAGCATTATGGACCACTTAGCACGGCCAATCTATCTAACCTGCACATCTTTGAACTGCAGGGGGAAAGTAGAGAACTCATCATTTGCTTGAGAATGCATCAATAACTGTGAATCACCCACATTCATGCTTCAAAGAATAGCCTTGGCAACAGAGAGGAGTTTGTCTGATCCATTGCCATGCTGTCCCTGAGATATTAGAGAAGGAGTTGGACATGTCTAACATTGACCTGCTGGCACCATTGGGTCATTGAGAAAGCTTTCACACTTATCATTTGTCAGAGCGTAGAGCAAATAAAATGCAAGTAGCAGAACGTGCAATCAAATTATCTCATCTTCTTCCACAATGGTTCACTTATAGACAAATGCTGTGGCGCACAGACATTTCTCCATATGATCCTCATTACAATTGCAATCCTCTCCGCACCAGTCTAGAGAGAGAGAGAGAGAGAGTCTGTGTCTGTTTCTGTGTGTCTGTGTGTGTGTGACTGAGTCTGTCTGTCTGTCTGTGTACTGTTGATGTTGGTGTCAGTTTGTATGATGCTGTGACCTGCCGCCCTTCCTCCTTCCAGATGGTTTTCACCCTCCGCCACTGTCTGTGCAATGGAGTGGAAAGGCCAGCAGAGTGTGGAATTCCATCACTTTGACCAACACAGGGACCACCAGACCATTCCCACACAGACGTACACGCGCACACACTAATACACACAGTTACATGCACTATTACATACACGAAGGTGCAGACATACAAATTAATACGCACACACACAGATACACTGACATGAGACAAACATGGGAGTCAATCGGTATTCCTCTTCCTCTGTGGCAAATTCTCACTATTTCACCCACTCTGTATGGTGTACAATATTATTTCTATTTCTCTGTTTGCAGCATGTCAGTTTTCTTTTCTGGCTCTTTGGGACGTGTGTTGTTATTTCTGACGCTCCTTTAGTATCAGTGTACACCTTGATCACATCAGTGAGTCTGTCAGTATTTCGATTGTTCTGTAGGGGAAAGTAAGGACTGCAGATGCTGCAGATCAAAACCAAGAGTGTGGTGCTGGAAAAGCACAGCAGGTCAGGCAGCATCCGAAGACAAGGAGAATTAGCATTGTCGGCATAAGCCCTTCATCAGCCCTGTCTGTAATTCGGTTTCTGGCCTGACTTACTGTGCTTTTCCAGCACCAACTCTCCGATTTGATCTCCAGCATCTGCAGTCCTTACTTTCTGACTTGCTGTGCTTTTCCAGCACCACATTTTCTTTCTGTTATTTTGGAGTGTGACACTATGACAACTTCGATGCTTGTTGATGTCAGCAAACCTGGAAGAATTGTGAAGTGTGTGGAGGATGGAGTGCAACAGCAACAGGACAACGCCAACTTGGTGTCGAGTTCAGGTATATTTCATACGATGATCAATGCAAGACAGTGTGAGGTGATGCAGTTTGGAAGGAAAACAGGCTGTGCTGTTATAAAGTGGGTGCAGGAGCAGAGGGACCTCGGTGTGTATGAGCACAGATTATTGAAGATGTCAGGACAAGTGGGGAGAGTAGTAACTATCACAGATTAGTTTCAGTATCTGAGCTGTTTACAGGGGGAGGTGTAGGAAGGAGTCTCGGTGCTCCCTTCCTGGGAGGTGGTGGTGACGACGTGTTGTGAGCCCACCCTCTTGCCCACCGCGGGGATTCCATTTGTAGCAGCTCGATACAAAAGGGAGATGGGATCATGGTCACGGCTTCTAAGTTGTGCCAGGGGGAAACGGAGCTGACAGTGGATTTAAAGTGAGAATTTCCCTTCACTGAACATTGCTCCTTACTCGGTCGGTGGGACGTGGATGCTTCAGAATTTCCACAAGAGGCGTCCCGATCCTGTCCAACTCGTACTAGGGTCTTCCCCACATGGCCGATGAGGGAACGGATATCGGGCACTCCACCACCAGATTGGCCCTTTCAGTCCTATTCCAGGCTGTTTCTTCTGGAATGGGAGGGAGGGAGGGAGGGAGGGTGGGGGGTGGTTGGTTGGTCCTGCTGTTAGTGCTGGTGTAGGTGCGAGGGGGAAAGAAGAGGTTTTCGGAGAGGCGTCTGTCCACAGTGTTGTATCCATGCAGTGTTGTTAGTGTTGGGGGGGGGGGTATAGTGGAGGTGAGAGAAGCAGAGAGAGGGGGAAGAGGCTACATGCAGCAGTGAGAATGTTGGAGCATGAACCTTGTTCGGGGGTAGGTGCTATAACAGATATACAGTGAGAGTGAGGGAGCGGAGAGAATACAGCGACCCGTATCCTGACAGAACGGGAAAGGTTTTTGATGGTTGTCCTGTATTGCTGGACATTTCTTCAGACCGCAGATTCTGCACTTAACTGGGTGGTGAGCTCAGATCATGCTCGTTGGGTCTGGTGGTGTGGCCCCCTCTGGGAAGAGAATATTCCCCCTCTGTACTAGCCCATCCACCAGGACATCCGTGCCCCTGTCGACAAACTGTGGTGTAATTGCCCCTTATCTGCCATGCTCGGGTAAACTTTGCAGGGCAGTTCCTAATACAGAAAGCTCAAACATGTGCCCGTTGGCCTTTTAAAGCTGGCCACAGAGCCAGGGATCACGGAATATCCAGGGGTATCCGAACGATGGTGAGAACCTCCAGCCATGATGGGTGGGAGAATCGGGCTGGTATTGAATGAGAGGGACACCATGGGGTAGGGTGGGTAGTTAATGAGGTGAGTTCGATACGATAGCACCAGGAAACTAGCTCAGCCTCGTGTTGACGATCCCTCTATCACATTCAACGAACATGGCACTGAGACAAATTATTGTTAGATTCAGCCCAATGGGTCGAAGTCTGTGCTGACCCTACTCCCAGTTACAATGCTGCAGAACAAATGTTAATTCGAAATTCTCCTGAACTCACACCAATATCCCATTCACCAATCATTCTTGGAAGCACTGACTTATGTTCCAGGATACTGTACGCTGGACAGTGATCTCATGCAGTGTTACTGAGAAACGTACTGGGGTGCTGGACACAGTTCCACACCATGGTAGCATGTCTCATCTGGGTTTATAGATCAATGCACTGCTGTGGTCTGCATATCTTTCCACTCTGTGTAGATTGGGGATTTTATTGTACAGTACACCAGTCCGGTCTGCACAGTGTATCATACTGAACACATATCTCATCCGGGTTTATGGATCAATCACTTCAGAGGTCTGCACAGTGTTCTACTCTGGAGCGATTGCAAAGTTGTGTTCAGCAGTACACGAGCATGGGCTGCACAGTGCTCCATGCTGAACAGATATCTCCTCTGGGTTTATGGTGTCTGGGCTGGCTCTCTGAGGTGGATTGAGAATGTGATAGAACTAATGACTTCAACTGATATGGCAATGCTTTTACTTATGTTCTCATTCTTGTGGTTGGACCCTCCAAATTCTGACTCCACCGGCCAGTCCCATTCTTCAATCTATCTCCATCGTTCAGTAACGTGTTGTCTCATGTGTTATTGTCCATTTCAAATGTGAGTAAAACTGTTCTATTTCCCTGGCCTTTGACGTTGCTCACCCTGGAGAATTGGGATTCACTGCGACAAACCTCAGTAAGGTCACTCCTCAGACTCAACACTCCAGGGAATATAGCTCCAGCCTTTTCATACTCTCCGTGTAGCTCAACATCACCCACTCCTAACACCAGCAACATACTTGTAAACGTTTTCTGCACTCTTTCAAATTTAACAACATCTTTTCTCAAGCAGGGAGAAATGAATTCAAGGCAGTATTATGGAAGTCGCTGAACCTGGTGTGTTGGTGAAAGTGAGTATTGCAGGTACTGAAGATTAGTGTCGATAATGTGGTGCTGGAAAAGCACAGCAGGTCAGGCAGTATCCTAGGAGCAGGAAAATCGATGTTTCAGTCAAAAGCGATCTCGGATGCTGCCAGCCTTGCTGGGCTTTTCCAGTACCACACTCTGAACCCAGTGTATGTCCCAAATGGTCTCCTTCTTCAAAGACCGCAATTTTCCCTCCCGCATGGTCGACGATGCCCTCCAACGCATCTTATCCACTTCTTGCACCTCCGCCCTTGAATCCCACCCTTCCAAACGCAACAGGGAAAGAATACCCTGGTCCTCATCTTCCTCCCTACCAAACATCTAGATGCAATGCATCGTCATCCCCCATCTGGGCCACCGACAAACAGACCCCGCCACCAGTGTTATATTTCCCTCCCCACCCTACCTGTGCTCCATAAAGAACATTCCCGGCGCGACTCCCTTGTCAGGTCCACGCCACCCACCAAGCCACCCTCCCATCTTGGCATCTTACCCTGCCCCCACAGGAGTTGTAAAAGCTGCACCTTCACCTCCCCCTCACCTCCGTCCAATACCCCAAAGGAACCTTCCATATCAATTGGATTTTTACCTGCCCTTCCACACATGGCACCGATTGTATCCGTTGCTCCTGATGTTAACTCGTCGACATTGGGGAGACAGGACACCAACTTATGGAACACTCCAGAAGAACATCTGTGGGACACCCACACCAACCAATCACACCGCACCATAGCTGAACACTTTAACTCCCCCTCCCACTCCGCCACGGATATGCACGTCCTGAGCTTCCTCCACCTCCACTCCTTAACCACCCGAGCCTGGAGGAAGAAAGCTTCATCTTCCGCCCTGGGACCCTGACACCACATGGGATCAATGATGATTTCACCAGTTTTCGCATTTCCCGACCCCTACCTTATCCCAAATCTAACCTTCCAACTCAGCACGGCCCTGTTGATGTGTCCTACCCGTCCATTATCCTTCCCACCTATCTCTTCCACCGTCCTCTCCGACATACCACCTTCATCTACCTATCACATTCTTAGCTACCTTCCCATCAAACCCACCCCATCCCATTTATCTCTCAACACCCTTGGGCCTCAAGCCTCTTTCCTAATGAAGGGTTCACACACAAAATGTTGATTCTCCTGCTCCTCGGATGCTGCCTGACAGGCTGTGTTTTTCCAGCACCACATTCCCGACTCTGATCTTCAGCATCTGCAATCCTCACTTTCTCCCTTGAGTTAGTGTATCCAGAAATTTCCTCACCAGTCATCTTATTCAGCTAGTCTGACATTTAAACCCTGTCTCCGTTTATAGACAGAGTGGGACATGAACAATCCTGCAGTGCTCTTACAGTACCCGTACATTCAAGGAAAAATATTTTAAAAATGTACGATTCATAGTCCATCCAGTCACCCTCATCCATTCCATCCAGACTGAGTAAATATTCCCTTTTATTGTGATATGAGATGTGATGTAAGGAAGGGGTTAACTGAGCCCGTTTGTTCAGTGATTGTGATTAATGTCAGTCTCCATGGGTTCTAAATACCCCAGTGGAGTGTTCCCATCTTTTAATCATAAATGGGTGCCGTTCAATGTGTTATGCCATAGTATGAGCGGGAGAATCACCAACAGCCCACTAACAGGGATCAGCAGCTCCAGACAGAAGCGAGGAGAGATCAGAATCTGAGAATATGAGATTGGAATGTTCCAACAATGGAAAAGAATAGTAGAACAATTGACTGGAATGTTCCAACAATGGGCAGGAGTTTATCCTATTTTATTTGGCATCTTTCTATGTATTATGGTCGGTTGTCACTATCATGTCGGATCTTTTATGCACTTTGCATTATTCAATGTTTTTATTATCCTCTCCTGTCTATCGTTAGTGTACCTGGTAAGTCTCACTGTCCAGATATTTTTTCTATAAACCAGTTATGACTGCAATTGTTTTCTTTCGTGTAGTCTACGCTTCGTGCCCCCAATAGTGTTCCTGTTGAGACTTTGAATCCAGTTCAATTCCTGGCTCCCTCTTTGCATCTGGCAGTATTACTCATGGGTCTCTTTGTTGACCTACTCAGTTGCAGATATGAACCATTGTCTCTCTGCCCTTGTTATTTATATATTGGGAGTGTGGAGGTCATTGTCGTATATTACGTTTACAAACTCCATTTTCTTCCCGGGGCTCCATCCCATCCCTGGACAATATCTTTTTTCATTAATTTCTGGGTCTTGGGCATCGCTGGCTGTCCAGCATTAATAGCCCATTCCTATTTGCCCTTAAAAAGGTAGTGAGCTGCCTTCTTGAATTGCTGCAGTCCACTTGTTGTGGGTTTGCTGCAGTCCACTTGTTGTGGGGGTGGCGGGGAGAGTTGTGCGTGTAGGTGAAACATGCAGGTTGTGTTTGAAACAGACAAATCAGAACTTTGGTGATCCCTTTGGCCTTGAGCTTATTCCTGACACCATGCTCTGACCATTATTAACTTTAACTACACACTGGTCCAGAAAGTACTTCACTGTCTTAGCCCATCTGCTGTTTGAACCTTGAGCTGTGAAATACAGACTTAATGATGACAACAATCTGCTGCTGACACTCTCAGGTTGAAACCTGCAGGAACAAATCTGATTCGAACTCACACCAAAATTCCATCCATCTGACATTGCTGTGCACGCTGATCTATATCGCTATTGTGTCTGGCAATGTCTTTATTTTACTATTCTTAAGTGTTTTAACTCATCTGGTCATGAAACTTCCCTCAGTCTCTCTGTGTCGTTTATCCAAATCCCTGCCAGTGGCTCATTTTTAATCTGTTTTCCTTCATGTGTATTTTCTCGCATGCAACGATTTTTTGCATTCAACACCCAAATGCATCACACACACGCACCCACACACACACACATACACACATACACACACACACACACACACACACACACACGTGCATGACAGACACACACAGACACAAACACATGCATGCTCGCGCATATGCACAAGCACACACACACACCTTCACTTATACTGGTCCAATGGAGATGGAAATCCTCCCCTAATAGACAGTAATCTGTTGTGTGTATCATTACCATATGATAATAAAGTTTTGCAATATTCTCCATGCTGGGCAGATAGTGCAGTTTACTGAGCAATACACTAACATAACGTGCACAGCTCTCCATGCTGGGCTGTCATCTTGTCCCAGCGAACGTTGTTTGAAGTGTTCTGTGAAGCAGTTTCAGAATTTGATTGAACAAACCATTTCAATTCACCTGCAAATACTTTTATTCAATGTTCTCATTCTTATAATTTTGCTCTCGAAAGATTCACTCCTCCAGTTAGTCCCACTCCTCTGTCTTTTTCCCCATATTTCCACAACAGGATCTCACGTAATTAACTATCTGTTTCTGTCTTTAATGTGGATCTCTCTGTCCCTCTGTACCTTTCCTTGACCTTGGTTTCTGGCTCCCTAGTGTATCGACTGCTGGCATGGTGAAGTTCAGAGACAATGAAATGGTGTGTGTCAGGCTGTTGTTCACTTTCCTGTGTGTCCCATGTGGTGCTCCGTGGACAATGGGGTGTATGTCAGGCTGTTTGTATCCCTATCGGAGGAGGTATCTGGGGAGCATAAGGTGAAGAAAGCATATGAGCTTGTGCCAGAAGCCGACAGACAGTGTTTCAGGAATCTAAAAAAGGGTCCCTGATTTAAATGCAAATTGAGTTTGAAAGAATCAAAGTAATTTTGAAAGGTAGGTAACGGTATAAAAAGCTGAGAAAACCTATTACACTCTTAGAAAGGTTCTTTTTTCGAAGGAGTTCAAAAGTTCACTTCCTGCAATAATGAGAACTCACGCAGAAGAGCAGAGGGTTACAATGGTAAGATTAGAAGCAGAAATGGCTGATGATTATGAGTTCGTCCATAAATCAAAGTTTGGATACCATGATGGATTGAGAAGAATGTATGAGAACTTCTTAAAATATACACCTGTGAGAGTAGGTTGACTGGCATAGGCCAGGAGGAGCAGGAAAAGACGTTGCAACATTAAGATGTACAGGGGTATGTAATTTCTTGATGATGAGAAATGAGGAGACATGTCGTTCAGAAGAACTATTGGAGAGATGCAAATTGTTCCATTATGTAACGTGTGGTTGGTGTGTCCGGTGAAACCATCAACAGAAGTATTTCACAACTGGGAAGGAGACTTTGAGCTTGGTGTTGGTGTCACAACATTTCAGCATTTAACTTGCAAATAACGTGCCCAAGACATATCTATATACGATCATAACACCTAAACGTCTTTGGAGAAATTTAGGGAGAAAACATCTGGTCTCTTCAGACATAGGTTTTTATTGCTGCCATTTGATTTGGAAGTTATACAGGTGACAGGACAAGAAACTGTACTTGCTGACAAGTTGTCGAGACTTGAATGAAGAAAGACAGAGGCGTTCTGTGGCAGGAGTATACAGACTGAAATAGAATGGAGTTGTGAATGTTTGCATACTTACTGTCAATGTCGTATATATGTATTATAGACCTCTAATAGAGTAAGAATAATGGGTTTAAAAAGAAGCTGCTGTTGTGTATTAATGGTTCATTTTGTCAAAGGAGGAGATGTGACAATGCTGTCATTTTGAAAATGTTATTTTCTTTTTTTTTTGAAGAGAAGTCTTAAAGGCAGAGATGCCGAACTGCCGACTGAAAACGGCTGAAGTAACTAACTTACGAGGCCTTTAGGTTTTATTAAAACAGTGGTAACAAATGTAGGACAGTGTCCAGCTCTCCCAGTCAGATCTTCTCATTTTGATTTCAGCTGCAGCATTCAGAAGCTGTTCGGTGTCTCAGGCGGGTTGGAAGCTTCAATATATGATCCCGAGCTGCTCCTCTCTCAGAAAACTCTCTTGAAGATGCTTCTTCCTGGATTGGAGAAGTGCACCTAAGATTCTGTGTTTGAATGTACCTTTGTGTCAAGGAATATGTTTATGTGATGTTCCTGTATTAGCGCAGTTAATTAGTAGAAGGCACTGTATCTATTGTTTGCGTAAGTGTTCCAATTGAGAAGCTATCTCAAATTGTTCATCTGTTTGATTGTGTTTTAACTGGAGGGTTTGAATGGATTACATATTACTTAACGTTGAGTAGGTTGACCAGTTGCAACATTTGTGGAACGCACAGTTCACATCTACAGTTAAAATAAGGAAAGGTTAGGGTCTCGGCTGCCTTTTAAAAATATTTTGAGGGGTCTGGTCTGTCCATAAGGCTTTTAGCTGAGGGGCTTCTGACTGACTCCTGTTATTGAAAAGTTATTGGAGGTGCTGGGGATGGTTTACTGGAGGTTGCGCTGTGAGCTGACTCAGACATTCTGGGAGACCTGAGGATTTGGTGACCCAACTCGAGATGGAGCATGGGGACTGTAGTTACAGCATATGGGTCTGTAACATGCACAACAAATGGAGCAGAGGCTGCAGAGAGGCGAAGCTCTGAAACCATGGAGTGAGTGCCTGTGGGGAAAGGGATCTGCGGTATCCGTTTGTGTTGTCGCCTGGACAAACACACACTCTCACTCTCCCCGTTACATAAACTCATGCACACACTCCCTATCCGCTCCACACACACGCACTCACACTCCCCCGTCTCACATGCGCACATGCATACTTTGCTCTGTCACACGCATGCACACCCATACCCACTATATAATCATCCCTCACTCACACACACACTCCCCCTCAGTCTCTCTCACTTACACACATTCTCTCTCTCCCCCTCACACAGGCACACCCCCTCACATACACGTACACGCACACACACGTATGCACGTACATATCTGCGGCGTGAATTTGCATTTGTATTTGCAGATACGCTTTATTTTGTTCCCAAAACATACAATTTGGAGACAGTCAGTCAATGTGGCATTTTATAAACTCCTGAACTCAGAACAAACCCAGTCTGACTCCAGATGAAGACACAGACAAAATCCAAACAAGACCTCACCACTGAAAAAAAAATGTTTGATCGGAGGCGTCACCTCCTTTACAGCGATAATGTCTGCAATTTGCATATCAATCAATCAAAACCAACACCTCGATTCTAAGTGATTAAGGATTTAAGAGCCATCGTAGGTGTGTACCATTCATGCGCATGAGTTTTACAATCCTTTTTTATCTTTTCCTTATAACTTCTGGGTCTAAGGTCTTCCTCTGTCTCTAACACTTAACGAAGAAGCAGCGCTATGGAAGCTTGTGTTTTCAAATAAACCCGTTGGACTCTCACCGACTGTCATGTAAATTTTGACATTGTCCGACCCAGTCCAACACCAGCGGCTCCATATCGTACTTATTTATTGCTTATTCCATTATCTCTCTTAGTAAATAAATCTTTCCTTTCCCCATGTGGTCTTGTCTTGCATATTAATCTATTGTGAGGTACATTACGCACTGCTGTCTGGAAATCGAGATATAATACATCTAGATGAGCCCGATTACCCATCTCTTAAACGAGGAATCAAGCGGGCTAAAAGTTGTCATGACATAGCTTTAACGAGCAGAATTAAGGAGAATCCCAAAGCATCTTATTCTTATATACGAAGCAAGCGGGTAACTAGAGAAAGGATTGGTCCACTAAAAGATAATGAAGGAAGGCTGTGTGTCAAACCTGAAAGAATTGGTGAGATTCTGAATGATTACGTTGCATCAGTGCTCACTGAGGAGAGGAACATGACGAATGTTGAGATTAGAGATAGAAATTTGATTAGTCTGCATCATGTTGACATAAGTAAGGAAGATGTGCTGGGTAGGTTAGAGATTATTAAGGTGGAAAAATCCCCAGGACCGGATGGGATCTATCCCAGGTTGCTGAGGGAGGTGAGAGAGGAAATAGCTGAGGCCCTGTCAGATATCTTTGTGGCATCCTTAAATACATGTGAGGTGCCGGAGAACCGGAGGGTTCCTCATGTTGTCCCCCTGTACTAGAAGGGTACTAGGGATATTCCGAGTAACTACAGACCATTGGTGGGAAAGTTGCTGGAGAAGGTATTGCGGAATAGGATCCATTCATATTTAGAAAAGAATGGGATTATCAATGATAGGCAACATGATTTTGTGCAGGAGAGATCGTGCCTTGCCAACTTAATAAAGTTCTTCGAGGAAGTGACCAAGTTGATAGAGGAAGGAAGGGTTGTTGATGTCATACACATGGACTTTAGTAAGGCGTTTGATAAGGTTCCCCGTGGTAGACTAATGGAGAAATTGTAGTCACATGGTGTGCAGGGTGTTCTAGACAGGTGGATAAAGAACTGATTGAGAAACAGGAGACAGAGTAGTAGTTGAAGTGAGTTTCTCAAAATGGAGAAACGTGACCAGTGGTGTACCACAGGGGTCAGTATTGGGGCCACTATTGTTTGTAAAATATATAAATGATCTAGAGGAGGGCACTGTTGGTACGATCAGCAAGTTTGCAGATGATACGAAGATTGGTGGAGCAGCAGAAAGCATAAGGGACTGTCAGAGAATATAGGGGGATATACATAGACTGGAGAGTTGGGCGGAAAATTGGCAAATGGCGTTCAATCCAGACAAATGTGAGGTTATGCATGTCGGCAAGACTAATTCGAGAGCGAATTATACAATGAACAGAAGAGCCTTGGGAAAAGTTGATGGGCAGAGAGATCTGGGAGTGCAGGTCATTGTACCCTGAAGGTTGCTGCAAAGGTGGATAGAGTGGTCAAGTAGTACACTGGCCTTCATTGGACGGGGTATTGAGTATAAGAGCTGACAAGTCATGTTAACATTGTACAAGACATTGGTTCGGCCGCATTTAGAATACTGTGTACAGTTCTGGTCGACACAATACCAAAAGGATGTGGACGCTTTGGAGAGGGTGTAGAGAAGATTTTCGAAGATGTTGCCTGGTATACAAGGTGCTAGCTATGAAGAAACGTTGAGTAGGTTAGGTTTATTTTCATTAGAAAAAAGGAGATTGAGGGGGACCTGATTGAGGTTTACAAAATCATGAAGGGTATAGACTGGGTGGATAGAGACAAGCTCTTTTTCCCAGGGCGAAGGATTCAATAACGGCAGGTCAAGCTTTCATGGTGAGAGGTGGAAGGTTTAAGGGGGATACACGCAGCAAGTACTTCAAACATCGGATTGTGGGAATTGCCAGCAGAGGTAGAGGAACATGACGAATGTTGAGATTAGAGATAGAAATTTGATTAGTCTGTATCATGTTGACAGAAGTAAGGAAGATGTGTTGGGTAGGCTAGAGGCTATTAAGGTGGAAAAATCCCCAGGACCGGATGGGATCTATCCCAGGTTGCTGAGGGAGGTGAGAGAGGAATTAGCTGAGGCCCTGTCAGATATCTTTGTGGCATCCTTAAATACATGTGAGGTGCCGGAGGACTAGAGGGTTGCTCATGTTGTCCCCCTGTACTAGAAGGGTACTAGGATTATTCCGAGTAACTACAGACCATTGAACATGATATCAGTGGTGGGAAAGTTGCTGGAGAAGGTATTGCGGAATAGGATGAGCAGGTGAGGAGCAGAGGGATACAGAAGCTTAGGAATTGACCTATAGGTTTAGACAGTACATTTGGATCGGCTCAGGCTTGGAGGGCCGAAGGGCATGTTCCTGGGTTGTAAATTTTCTTTGTTCTTTGTTTGTCACATTTTTAAGAAAGCTAGTCAAATCATTCAAACATGATTTATTCTTCATAAAACTATGTTGATTGTGCTCGATTCTGGCTTGACTTTGAAAATTTCTTGTTATTAATTTCTTCATAATTGACTCTAACAATTTGTCTTCAATATCAATAGATTTCTCACAACTTTTCATTCCCTAATGAATTTGGTTATTATAATTTCTTTGCTTTCTATAACCTCTACATTTCCTTTCACAATTCCTGTGTAACCGGCACAAGGGTGTAAAAGATCAGTGCTAATTGCTGTGTAAGAGACATGAGGAGCTGATTGGGCACATGCTGTTCCTGCTTTATACACTCGCTGGGCTGAATGTCCTCTTGGTGTTCCTACATTATAGTCTCGATGGCGTGCATGTCCTGATCCTGTTCCTTACCAAGCCGTTCAAGATCTCAATGCCCTCCTCTTGTCGCTCAATGACAGGTCTTATGGAATCTCCCTGCTCAAATGTCACTTTTCAAGCGCTGAAATACACAGGCAAGTTGTGTTGACCGCACTGGGTAGCTCAGTGGTTAGTACCAGAGATTCGTGTTCAATTATAGTCTCCAATTTCCTCCCACAGTCCCAAGATACACAGGTTAGGTGGATTGGCCACGCTAAATTACCCATAATGTCCAGGGAAGTGCAGGCGGGGCGCATCAGTCATGGAAATGCCAGATTATAAAGATTGGGTGGAGTGAGATAAGTTGGGGGGAGGGGGAATGAGGAAGCTGGACTTGATCCCAGCGATCATTGAACTCGATACCTCCAGTCATCCTACTGGATCCCGGTGCTCGATCCACTTAATCACTGCACTGGTCCAACTGGATCCCTTCCCTCGCTGGACTTGATCCCAGTGATCATTGAACTCGATACCTCCAGTCATCCTACAGAATCCCTGTGCTGAATCCACTGGGTCACTGCGCTGGTCCTACTGGATCCCTTCACTCGCTCTACTTGATCTCAGTGATAATTGAGCTAGATCTCTCCAGTCATTGTACCGGATCCCTGCAATAAATCCACTTGATCACTGCACCGGTCCAACTGGATCCATTCCCTCGCTGGACTTGATCCCAGCGATCATTGGTATGCATATGCTTAATTTTGAAAAATCGTTTGATGTCTTTATAATATCTGTGCTAAAATAATACACTTTATTCTTAAATTGTATTCCATAGTTTTTGTCTCCCTGAGAAGAGAAAATATGCATCCAGCTGACTTTTCTCCACATTGTATATGCTTCAAAAGGACTTTTCATCTAAGTCCAAAACTGATAATGTTTCAGAACAAAAGGCCTTCATTCCAAGAAGGTGTGAACAAAACATTGTTGATAAGTTTCTTTTAAGGTTAAGAGATCAAAACTGCACATAATGTGCCAGATGTGGTCTTAGCAATTGTCTCTACAGACGTAGACTCGTAAAATGTGAAGCTGGAAAACCACAACAGGTCAGCCACACCCAACGAACAGGAGACTAGATGTTTCGGGCATATTCCTGATGAAGAATTATACCCGTGACGTCAATTTTCCTGCTCCTCGGATGCTGCCCAATTGTCTGTGCTTTTCAAGCCTCACACTGTTCGACTCTGATCTCCAGCATCTGCACTCCTCACCTTTACCGGTACAGATGCAGTAAAACATTCCTGATTAAACCTGGTACCTTTTGCCAGAAACATAATCGTTCCACTTAGCTTTCAAATCACTTACAGCAAGTGCAGAATAACTACATATGGTTCGTGTACCAGGATCATGAATGCTGTCTGTATCACAGAGTTCTGCAATCTCTCTCCACTTAAATTGTTTACCATTGTTTTATACTTCCATCCAAAATAGACAACTCACATTTTGCTATATCTGGATAAGGTTTGCTCACTAACTTCCCTTTGCCTATATCACATTGATGGCACACGACCTTCTTTTGATGACATACTGGATGACCAGCTTGGTGTTTAGGCTAATTAGGCTCTGATATATCAAGTCCCTTCCTCCAGATCTTTGATACAGATATTGATCGTTGATGATCCCATAGTGATCTCTGAGGCACTCCACCTGTTGCAGCTTTGAAATTTGAAAATAAGCATTTATCTCTACTCTCTATTTCCTGTTAGCAACAGCTTCCTGTGCAGCCGCTCACGCATTTTAAATGGCCTCCTGTGCAGTAAAATGTACTCAATGAGCTGAAATGGTTTGTTCTATTTTCCTCTGTAACTCGTTAAATAGGCAGAATGGTCTCCTCCAGTCTCATGGCAACGATAATGACTGGCTGAATGAGGTAGCCCCCTATCTCTGTCACAGCGTCGAGGGGTGGATGGAGGGCACAATACATGGGGTAATGGCAGCAGTGTATCCCTGTAACAGCATCGAGGGTGGATTGAGGGAACAACACATTGGGTAGGGCCAGCAGTATATTTCTGTAACCGCATCAAAGGGTGGCTTGAGGGAACGACACATGGGGTAGGGCCAGCAGTATATCTTTGCAACAGCATTGGCCGTGAATTACGAGAGCAACACATGACGTAGGGACAGCAGCATGTCTCTGTAACAGCCTCGAGGGTGTATTGATGGAGCAACACATGGGGTAGGGGCAGCAGTTGGTCATTCGCCGCCACTATTCAGAATGCTCATGACTGATCCGATTGTGTGTGACCATCCATCTCCTGTCTGTTCTCAATAAATATTGACTGTGCTGTCCAGCAAAGATCAGTCGAGCTCAGCGATGAATATCTTCATAAACCGAGTCTTCACTGCTCCCCGAGGATGAGGACCCTATAGATAGTACAACACGAAAGTGAAAGGGGCGACCTTATTTCAGTGTGGGACCTGTTATTTTAATCTGCGTTAACCTAACATTAAAGCGCCGTCTTTTGAAACACAAGGACAGAATAATTAGGCATAGACATAAAGCATTCAGCCCTCTAAACCTGCTCAATAGTACCACTGATTCTTTTCAATCAAATATGTATTAAACTCATTCTCTGCTCTTGTCCTAGGAAGAGAATAACTGATAGCATGACACAACACGAGCATTATGTGCTGACATCGGTTCATCTGCGTATTAGACTGTGCGTTTTACTTGTGCTAGTGTCTATTTGTGTGCGACTGTCTATGTCTCCTTATGCCACTACACGTGTGCAGTTCTATCTCCATGTAAGTACTGTCAGTGTCAGGATATTAGCGTGTTTACATATGTCTCTGAATATTTTTGTGTCTGCATCTCTCTGTAATGAGATATTTGTTGTTTTGGGAGGGAGAAAATTGTGAGAACAGACAGAATGGTTAAAGTGCGAATTGCCCTTCTCTGAACATTGTTTTTTTACTCAGTTGGAGGGACATGGATGTCACAGAATCTCCAGGTGACACATTCCAGTCCTCTCCAGCTCATACCAGGGTCCTCCCCACATGGCGGAGGGTGGGGGGGAATGTAGGAGGGATCAGATATCGGGCGCTCCACCATCTGACCTGGCCCTTTCTCTCCTATTACAGTCCGTTTCTCCTGGAATGGGAGAAAGTGCGGGAGGGAGTGATGGTGGGAGTGAGTGGCCCTGCTGTTAGTGCCTGTGTAGGTGGAGGGGGAGGGGGAATGGTGAGGTGTCCGGAGGGAGTCAGTCCACAGTGTTGTATCCATGCAGGGTTATTAGTGTTGGGAGCAGAGTGAAGGGAGAGAGAGAGCGCAAGGTGGGGGGGGGGGGGGTGCGGATTGTGCTGAATTCAATAGTGAGAATGGTAGTGTGTGAGCCTTACTTGGAGATAGAGTGTGACCCTTGTTAGGGGGTAGGTCCTATAACAGGTAGTGAGTGTGAGGGCGCAGAGAGAGTACGGTGACAGTTAACCTGACAGAGTGGGGAGGATATCGATGCTTGTCCTGTGATGCTGGTCATTTCTTCAGATCATGTCAAAGTCGAGGTGACCCTCCCCGAATGTCTTTTCCAAGTCTATCACTAATAACGCCACAGACCCTATCCCTCAGATTCCACAGAATCCGTTTGGGTCGATCTTACAAATAGGAAGGAGAGGCAAGCATTGGTGTATTATGTATTTAAACCAATGGTCTCGTGCAAATTCTGTGCATTTTATGCTCTGGAAATTAGAGATGCAAATATTGTGGGTGCTGCATGATCTCAAATTGCATCTAAATTGTGTTAACTAAGTGACTGCTAATGTTGTGAAAGATAAATTCCATAACCGTATAACAGGTTGGTTGAAGAGTATGTTCTGACTCAAACAAGAGAGCAGGTTATTTTAGATTTGGTATTGTGTGGTCAGAAGGACTCATTATTAACCTTGCTCTGAGAACTAGAGACGTTAATATGTTATATTTTACACGACACCAGCATACAATATAGAATGTTTGAATATGAAGTGGTAGACACGCAATGGCTGTTAGAGTCATAGAATCATGGAGGGCTGCAGCATGAATATAGGCCCTTTGGACCAAAGTGGTCCGTGCCGACCAAAATGTCCATCCTGCTAATTCCATTTCCCTGCCCTTGCCTCTTATTCTTCTACATCTTTCCTATCCACGTATTTGTCTAAAAGACTTTTGAATGTTGTTAATGTACGTGCCTCAACCAAATTCGCTGTCTGTTAATTCCATATGTGCACCAACCTCTGCGTAAAAAAGTTGCCGTTCGGGATCCTTTTTATTCTTTCACCTCTAACCTGATGTCCTCTAGTCATTGATTCCCAAATATTGGAAAAAGAATGAGTGCATTCACCTTATCCACGCATTTCATGATCTTATACAATTCTATACGATTTCCCCTCAGTTTCTTAAAGTCAAAGGAAAATGTTCTGGTCGGTCCAAACTCTTCCTACAACTCAGCCCATTGAGTACTGGCAACATCCGTGTACATTTCTTCTGTCCTCTTTCCAGTTTAATCACATCCTTCCTATGGCAAAGTAAACTCAACCGAACACAATACTCCAAGTGCATGCCTCACCAGCGTCCTGTCCAACTGCAATATAACTCGCTAACGTCTATACTTAGTGCCCTGACTGATGAAGGCCAGTGTGCCAAAAGCCTTTTTCACTGCCCTGTCTACGTGCAACTACTTTCAGAGAACCACGGACCTGAACTCCAAGGTCCCTCTGTTCCATTACATTCTTTCAGGGTCTAACATTCACCGACCTGGATTTGACTTTCCAAAATGCAACAAGCCACACACATCTATATTAATCTCCATTTGCCATTTCTCGACCCACTTCCCCAGCAGAAAAAATGTCCTGCTAAAATTTCTGATAGCCTTTCTCACTGCTCACAGTACTGCATATTTTATTGTCATCAGCCTAATTACCAATCATACCTTCTACTTTCTCATCCAAATCATTGATATAGATAACAAACAGTAATAGGCCCAGCACCGACCCCTGAGACACTCCACTAGTCACAGGCCTCAAGTCCAATAAGCATCCTTGCAGTATTAGCCTCTGCTTTCTACCATCAAGGAAATTGAGTATCCAATTTGCCGGATCCCCCTGGATTCCATGCTATCAAACCTTTCAGAGCAGCCTATCATGTGGAACCTTATCAAAGGCCTTTTTGAAACCTAGATAGACTACGTCTACCACCATACTCTCATCAACATTCCAGGTCACTTCCTCAAAAGAACGCTAAAGAATTGTGAGCTATGATATCCTATGCACAAAGCAGTGCTGATTGCTCCTTAAGAAACCGTGTCTTTTCAAATGCATGTGTATGTTATCTCTCAGAACCTGCTCAAGGAACTTACATGTCACAATTGTTAAGCTAACTGGTCTATAGTTCACAGGTTCTTCTTCACAAACACTACTTGAACAAGGGCACAATATTCACTACCCTCCAGTCTTCCGGGACCTCCCCCGTGGACAGCAATGATGCAAAAAGATCAGCCAGGGCCCCAGCAATATCATCTCTCGCCTCTTGCTGTGTTCTTGGATACACCTGATCAGAACCAGGAGATCTACAGAAATACTGCAATGTCTGAAAAATATGTCTGTTTCTTTAATGTAGAATCACCGAAGAAAGGGCAAGTGACTTAATGAAGCTTAACATAATAAATAAAAGATTATATTAATCATAGGAAGTGAGTTCAGAAGAATTCTAGACATTGTGGAAACCTGAGAATTCTCAGAGATTTGTTTGTGTGGAGTTTGCATATTCTCCCCGTGTCTGCGTGAGTTTCCTCCGGGTGCTCCGGTTTCCTCCCCAGTCCAAAGATTCACAGGTTAACTGAATTGGAAATGCTTATTTTCCGAAAGTGTTCAGGGATGTGAAGATCAGGTGCATACGTCGCCAAGTGTAGAATCAGAGGGGAATGGGTCTGAGTGGTTCCTCTTCGGAGAGATGGGGTGGACCGGTTGGGCCCAAGGGCCTTTTCCACACTGTGGGCTTTTAATGATTCTGTGAAAGAAGAGCACGAAGACTGCATAAATCTACAATCTGTATTGCAAAGAAAACAAAACAAAAGCAAGGTCAAATGTGGAATTTTATAATCGGGAGAGGAGAGGTTATTGTGGAGAACAGGGAAATGGCCAAGAAAGTAACCAGTTACTTTGCATCTGTCATCACGGAGAAAGATCCAGAAAGTCGCTGAGAAATACCAAGTGATCACATGGAACCTGTGGAACTAAAGGCATAAAGTCAATTCATATCAATAACAAGGTAATAGTTGAAGGCTGGCATAGTAGTGTTGTAGCTGGATTGAGCATTGCTAAGTCTGATGGGCCAGTTGTACTTCGTATCAAAATGTTAGAAATAAATCAGCAATAGAAGCATTAATTGTGCGTCGATGACTGTTTTATTTTCCTGTATATTCTGCAGAGACTGGAAGTTGGTCAATGTCTTCCAAGCATTTTAGATGAATGGAAGGGATTCAAGCATCTGCAAAGGGATGAAGAGATAGTGTGGAGAACTGCAGACCAATTAACTTAACATCTGTAGGGAAACTGATGGAATCTATTATTTCGGATCAGATACTGGATATTTAGAAATTAACAGCAACATTGGAGAGAATCAATACACACTGATAGAGTCTGACAGAGTCTTCATACTTGAAAAACTTCAGAATGATTTGAACTTGTTTATTACAATATAGAAATGGCATATGTCGATTTTCAGAAGGCTTCTTATAAGAACTCATGCAGTGAATTCCTAAATAAGGTAATGTGAATGGTAATTGGAGGAATATATAGAAGCGGAAAGTTAAAGTCCGGTTCGCCTTCATTTAACAGAATCAGAACATAGTTGGAAGGTCATGTTGAAGCAGTTTCACAGCTTGCTAATGAGACTGTGAATAGAGTATTGACCCAATCTGAGAAAGAATATACTGACCACCGAGGATGTGCAATGGACATTCTCCAGATTAATCCCTCAGATGGCGAGATTGCCTGATGTGGAAACTCGGCCTGTGTTCTTTAGAGTTTCAGAGAATGAGAGGTGATCATAGTGAAATTTAGAAAAGTCACTAAACAAATGACAAGGTGGAAATAAACAGGATTTTTCTCTGGTTGTCTACTCTACATTTAAGGCAAATAATGGCAGGTAAATGATAGGCCATTTCAGACTGCAATAAGAAGGCAATTCTTCATTTGAAGGGGACTGACTAACACAGCGACATGGAAACCTGCTGGCGGGACAAGATTAGGGAGAATCCCCAGATATTCTATAAGTACATCAAGTGGAACAGAATAGCCAGGGAACAGGTAGGACTCTTTAGCGACTTGCCAAGTTGCATCTCCACACCAACTTAGTGGTAGGAGACAGAAGGTCTGCTGGTAGAAGTCTGGTTGTTTGTCTGGAGACTCGTATCCAATCGTGTACCACAGGGATCAGTGTTGTGTCCCATATTATTTGTGATTCGGAGATGCCAGTGCTGGACTGGCTTGGGTAAAGTTTAAAAATTGCAGAACACTAGGTGAAAGTCCAACAGTTTATTTGGAGGCACGAACTTTTAAAGAGCATAATCACGTGATGAAGAAGCTGCGCTGCGAAAGCTCGTGCGTCCGAATAAAACTGTTGGATTACAACATGGTGTTGTGTGATTTTAAACCTTATTATTTGTAGTATTCATAAACGATGCAGCTGTGAATATGGAGGTGTTGGGGTGAGTGATAAATCATTTTGCGTTTGACACAAAGTTTGGCTGGTTGGTTGGCAGTGAGGAGGAAGGCCTTATATTACAGGATGATACAGATGGAATGATCAAATGGGTGGATCAATGGCTGATGGAATGTAACCCTGATAAATATGTGGTGATGTATTTTGGAAGAAGGAACCAGACAGGGAAGGACTCAATGAATAGCTGCACACTAGGAAGCTCAGAGGGTGCTCCTCCACATATCCCTGAATGTGATTAAACAGATTAATGCACAAGTTGACAAAGCATAGCGACCATAATCATAGCCTTTATTCATGGAGACAAGATTATAAGAGCTATGTGGAACTTTGGTTAGGCCAAATGGAATACTATATACAGTTCTGGGAGCCACATTACAAGAAGTGTGTGATTGCACTGGAGAGGGTGCAGTGGAGATTCACCAGGATGCTCCCTTGGATGGAGTAGATCAACTCGAGTTGTTTACTTTGAAGCAGAGAAGGCTGAGAGGGACGAGCTTCAGAAGGAGAAGATTACCAGGGGCATGGACAGGATGGATAGACAGCAGCTGTTCCTTTCAGTCAAAGGGCGACGAACAAGGGAGTGCCATTTTAAAGTGAAGGGTTTGATGTTTAATGAGGATTTGAGGATTGGTTTTCATCCAGAGGCTGTTGGGGTCAGGAATGCAGAGGGCAGTTGGCACAGATAACCACACAACCGTTAATAAATACATGGTCATGCCCCTGAAGTGCCATAGCATACATGGCTATGTGCCTCCTATCGGAAAGTGGGACTAATGTAGGTCGTGCTGTATTTATGACAGTGCAGAATCAGTGCTTATGTGATTGTATGGGTTGGACGGTCAATTATTGAGCAGCATAAGACAGGAATTGATGAGTTTCTGAAGAATGCATTAATTAGGGTTATAGAAGTGAACTTGTCTCCATGAGCTCGAACAGGGGAAGCTCAAAGTGTCTAATGCCTTGCTCCCTTCCTGATGTTTCTGTGCAGTGTGCGGGAAAGCTCTGTCATTATTGTCACAAGCTCTTAAACATTAGGAAGGCGGCATCTGTCTGGTTGAAAGGACTGTGTTTCCCGTTCCCTTCTCCAAAACTCGTTGCCGGTGTTCTGTCTAGTTTTATCCTTTAAGAACTCACAGTAATTTGATACAATTGAGTGTCTTGCTTGGCCGTTTCAGAGACCATTGTAGAGTTTATCACATGTCTGTGTGTCTGGAGACACTTGTAGGCCAGACCAGGAAGCACGGGAGATTCACTTCCTGAAAGTACATTGGGGAAGGGACAGATGTTTACAATGGGCATTAGATTCAAGGTCAATATTACTGGCACCAGATTTTATGTCTCGATATTTTGTTAATTGTTTTCAACTTCCACCAGCTGCCAGAGCATTATCCTGGTCTGGATCAGTAATCCAGTGACTTTTGCACAACAGCACCATCTACACATGGGGACCTATCGGAAAGCACACTGAGCACATTATTTCTGTGCTGCTTGACAGCTCTGTCAAAAAGAACTCCCACCAATGCGACTATAGCGACGGGAATGAGGGCGTGGTAAATGGTCAGACTGTAGTCATTCCCTTGTTATGGGACTGGATATAGTTGAGGAACTTTCCACATGGCCAGGCAGACGTCAGAGTTGGAGCTGGAATGAAACTGCTTCTCCACACACACAGCTTGTTGTGCAGCGCAATCTTGATTCCTATTGCAGGAATGGTATCAGAGCCCATTGCCTTTGTCATATCTACTGTGTTCAGCTGTTTCTTCATGTCACGTGCAGCAAATCGAATTGGTTGAAGACTGGCATCTGAGATTCTGTGGGCATCATGATGAGGGTGAGATGGATTATCGACTCAACACTTCTGGCAGAGGATGGTGCAGATACTACATCCTTGTCTTTTACACTGATGTACAGAGCTGGGGATATTTGTGGAGCCCTCTCCTCCTGTAAGTTGTTTATTAATCCATCGACATTGATGACTGGATGTGGCTTGACTGCATAGTTTTGATCTTATCTGTTTGTCTTGGAATCATTTCCCCTTCTCCACCAGATGGTAGTTCTGCTGTTTGTAATGTAACCAGTCAAGTGCGGTAGCTTTAATGGATTGTCATCAGGTTTAGGTACACATGGTTCTGATTCTGGCATGTTCACCCAAACTCGGCATTGAACCATCACTTGGCTTGATGATAATGGTAGAGTGATGGATTATCCTGGGGTAAAAGCTATGGATTATGATTGAATGCAATTCTGCTGCGGCTGCTGCTGTGATCTACAGCATCACTGATAACCCAGTGTGAGATGCAATATCTGCAAATCAATTCTACTGACTTTCCTTCAGTTCACACCGAGACCTATTCACCCATCAGCCCTGTACTCAGTGACCTAACCTGGTTTCTGACGTGCGAACACATCCAGTTTCATAGTCCCATTCTGCTGAGGGTCTCGCCCCTGATGTCACGCCTCCAATTTGTTACATTACTCAGGTATTTTAAATTATTAATCTGGATCATTGTCTTTCCCGTAATACCATCTGCTGTGTTTGACGCTGTGTTTTACCTCTGTTTTTCTCTCTGACCATGATTAAGACCTCAGTCGTGTCAGCGATGCCAGCCTTATGTCATTTCAGAGCCAATGAACTTGTGCACTTTGCGTTTTTCGTCCCTAGAAAATGTACAACACTCTGTGCTGGACAGGGCTGTTTGAGCAGATTCGACACACGTCTTTGGAAAATGTTCAAAAACAGAAATTGCTGAAGAAACTAAGCAGGTCTCGCTGCATCTTGTGGAGTGAAAGCTGAGTTCATCTTTCTGGTCCAGTGACCCTTCGACAAAGCTCGAAGTTTCTACAGCAATTTATGCATTTTCATTTCCAGTATCCGTAGTTATTTGTTTAATTGAAAATTTGTGCTGTGCCTATTTATTTCTGGAGAAACGCAGCAGGTCTGCCAGCATCTGCAGAGACAGAGAGACAGAGCTAGCATTTCAAATCCAGTGTGACACTTCTTCAGAACTGAAAATGATTGGAAACTGGACATTTAATCACTTGCCAGAGGTGAGGGGTAGGTGACAGGGAAAAGAGGATGCGACAACAGATAACCAGGCTTTTAGCAGTGGTGAACGAGAAGATGATGCAAAATGAATTTAAATTAAGATGTGAATAGGGAAAAGGGGTTCTCTCTATTGAGTGCAAGATAAAGAAGACACAACCACATAAGGTCATACGGAGGCCAGGAGGGAGAATGTTGAACATGTGGAATTATATAGATCTGGCCAGGGATACATTTTCACTGTAGAGATCATCCCCGCCATCAGACAAAGGAATTCAGGTGCTTGACGGCTTATTGGCACTAGCAAGATTTTCATGCTGCCTTATTATTGTAAAACATAAAGAAGAAAACAACTAACAGTATGAAGTTTGGGCTGAGTGCTGTTTACCTGTCACTTTTAATATTGTTTCGAATTTGCAGTGCTGATCTTTAAATGTTTGTTCTTGAAGTTAGTATCAGATGGAGTGTAAGAGGGTGAGGGGTGACATTATAGAAATTTATAAAATCAGGGGAGGCATGGACAGGGTGAAAAGCCAAGGTCTTTTCCACAGGAAAGGAAAATTAAATCATAGATTTATGGTGGAAGAGGAAAAAATTAAATGGGAGGAAGAGAGAACTTTTTAATACACAGAGGGTGATGCGTTTATGGAATGAGCTGCCAGAGGAAGCCTGGCAGATACAAGTACAGCTCCAACATTTGAAAGATAGTTGGACAAACATATGAATATGAACCGTTTAGCGGCATATGTGCCAAATGCAAGCAGATGGGAATAGTTTAGTATGGAAAACGTGGCCTGCATGGACAAGTTGGACCAAAGATTGTGTTTGTATGCGATATGACTGTATGAATATAGAATGCGAAGAGAAGAGAAGAAAAGATGTGATGTAAGCAAATTGGCAAGAAATATAAAAACAAGCAGCACGAGATTTTACATGCATGTAAGAGGAGTTCAAGAGGTGTGTGTGATCTTTGGGAGAAAGAAAGTCAGGTAGGTTTATTAAGGACATTTGGTGGGTGTGACTGGAGAACTGGATACAGGGAACAGACAGATGAAGGTGCTGTAAATATTTCAATGGTATAAACAAAATGGTAATAGGAGGGAAGATCTTGAACTCTCTCTAACAGAAGGAATAAAGCATTTCTCAAACAGATAGGACCAAGGGTAAACAGGTCATCAACAATTTAGAGCTGGTTTTAAAAGAAGTGGTCACAGAGTGGTTCCGTGGCACTGTGTGAAATACTCCATAATTCTGGATTAAAGAAGTGATCCAGTGAAACTTGAGACCCTCCAATGTGGCGCCTGTCTTCAAGAAACGAGCGAGACTGAAAGCAGGACCCACTTAGCCTCACCATTATTGCTGGGAATCTGTGAAAGTCTGTTATTAAGGAAGGGACTGCAGAGCATTTAGAAAAGCTTCACACATAGTCAGCATGGTCTTGTTAAAGGCGAACTACATTTTGCCTGCAAAATCATGCAAAGTTTTTCTGGAAATCCATGAGAATGTAACTAGTGGCCTTTATAAAGGGGGACTGGTAGACACGAGGCTTTCCAGAGATTTTCCACAAGATATCACTAAATAAATGTTCTTACGCAAGACAGATGCTCATAGTCTGATGGATAATGCATGAGCATGGGATGACACTTGGTAAACACTTAGAACTCGGAGAGTCAGGACTCATCGATCTTTATATAAAAAAAATGTATCTACTGGAGTACCACAAATATCAGTCCGATGGCAAGAGCTGTTTACAAGAGCTGCACCCAGCTCCTGGCGGCGGGAGCTGAGTGCAATATACATTCGAGTTTGAGGACGACACTGACAACCATAAGGCAGCTGTTATTAAATGGAGAGAAAGGAGCAGTGCAACGGAGTAGTGTGTTTCTGTGTCTGAAACATAACGTCACCATGTTGATGCAGAAATGTTGGTTCATTAGACTGGTTCCTGGGATGAAAGGAATGAATTATTGAAGACATCAAAAATGCTGAGGCAATTATTCATTGTGGTTTAAATGAATGAGGGTGTCATTTCTAAAACGGACAAGATACAGAGGGGGCTTGACAAGGTCGGCATTGAGAATATGATTTCACACCAGAACAGAGTCTCGAACTCAGAGATATAGATACAGAGTAAGGAATATCGATTTCAAATTGAGATTTAAAGAAATGTCTTCTTTCAGAAGGTAGTAAATGACTGGAATTTCCTAACCCCGAGAGTTGGGGAGGTTTGGTCACTGATTGTATTTACAGATGGGTGGATTGGTTTGTGACATTTCAGCGAGTTGAGGGATGCAAGGGGTTAGCTGGAAAGTGGAGTTGAGCCGTGGAGTAGATCAGCCATGTTCTTATTGAATGACAGCGCAGGTTCCTATTTCTTCCGTTCTTATTTATGTTTTTGGAAAATAATTGATTATTTTCCTGGAAATCATGATGTAAAATGTTGCATTCAGAGACAGCAGAGGATTGTGCGAGTTGACCTTGTGTGGGACATGGGCGCTGTATTCAATGCGATTCTGGGCCTGTAACATGACCTACATCAGGAGCAGAAGTTACAGAGAGGAGAAGCCTGCAAAGAGGGATTGGGGGAGAGGCGTCACTTCCTGACACAGCCTGGATTTTCTAATACATTTCCCAAACTACACCAAATCATTAGAGTGGCCTCAATCTGCTCCTTCACAGCAGGACCAAAGGGCTGAATGGAACATCAGAACATAGGGCTGACGGACACGACTGGGCCATTCGGCACTTTGACACTATTCCACCAGTCAATAAGGTCATTGTGTTCCCAGCTGCACTTTTCTCTGATTTCACAATGATCCCTGATTCACCTGTCTCTGGAAAATCAGACAAAGTCAGCCTCGATATAATATGAATATTCAGCCCTCCCAATCTTCTGGGTGAGAGAATTCCTACTTGAATGAATTCCCACCTTGTGAATTTCTCCTTTCTGCGGTCCTGACTGAGGTTGAAGGGTGTCACTGTTTCCATTTCTAATCCCACTCCTCCACTGCTCACAACAAACTTTAGATGTAAACAGGTCTAAGACTGGGTCAGATTCAGTTATCAGAACAAGCCAGTTGGATTTCTTCATTCAGCTACAAGCAATTAACATAACTAACTGAGGAGTATGATGGATATGTGGCTAACACTGCGGCCGCACATCATCCAAGGAGCTGGGTTCAATTCCAACCTCAGGTGAGTTTGAACATTCCCCACATATCTGTGTGAGTTCCCTCTCAATGGTCCAGTTTCCTCCCAGAGTACAAAGATGTGCAGCTTAGAGTGGATTGGCCATGCTCGATTGCTCATTGTTGAGAGAATGTTCCCTTCATAGAAACCTCTGTCAGTGTGGGGGAATTGAACCTGCACTGCTGGCCTCCCTCTGCATCACAAACCAGCCGTCCGGCCAATTGAGTGGGAGACAGTGTAACTGTTACAGACAGAAACAGGCACAGGGAAAGGGTAAGAGAAACTTTCATAACAAAGAAAATGGTACAGTTCAGATAATGGTCCAGATAACAGCTGAGGATAAAAGGTTCTCTGCTCAAAATTGTATTTCATAACGGGACAAGTGTTTCGAAGCAGTGCTTGGCTGAATACAACAAAGTGAGACAAAGTGAACTAGCCAGAATTACTAATTGTGATTGGATATAAAATAAGTGTATTTTTATGCAGGAACCCAGGGGGTTGAATGACTGCAAGTCTCTGCATCTGAAAATGGGAATTCTTTGGAACACTATCTGGAATGTTCCACATTCAGTGTGTGTGTGTGTGTGTGTGTGTGTGTGTGTGTGTGTGTGTGTGTGTGTGTGTGTGTGTGTGTGTGTGTGTGTGTGTGTGTGTGTGTGTGTGTGTGTGTGTGTGTGTGTGTGTGTGTGTGTGTGTGTGTGTGTGTGTGTGTGTGTGTGAGAGAAAGAGAGAGAGAGACCGCAGATACTGCACTGAGCTGGGTGGTAAGCTCAGACCATGCTCAGGCCTCCTCTTGGAAAAGAATGGACCCCACTGTTCTAGCCCATTCACTAGGACCTCTCTACCCCTGTTGAAAAACCGTGGTGTTAGTTCCCCTAACCTGCGATACTCGGGGTCAACTGTGCAGGGTGGCTCCAAACTGAGGAATTACAACAGTGTGCCCATTGGCCTTTGAAAGATGTTATCAGTGTCAGTGATCATAGAATAGCCGGCGACATCAGTGCGATGGTGAGTCCCTCTAGCCATGTTGGGTTGGAGAATCGGGGTGGCATTGAATGCGAGGGACACTATGAGATTGAGTGGGTAGTTAATGAGGTGAGTTCGATAAGATAGCACCATGAAACGAGTTCAGTCTCGTACAGACAATCCCTCTGTCACACTCAATATAAATGTCACTGAGACAAACTATTGTTAGATTCAGCCCAATGAGTCGAAGACTCTGCTGAACCCACACCCAGTTATCAAGTTGCAGAACAATATTTCATCTAAAACTCTCCCTCATCTTTATTGATGCCAATATCCCCTTCACCTATCATTCCTAGGAATACTGGTTCATGTTGCAGGATGCTGTAGAAATGTCTTCATTTCAGCATTCTGAAACCTGTGATCTTACATGAAATTGTCGCTCAATCTCTCTTTCGCTTTTTTTCCCCAAAGTCCTTTTGATTGTTGGTAGTTAAACTAATTTCCCCGCCATCTCTCTCTGGCTGGAACTAGGGAATACGGACTAGGCAATTTCACTCAGAAACCGTTAAGATTTATTTTTATTATTTCACTGATAGTCTTTGCAAAAGAAACTTAACATTATTACCCAGTCAGAACTCAGTGTGACTTCAGACCGACAAAAACATTGTTGGCTACATTTTGTCTTGACTAATGGCCGTGTAATCACAGACAATTAGTGATGGACAACAAATGCTGCCCTTGCCCGTGATGCTGACATTCGGAGAAACAACAGCATGAAAGGTAAACTAAACCAAGAAACGGTGAGTGCTAGAGATCTAAAATAAAATTCTCCAGCGTCTGAAAGTGTTGGAGAATCTCGCAGGTATGGCAGCCTCTGTCAGGAGAAATGCAGATAACGGTTTGAGTCCAGTGACCCTGCCTCACAACTGAAATCAAACTGGGAAATGATATTATTTATCTTGGTATCATGGATGGTTGGGTTGGAGAGAGAGGTGGGGGCCAGGTTTAAATTGAATGGATGAAGAAATGGCGAGAAAAAGAGAGAAAATGAAATGAAAAGTGAGCAAAGGGATTGCTGATGATAAACTGAAAGGAAAACAGAATGGCAAGTTATTCTAACATTTCCCCGTTTTCCCATATTCTTGAATATCGCGTCCATTTAGATTTGTCCCTGTTTAAAGTGAGTTCGGTTCCCTGTACCTCTTTTGTCTGAGTGTGATGATCAAATCCATTAGCAATGCTGGTGCTGCCCTTATAGTTGCTGAGATATAGAGGAAGGTAATGTTACATTGTCAACTGCTTCTTTGGAGAGAGGAACTCTTACTATGGGACTGTGCAGAGATGCAACGGCTTTCTCAGCCATGAAGAGAAACTCAGGAGTGGAAATAATTTTCAACACTGAGCGCGTGCACGTTCCGTGTGGGGAATTGATTTGTTCCTGTCATTGGAAAATCAGTGGAGTTCCTGTGGATGCTCACCTCGGGTTTGTATTGTCAACTGCTGGGTCTGGTGACCCCACTCTATACACTGCATTTACAGAGTGTCTGGGTCCATGGTAAACAAATGGAGATGAGGCTCCACAGAAGGGAAGCTCTATAAACAGGGAGGTGCAGGACAGTGCATTATCGATCCTGTGATTTCCCGGGATATTTGTCTAAGCTGGACCTGGTGTCAGGTATGAAGCCAATTTGTTTCAAAATTGAGGTGCTCACTGAGCTGTGTCCCCTCCTTCAGTATACTGTGTAGCCTCACACCAGTGACAGGACTGTGCTGATGCTCACCATGAATTAAACTGGATTAATTCTGGAACTTTCCACTCAGGAGTAACATATCCATCATCACTGGAGTGCAGTCCTCCGATGTATTCACTGGCTGCTAGAACCCATCTGTCCGCTGAGAGAAATATATTCTGTTCATCTCCCTGAGGAAGGTAGAGAAAGAAACTTCCAGAAATACAAGGGAACAGAGTGACTGGTGAAAATGGGGAACAGCAGGAAATTAGAATTAATAAAAGGTACGTCTTTCAAAACCTCATTGAATTTAAGGTTGGTATACTGCTGCATCTGATGAACTACATCCCAGAGTATTGAGGAGTGGCAGTAGAGCTAGTGAAAGAATTACTGATTATTCTTCAAAGCTGGTTAGATTCAGGAAAGGATCTACCCGACTGGAAAGCAGCGATTGTAAACCTAAATGTTTAAAACAGGACGGAGAGAGCAAACAGCAAACTAAACAGTGGTTAGCTTGATGTAAGCTGTGAAAAAAACATAGTAACCTTTTGTAAGGAAGGTGACAACGAGACGCTTGGAAAATAATGACATGATTCAGTAGAGTCAATCTCGACTCAGGAAGGGGAAATGATCTTGATCATTGAGAAACCTGCTGGATATTGTGGAGGTTGTCCGTTGTGACATCGACAATTGAGAACCAGTGGAAATTAAGTATTTGCATTTTCAGCAGACGTTTGTCATGGTTGAATACAAGTGAGTAGAGAATGTTAGAGTCCATGGGTAGGTAGGGGTGGAATACACCAAATGTATTAAAAGTTGGATAATCGAAAGAATGAAGAGAGTAGTATAATTATCTGGAGTTAAGGATTTGGGTATCAGAATGATCAGTGTTTGGGCAGTAGCTCTTCGCAAGATCTAAAATATTTCGGATATGAACACCAAAAATCATCATTCACATTTATGTTAATTGAATAGTGAAAGGTTGGGAAGTGCTGTTGTTGAAACAGACCTGGATGTGCTTGGCCATAAGTCACAAACAGAAGGGCATGAGGGTGCCAGGTAGGACAATCAACAATGGTTTCATTGTATCATTTGATTCTTAATTCCTGATGTTTTATTGAATTCAATTCCCAACATGTTTTGAGTGGTCTAGCCTCGTCCGTAACAGACTGGGGGCTCATTGCTGGATTTTCAACAGCGAGTGGGAGGTGCTAGTGTCTTTAGTTCGAGTATTAGTTTGATTGGGTTGACAAAGTTTCGAATTGTAATGGCTATTTCAGTCGCCAAACGTTTCCTGGGTGTGAATGCAGTGACTTTGGAAATTTTACAAAAAGTGAATAAGACCAAGTTGCAAGAATTAGCAGAGAAGCTGGAATTGGAACTGACTGCTTCTATGAGGAAAGGAGAGATAATTACAGCAGTAGCTCGTCAATTAAACTTGCTGGAGATACCATCAGAAACAGAGATGGCAAGAATTCAGTTGCAAATGAAACATCTTGAGTTAGCAGCGAGACGTAAGAAAAGGGCGGCCAAAATGAAACATTTGACTTTCGATAACATGCAGAAGAGGGGGGAAAAGAGGCCGCAGCAGAACAGAGATTAAAAAGTAAGAATGGCAAAAGAGAAATCAGCAGGGGAGAGAGAAAGAAAGCTTTTGAATAGCAAAAACTGACACTTAAAAATGGAAGTCAGTGTTAAACACTGGAGATAACGGCTGAGGATGGGCTTAGTAAGGAAGAGAGTGAGGATGAGCAACCTCGGGTAGTCAGAAGGCTAGTGAAAATTTGTTTGAGTATGTACAAGCATTGCCTCAACTTGATGAGAAGAATGTGATGCCCTTTTCGTCTCATTTGAAAAGTTGACTCAACAAATGCAGTGATCAGAGGCACTGTGGGTTTTGTTGATCGAAACGAAACTTGTATGTAGGACTGATGAGGTATTCACATCCCTATCAGAGGAGGTATCTGGGAAGTCTAATGAGGTTAATAAAAACATTTTGTGTGCATAGGCAACCTTTCAGGAATCTAATAAGGATCCTGGTCAAACCTACACTGAGTTTGTAAGGATCAAACAGACTAATTTCGACAGTTGGATAAGAGCTTTAAAATTCAAGCAAAGCGAAAATGCCCCTTGAGAGATTAGCATTTGGAGGAATTCAAAAATTCACTACCTGAAGTAGTGCAAACTCAGGTGGAAGAGCAGAGAGTGTAAGCTGCAAGGTTAGCTGCTGAAATGGCTAATGATTATGAACTGGCCCATAAACTTGGTTTGGCTTCCAGAACCAGTTCTGGTCTCTGAGGGACAGAAATTGGAGCAAAGAGATATCCTCACGTGCAAAGGGGAAGGTAGATCACAGTGTAGAACGTAAGGATAATTTACTACATGTCCCCCCCCCCCTTGAGGGGGACAAAGAATTTAAAATACTATGGTGTTTTCATTGTAATAAAGTGGGCTACACAAATTTACAGTGTTGGTGGGCTGGGAGAAAACCAGCTGTAGGATGATCAGACAAGCCTGGAAGTTTTGTTGGACTCGTAAAAAAAAATCATAAGGGAAGTTAGGCAACTGCCTCAGAGTGTACAAGATGATCAGTGGACGTGCCAATTCTGCATAAAAACTTACAGGAAGGGTAATGTTTATTCAATATGACAGGAGTAATTGGTAAGGAGGTTCCAATATTAATTGACACAGCATCTTTTCAATCTGTAATGCTGAGGGGTGAAGTTTTATGCACTCTTGAGAGACTATTACCAGAAAATGTGCTGCGAACAGGAATTCATAGTGAGGCAAAAAGTGCTCAGTTATGTAAAGTGAGGCTGGAGATTCCAAAGAAGAGTGGAGAATGTGTGGTAGGAGTACTGGACCTCTAACCCTCAGCTCCCGGAATAATTTTTTTTCCTTGCAATTAATATAGCTGATTCACTGGTAGGCGTGCTGCCTACTCTAGTTGAAAAGCCAGTGGAGATGCAGGCAACTGAAGACCTGAAAAATGTTTATCCAGGAATTTTCACTGATTGCGCGATCAGAAGATCACAGATACACGGGTTTAAGCAGGATAAAGGCACAGATATGGAAGCTGACGTAGGGTTATCCCAATTTTTGTTTTTGATCGGATAAGTGGAACAGAGATGGAGCAAGTAGGAAAACATGAACGTATTTTTAGCTCTGCTAAGTTGATTTAATTACAGCAGAAACATGAAGAGTTAAAAAAGTTATATCAAAAGATATTTAACAAGAAAGAGAATGAATGCATTCCTGTGTGTTATTACTTTACAAATTATGTCGTAAAGCGGATATGGAGATCAGCACACATTGAAGCAGATCAAACGTGGACAGAAATTCATCAAACTGTTTTGCCTGTTGGATACAGAAAGGAGGTGCTGCGAGTGGCACATTTGCGACCACTTGGAGATCATTCGGGTTGTGGACACTATAGGCTGAAATACAAAGATATTTTCACTGGCCTGGACGACACAAAGATGTAGTTGAATATTGCCAGACGTCTCAAACATGTCACACAGGCAGTAATAAACCTGCAACTGCACTACCTATTCCAGTATTTGAGGAACCTTTCGCAAGAGTCTTGCTAGATTGTGTAGGTCCCCTATCTCAACCAAAAAGTGGGAATAAGTATCTATTAACAATAATGGATGTGCCGACTAGATTTCCAGAGGCAGAACCATTATGCAGCACTACAGCTAAAAGAGTTGTAGAAAAAAAATGCTTATTTTTTTTAACTAGGTACGGACTACCAATACAGATTCAGACAGATCAAACCTCACATCCGATCTATTCAAGCAGGTGATGGATAACTTAGGAATAAAGCAATTCAAATATACTACGTAGTATTCGGAATCACAGTGAGCATGAGCGAGATGGTATGAAACAGTGAAGACCATGTTGAAGGTTTATGGTCAGGATTATCCAGATGATTGCAATAAGGAAATTCCTTTTGAACTCTTTGTGATCAGAGACGCACGGAATAATGACCAAATTCAGACTATTTGAATTAATTTGTGGGCATGATGAAAAAGGACCATTACCGTTGGTTAACGAGAAATTAATAAATCCGAATTCAGAGACCACCCATTTGAACGATGTGTCAAATTTTAGGGAACAATTAAATAGAGCTGGAGAGTTGGCTAGACAGCCTTTAAACGTATCGCAGCATACAATGAAACAGGAAGTGGATCAGAAATCACAAATTCGCAATTTTGCAATTGGGCATAAGGTATTGGTGTTACTTTCAGTAACAGTTGAGCCTTTAGAAGCAAGTTTTAGTGTACCTCATCAAATTGGGAAGAAATTGAATGAGGTGAACTACTTCGTACGGACACCAGCCAGCCAGAAATCTCCCAGAGTGTGTCATGTGAATATGCTGTAAAGGTATGGGGAAGGAAAGCAAGTGGAGAAGGTGTTAATGATTACAGCACAGAGGAAGAACCAAGTTCAGAGGACTCTGAATTGGACATTCCTCAAATCAAATTGAACAATGAGAAAGTTGTCAAAAATTGGGATAAACTATTGAGTTACCTTACACAAGAAAAGCAAAGTGACCTGAAAGAGTTATTACGATATCGTGGAGAGGTATGCGGCAATAAACTTGGAATTACGAACATTATTGTGCATGATGTAGACAAAGGAGATGCTGTTCTGATTAAGCAACATCCTTATAAGCATGACTGTCCAAAATTGGCACTGGTTCAGAAGGAGATGGAGCGCACACTCCAAGATGTCATAATCGAAGTGAGTTACAGTGACTGGAGTTCACATATAGTCATGGTACCAAAGCCAGAAAGTACCCAATGGCCATGTGTGGACTCTCACAAAGTCAATGCCGTTACAAAGACTGATGCATATCCAATTCCATATTTGGAGAATTGTGTCGAAAAAGTGGGAGAAATTATTTACATTTCAAAATTGGATTTGCTCAGAGGCTACTGGCAAGAACCTCTGCCAGAGAGGGAGCGAAGGCAATTTCGGCTTTCATAACGCCAGTTGGACTATATCAGTTCAAAGTTGTGGCATTTGTTATGAAAAACGATCCAGCCACGTTTCAGGGACTGATAATAAGGTCATTTCCGGATTACCCAACTAGGTGGTGTACATTGATGACCTGGTGGTTATTAGTCAGTCATGAACTGAACATTTACACATTTATCGGACTTGTTCAATTGACTTCAGAAGGCAGGCTTGCTGGTAAACCTAGCTAAAAGTGAATTTGAGAAAGCCCAAGTCACGTTCCTGTGTCACGTTATTGGACATGGACAAATGGCCCCATGAGATACGGAAATGAAAGTAGTTGGGGAATGTTTCACACCGTCAACAAAAAGAACTATGCAGTGCTACGGTTCCTGGGATTGACTGGATTTGACCGAAAGTTTGTGCCAAACTTTAAGCTGTGTGGCTGCTCCACTAACCGAATTGAGAAGGACAAGAACTCAGTGGACAGAGGGCTGTCAACAGGCATTATCCAGCCTAAAAACTGTGTTAACCACTGCCCCCAGTATTAGCTACACTAGATTACATGAAGACTTTCAAGGTGGCTATCGTTGCCAGTGATGTGGGTATTGGTCCTGTGTTGCGGTAGGAGGATGATGAGGGAATACAAAGACCCATCGGGTATTTTTCTGGGAAGTCGAACGTTCATCAACAGAAATGTTCAACGGTGAAGAAAGAGACTTTAAACTTGGTGTTGGCATTACACCAGAACAGTTGTTTATGTTACAAGCAATGCATCTGAGACAATCGTATACAATGATCACAACACATTGACATTTGTGGAAAAAATTAAGGACAAAAATATCAGATTGCTTAGATGGAGCTTGTCGCTGCAGCCATTCAATCCGACAACTGTGCACATGGCAGGTCGTGAAAACGTGAAAGCTGATGAGTTATTGAGACTCGAATGAGATACGGAGGTGTTCGATGGTGGGTGTACCGCGGCCTGAATTTGCATAGGTTTGTGTTTGAATGTTTACAGTTAGGATAGTGTATCTGTCTGTATTGAGACTACTAACTGGGTTTGAAGGGTTAAAAATGCAGCCATCTTTTAGCATCGATGGTTCTTTTTTTAGGGGAGGAGACATATCACAAAGCAAGTCCCTTTTTTGTCTAAAAGTTGTTCCTTGGCTCAAGGAGACTCTGTCCTTGATTTTTTTCAGAGGGACAATAAAACGGGGCAAAGCTCCGATTAGTCTGGTTTGGTACAGAGATGAAAAGGATTTTCAGAGGCCTTTTGTTTTTATGGAAATAAACGAGACTTCAGGCCAAAGTGGTCATGCTTTATAAGTGACCCGTATAATGAACGGAGACTGGTGAGCTATTTTTGCTGAACTAGCTGAGCTGAGCAGTTTTCAGTTGAGTTTTGAACTGGGAAGTTCAACTGGGAGCTGTGTGGAAACTCTCTCTCTTTTCTGATCTTCAACTTCAACCTGGAAGTTTGTGTTCCATTTGTACTGGTTTTAATTGGGAGTTTGCACATTGCGACTATTGTATATATTCAGAATAGAATAATTAAGTCTAGCTGAATAGGTTGAATTCTGTCGTGATTCTTTATTCTGTTCTTTGAGTTTTATTGTTTAATTTTATGAATAAAGTTTTTGTCTGTTTTAAAATCTAGTTGTCAATCTAGCTAAATTACTCCGGGTAATTTTCATTGTGCACTGACCGAACCAAATTGCAAAGGTATGCTCTGGGCTGCCTGCTTAAAAATGTTTTGAGTAGTCTAACCTAATCCGTAATATATCGGAGATGGAAGGTGCCTCCTTGGGACTTGCTACAAACCAATCACTTTCCCTCCTCAAGGTCAGCAAACCACGTTAACATTACACGTGTGTACCATTAGCAATGGGGCCAGGAGGAAAAACGTGGAGCAGTCTATCTGCGCAGTCGATGCCTCATTGGTTTGTCGTGTTGCAGCAACAATGACATCCTCCTATTTCAGTGTAATAGTTTGGAGGGGCTGTATGGCCTCTGCTGTTCATGTGTCAGTGTCTCGAGGGACTGAATGTCTTCCTCCTGGCCAGAGGGAAGGCATTCAAAGACTTCAGTGGGAAGCCCGTGGTTCCTGCCTATCAACACGGTGTGCTGACTAGACTCGATCTTCCTGAGTTATTGGAGACAAACGGAAGGCTGAAAAAACACTGCAAGCCAGGCAGCATCGTGAGCTGGGAAAGTCAACATTTCAGGTATAAATGTCCTTCAGAACTGGGTTGGTGGATAGGGGGAGCTGCAGTTAAAGAGGGAAGGGGTGGTTGGGGTGGGGAGATCAGGGGGATGGTGAGTTATGGATATGTGGACACAAGTGGTGGGTGCAACCTGGTTGGGCGATGGGAGTGATGAATCCGGTTGCGAGCTGAAAGGTAGGGTCGTTAGTTGGAATGGAAGACCTCCCAGTCACTTCCTATTTCAATTCTCTTTCCCAATCCCTTTACGACATAGTCATCCTTGACCTCCTCCATTGCCACAATGAATCAAACCATAATTTGGAGGAACAAGATGTCATCTGTCACCTGTGCAGCCTACACCCCGGGGACTCAACATTGAATTCTCCAATTTCAAATAACCTCCCTTGAAATCCCCCGACTCCCTTCCCAGGCTCTCCCCTCCCTTCCATTCCTCTGATCAAGCTTTTGTCCAGCTACCAACTGGATTCAGCCCTCCCATCAACAACTCGCTGATACCCTTCATCTGTGTTAACTTATCCCCCACCTCGCCACCTCAGCCTCCTCCTCCCTCACCCGCCACTTTATCTATAGACCCACTTACTCCCACCCACAGTCCTGACGAAGAGTTAGATCCAAGGCGTTCACTTCTCAACGTCTTGATGCTGCCTTGCTTATTCTGTTCTTCCAGCTTCCTACGTGTGTAGTTTGGATTCCAACACCTACTTTTTAAAAATTGTCTCCTTGTGTAATAGGCAGGAGTGTGTGAACGCATTGCGCCTCTTGTTATCCAACAGATCAGATGGGCGGAATGGCTTTCTTTTATTACTGTGAAACCAGCTAGAGTTACTGAAGGAGTTCCTCTTTCTTTTAACCGTGGAAATGTTTAGTGTCCAGCAGTGCTTTTGATTCATGTTACCTTTACATTAACAGCACAATCTTGAATGTTGTCCAGATTTGATACCTGAGTACTTTAGGAGGTGACTCATTGTTCTGAACATTGTATAATCTTCAAATGACATCCCCACCTCTGATCGTATGACGTGAGGGAAAGACATTGATGAAGCAGCTGAAGATGTTTGTGCCGAAGAAGCTACCCTGAGGATTGCCCACAGGGATATCCAGGGACTGGGAGGGTTGATGTCCACCAGCCCCATTGTGTTCTGAATCATCCAACCAGTGGGGAGTTTACAACTGATTCCCATCAAGTTCAATTTTGTTCAGTCTCCTTGACATCTTGCTCAATCAAATACTGCCGTGATATCAGGGCCAGTCACTTTATGCTGTGTTAATAAATTCTATCCATGTCAATAGGCCAAGGTATATGTGTGGGGAGTGTTTCCTTCTCTCAGGCGGTAGTGACGGTTGGAATCAGACAGTTGGGGAGGCCAAATCACTGAAATGTTTGGGGGGTGCAAGTGGATGTCAGTGGATTTTGACCCATCAGAGAGCCGAGGGCTACAAAGAATTGGGCATGAAAGAGAAACCGCGGCCGAGTGCAGATCAGCCCTGACTTACTGAATGGAAGGGCAGGTCTGATGGGCTATGTAGCCGGTTTTATTCCAGTATACCCCATAGTCCAGTCACTTTGTGGCCTCTTCCATTTCCTGTGTTACTGACTTCAAATTACTGAATAGACTGATCCTGCTGCTGTGTAACTGGATACTCGTGCTGCATGATCTGGTTACAGGTTTATAGGCCTTAGGAGCGTATTGGCCTCCTCCTGTAATTGTATATCAGGCTCCAGGGGCTGAAAAGCCTCATTCTGTTCTGGTGTAATTGAAATCCATATTGACTAAATCTGCTGCCCTTTGAGAAAGTGAGCTCTGCAGATGCTGGAGATCAGTGTCGAAAAGTGTGGCACTGGAAAAACATGGCAGGTCGGGCAAAATCAGAGGAACAGGAGATTCGATGTATTGGACATTCCTGATAAAGGGCTTATGTCCGAAACATAGATTCTCTTGCCTCTTGAATGCTGCCTGACCTGCTGTGTTTTTCCAACACCACATGTTTCGACGTCTATTGCCCTACCCAAGTCAATCTTTCTGGTCATTTCATCCAATTACATTAAGAAAATTGTCAAGCACAAACTTCCTCGCACAAAGCCACACTTACTATTCCTAAGCAAAGACTGTCTTTCGAAATACATGTAAACTTTATCCCTCAGAACCTTCTCAAGTAACTTACCTAAAACGGATGTTAAACCTACTGGTCTATAGTTCCAAGGATTTTTTGTACAGTTCTTCTTGAATAAGGGCACAACATTTGCTATCCTCCAGTCTTCCGGGACATTACTTGTAGCTAATGATGATCAATATTATAGGTCAGGGTCCCCGCAAATTCTTCTGGAGCCCCTTGAGGTGTTCTTGGATATATCGGGTCAGGACCATGAGATTAATCCACTTTCAAACATTCTAATACGTCCAAAATCTCGTCTACTATGATATGGATTGTCCCTAAGATATCACTACTAACTTTCTCAAATTCTCAAGTCATCATGTCTTTCTCCACGGTAAACATAGAGTAGAAATATTTGTTGAGGACTTCACCCATCTCTTATAGTTCCACATATACTTGTCCACATTGGTCTTCCAGGGGTCCTATTTTCTCTCCAGTTATTGCTTTTTCTTTTAATTTGTTTAAAGTAGCTTTTTGGATTCATCTTAATCTTCTCAGCCAAGGCTCTTTCTTGCCCTCTTTTCACCCTACTGATTTCTTTCTTCAGTAAACTCCGTTATCTCTTATATACCTCCAGGGATTCCCTTGATCCCAGCTGCCTGTACCTGAGCCACGTCCCAAGTTCTACATGAACCTGTGGACCAGTTTTGTCCCTCTCTATAACTATTTGAAAACTAATAGAAATAGGTTACTGGTCCCAAAGTGCTCCCCACTATTAGCTCAGTTACCTGTCTTGTCCTATTTCCTAAGAAAATTTCGAGTTTTGCCCCTTCCCGAGTCGGACACTCTATATACTGCTTGAGGAAACTTTCTTGACGCATTTCATAGATTCTATCTCATCAAATTCCTTAATGCTCTGGCCGTTCCAGTCTGTCTTAGAAAAATGAAAATCCCGTATTATGATAACCCTACTGCTCATGCAGGTCACCCCTCTCTCCCTGCATATTTGTTACTCTCATTCCTGTTGACACTTTGGGGTCTATATTACAACCCCAAACACCTCACCATTCCTTTCCTATTTCTTAACTCCACCTACAAAGCCTCATTGGGTGATCCATCAGTTATTTTATCTCTGATTAATGCTGTGGTTCTCCCCTTAATCAGAAATGCAACTCTCCCTCCTCTCCTTCCACCATCTCTGTTCCACCTAAAGCACTTGTTCCCTAGCACATTAAGCTGTCAGTCCTATCCATCACTTAGCCATATTTCTGTAATGGCTATAATATCCCAGTCCCACCTACATATCCACGCCCTGAGTTCATCGGACTTACCTGTCAGCCCTCTTGCATTGAAACAGATGCAATTTAATCCAAAATGCATTACTTTCTCTCTGTCGTTTTCCAGCCTAACCTTACTATTTCTATTTACTCTGTCTCCTTCCACTTGCGTCCCTGCTCTTGAGGATACGACCACCTGCCAATCTAGTTTAAACCCTCCCTTCTAACCCTAGCAAAACTAGCCGCTAAGATATTGGTATCCCCTCCAGTGCATGTCTCGGACGGTAATCCCCCTCTGAGAAGAATACCATTGACAAGGGTTTTTTTTAATGTTTCTCCTAGCTCTCTGTAATCACGCTGCAGGACCTCGTCCCTATTTCTACGGGTATCATTTGTGCCAACGTGCATAATGATTTCTGGCTGCTCACCGTCCCCCTTGAGAATGTTCTGCAGCCATTTGGAGACATACTGGAACCTAGCACCTGGGAGGCAGCCCACCATCCTGGATTCCCGTCTGCGACCAAGGAATCTCTGATCTATCCCACTAGCAATCGATCCTCCTATCTTTAACGTCCTGTTTACCGTTACCCTTTCCCGCTGTGACCCAGAGCCAGTTGTAGTACCAGCAACCTGGCTCCTGCTACTTTCCCCTGAACGGACATCTCCCCCAACAATCCAAAATGGTTTACTTGTTTTGGAGGGGAATGGCCACAGGAGATTCCTGCACTCCCTGTCTACTCCCATTGCCATTCCTTCAGGTCGCCCATCTACTCTCTGCCTGGAACATGACAGGAAGGAGGGAACACCTGTTGGATGAAATTGTGTTTATTTAAATACAACAGGACTGATATGTAAGGCTAAAGAACTCAGGACGATGAATGTTGGACAGGAATATCACAGGCATTAAAGAAACATAACTAGGGGCGTGTCTATGAATTCGTCAGTATCTCGGATGACCCTGAGTGCATCCTAAATTAGATTACCTACAGTGTGTAGACAGGCCCTTCGGACCAACAAGTCTGCACCAATCCACCGAACAGCAGCCCACCCAGACCCACCCCCGTACACGCAACACTACGGGTCATTTAGCATGACCAATTCATCTAACCTGCACATCTTTGAACTGTGGGAGAAAACCGCAGCACCCAGAGGAAAGCCATGCAGACACGAGGAGAATATGCAAACTGCACACAGACAGTTGCCCAAGGCAGAATTTGAGCCCTGGTCGCTGGTATCTGAGGCAGCAGTGCTAACCACTGAGCCACCGTGCCGCTCAGTATCTCTCCCTTTCACGGTCTCCCATGAGCTAAGTTGGGTGCAGTGCCCACACGTGTTGTCATCAGGGACCTTGGAAATCTCCCTGAGCTCCCACATCCCACAAGAGGAGCGTGTGACTGCCCTAAATGCCATCACGACTACTGTAACAATAAAGTTAAAATAACTTTGTTTGAGTTTACCTGTATATTTTGCTGAACTGGAGCTGTCCGAAGCCTCTCGTGCCAAAGCCTTCCTGCTTACTCTGCTACCAACAGCATGTCTCTCTACCCCTCCACATTTAATTTTGGTCAGGGAAGGAAGGAGACACGACAGTGATGTAGTGTTTAGGCCTTCAGCACTCCTGGCCCCTGACACCTGGCCCCTGACAACTGCTCCCCAGTGCAGGTCTCTGCTTGGCCTTGGAGGGTGTCTTGCTGACGTCTTCCTTCTGGTAGTGGTGACTGTGTCAATGCAAATCCTCACCCCGACAGGCAATCCGTGTTGTCGCAGTCCTCTCGTACTTTCTGTCTATTAGTATCGCGTTTATGAATTCCTTGAATCCCTCGATTGCATTCCAAACTGTGTCTCATTCCATAGTGTGAGAGGTGATGTTCTTGTGAATACAGGGCTATTGGAAAAGAACACCATTAGACATAGGGGCAAGAATATGTCTATCCTCTCACTGTGTCTGCTTTTCCTTTGGTTAGATTATATTTATTTTGTTAATCCCCCATTCCACTTTCCTGTGATTTCCCCGTAAACTTGTATAAAAATCTGTCTCAGTCTTGAAGATATTTAATGATCCAGTCTCAACAGCCCTCCGAATTTTCGACAATTGCTTCCCTCTCACTGATGTGAGACTTGGTGGTCTTTAATCTGGGGATTTGCCCACTCTATCTTGCATAAACTTCCAATTATTCCTCCGTTCCTGCATCAATTTGCTCAAAGGTCAAACGGTCACTCTCCCTGAATCCGGAAACTGCTTCGCCAAACTGAAGATCGATTCGTAGTATGTGTTTAACATATTCTCTGGCTCTGTGAACAGGCTGCCCCCTTAGTCCCTGACACTCCCATTCTTTCCCACGTTATCGTCTTCCACCTAAGAAACAAAAAAAAAATGACTTCGGTTTCTTGCTAATCTTACCCGCTAAAGTTTATCACCCCTCCTTCTGCTCTTCCACTGACTTTTTAAGTTTAGCCCTCCACTTTCTATATTCATTTAGGACCTTATTGACTTGCTCACTTTTTCATCCTGTTCGGAATTTGTTTCGGTATCTGAGGTTTTCTGGGCTTGTGTTCCTAAATTTTATCTTCGGTGTAACATGCTGGGCCGACACTGTCATCAATTCGATTTTAATCAAATGATCCCTCATCCCCCGCCCCATCTTGTTCTGCTACAGTTTCACCCAGAAGCAACTGCACTTTGTCCAGATCATGTCATTTATTTCTTATAAAATCTGTCTACCCAATCCAAAAAGCTTTTATGTTTTCAACATTTTTGGGGTCTTTTCCTTAGCAAAGTCAAAATATGTGCTATCACGGTCACTCGTCCTATAATGCTCTCCCACTTCTGCCTGGAACAGCTGACTGGATTCGTTTCCCACAGTGAGGCCCAGAACTGCACTGCCCATTGTTGTATCTGCTCGGTGTTGATATAAGAAGCTCTTTGAAATAAATTTCAAAGCACCTTCCCCCGCTTAAGAAGTTATCACTGCCGTAATGAATGTTTGGAATTGAAATGCCTGAATATAATGATCCTATTATTGTTCTTACACATCTCAATAACTTGGTTATTGACCTGCTCCTGTACTTTCCTTTATCTCGGGGTCTCCAATATATTCCAAGCAGTGTTTCTGTCATGATTTGGATCCCGAGCTCTAACCACCAAGCCTCATTAGAAGAATCTTTCAAGATATCGTCCCTTCTTACGCCAGTAACTGAATCCATAATTAATAAGACGCCTCTTTTACCCTCTCTCCTGTCCTGACAAAAGTTCTGATACCACAGAATATTGAGTTGTTAGCCATGAACTCCCTCAAACACATCTCTGCAATGGCAAAAATGTCACACTTCCACATGTCACCTCGTTTCTTTGTCATATTTGTCTGTCTGATTATATTAGCAGCATTAAGGTAAAGCACACCCGACCTAGAATATATCACCTGGAATACTCTGTACCTAGGAGTTCTTCAGTCATTCACTGCTCGTTATCAAGCTGTCCAATTCATGAACCAAAACTGTAACTCTGGGACTGAATGAAAATTTGTTGAATTGTAATTTCGTTGTTAGTAAAATGTTCGTCAAATGCTGCTTTCTAGAACTGAACAGTCAGCTCTAAATACAACGGGTTTCTGCTGATTGATTGCCTGCTCTGTGTGCAGAGAGGACAGCCCTCAGTAATGGAGAACGTGAGGACTGAAGATCCTGGTGATCCGAGTCGAAAAATGTGTCGCTGGCAAAGCACAGCCACTCAGGTAGCATCTGAGGAACAGCAGAGTCAAAGTTTTGGCATCTGCCCTTCATGAGAAAGGCATTCCCATGTTTTCCATGTCATAATACACAGGATATTGGGAACCATACTTGCTCAGGAAGGCAGCACTGTACAGAGCCCTGAAATGGATAGCAGTCAATCATTTGGTGGACAGGGAGTAAACAAGTTGAGGTGAAATACAGACTGATTGAAGTACAAACATAAGGATAGATAAATCCTTCAGCCAGACAGGAAACACCCGAGGTGACTACAGGACGAGAGGAAAGAGATTTCTGTGCTTTTGGCGATGGTCTTTGCGTCTCCACTCTCCATTTGAGTAGCGTCGTTGATTGGAGGGTGGCAAATATTACTCCATTTTTCAGGCAAAGGGAACAGGGATTGTCCTGAGAATGACAGACCAGTCCGTTTTGCATCAGTATTGGCCAAAGTATTGGAGAGGATTCTGAAAAATCATAGTTTGATTAGAAATAGTCAGCATGGCTTTGTGAGGGGCAGGTCATACCTCACAACTCTTATTGGATTTTTTGAGGATGGGATTAAACGCACTGAAGAAGGTAGAGCAGTGAATGCAGAGCGCATGGATTTTTACAAGGTGTTTGATAAGCTTCCCCGTGGTAGTTTCATTCAGAATTTAAGGAGGCATGGCATACAGGGATACCTATCTGTCTGGATACAGAATTGGCTCCCCCACAGAAGAAAGAGGGTGGTGGTAAATGGGAAGTATTCAGTGTGGAACTAGGTGACCAGTGGTGTTCCGTAAGGATCGGTTCTGGGACCTCTGCTGTTTGTGATTTTGATGAATGACTTGGATGACGAAGTAGAAGGGTAGGTTGGTAAGTTTGATGATGTAACACTGTTTGGTGGAATGGTGGATAGTGTGGAGGGCTATTGTAGTTTGCAACAGGACATTGACAGGATGCGGGACCCAGCTGCTAAGTGGCAGATGGTGTTCAATATGGAAAGTGGGATACGATTCATTTTGGAAGGTCGAAGTTGAATGCAGAATACAGGGTGAGAAGCAGGATTCTTATATTGTGGAGGAATGAAGGATCATATGAGCCATAGCACAGCTCCCACAAAGTTTCTACCCTGGTTTATAAGGTTGTTATGATGGTGTTTGATGTGTTCATTAGCCGAGGGATTGAGTTTAAGAGCTGGAAGGTTATGTTCCAAATATATGGAGCTCTGGTGAGACTACAATTAGAATATTGTGATCAGTTCTGGTTGCCTCGTAATAGAAAAGATGTGGAAGCTTTAATAAGAATGCTGAGGAAATTTATCAAGATGCTGCCTGGAGTAGAGGGCATGTCTTACAAAGAAAATTTGAGGGAGCTCGGGTGTTTTCCTCATTGGAACGAAGAAGAATGGAAAGTGACTTGACGGGGTGTACAAGATGATGACATGCATAGATAGAGAATATAGCCAGTGACTTTCTCCCAGGGTGGAAATGGCTATCTCAAGGGGGTATGATTTCAAGGTAATTGGAGGAAGGTTTAGGGGAGATGTCAGAGGTAGGTTATTTACACAGAAAGTGGTGGGTGTGTGCAATGAACAGCCAGCAGTTGTAGTAAAGTCAGCTATAGTAGGGATATTTAATTGGATAGGCACATGAATGATAGTATAATGAAAGGTTTATAGTTTAGTCTGATCTTAGAGTAGGATAAAAGGTCGACAGAACGTCAAAGGACGAAGGGCCTGTACAGTGCTGCACTGTTCTATGTTTCCAGTTTCAACAAGCTTGTCGATTTTCATCAATTGTTGAATGTGTGAGGGAGTGATGTGTGTGAGAACAGGAAGCTTTGGAGAGGTGTAAGGCCAAAACCTCCAGTTATGGTGTGCATTGTTACAGTCACCTGAAAGCCAGTATAATAAGTGTGGTTACTTAGCCCAGACAGAATCCGCCAAGTTCAGTTATTAATGTGATTTGTGGTTTGCCGTTTGCTGCTGGTTACTTCACATAAATTCTACCGTGTGATCCATGTAGTAATCTCTGACCATTCATAGAGATGTACAATTTTACTTTGATACTGAAGAATGTGAAGGTGACATGTACTGGATATGGCTTTAGAGGTTTCTTTGAGAGACACAAGGCACTGCAATAGATTGTCAACTTGTTTACGTCTTCACCCATGTCTGGTCCGGGGTGCAGATGTTTGGATTCTGGGAGGCAGGTCAGGTTTCATCACCATAGGTAACTTGTATGGTGTGATTCTGGCTCACCATGTCAACACGTTTGCTCTCCGCGACAGGCTCTGATTGAAGATGAATTTCAAAATCTGGTTGATGGTCAGCCATTAGTATTTAACCTGGACAATATTTGTACCTGCACTGAGAACAGTGATAGTCTGTTGGCGGGTTCTCTCCCTGCCCAAGGAGGATTCCAAATTATTTGTTTTGAAGTAATGTTTGAATGACTTCCCTGAACCAGGTTAGAAGCTCTATGCACAGATTTTGGAAGAGGCCACTGAGTCTCTCTGTGTCACAGGCAGCTCTGAGGTCCAATAACACTGTAAATGATTTCAGATAAATTGGAAGCAATTTTCAGCGTAGCTCATTGCAAGGTGTTGACTTTACTGACCAGAACAATAATCGGATGTTTCCTATATTTCATGAATTGGGCAGCAATAAGATGTGAACAATAATCATTTAACTGAACGATAATCTCTTCAATCAATTTTTTTGATTCTATATTTATGGAACTAAAATATAAACTCCTGTCAAGATTTTCTAACAGAAATAAAGTATGTACATTTTATTTTATCGAAGAAAGAACATAACTCATGTGGTGATCAGAATTAGATATTCAATGTCAGGATTCAAAGCAATGCTTTGCCAGTCCAACATTTTTAAAGTGGTTGGCTTCTGAGTGATTGCATATTCAGAGTGAGCAGAAGATTGAACATACAAATAGAATTAGCGTTCTTATACATTTATATTTATCAATCAGTTATCAAAATGTATGATCTTCAGCTATTCGCCAGCAATTTTAAAATGCCAATAATTCAACATGGACTGTGAATATTAAAATAAATAAATTATTTGTGTTATCAAATTTCAGTGAACAATAACTTGAAAACTTCCAATTTTTAGAATGAATGATATTTAATATGAAATGTGGAGAGTGAAAAAAACAACGAACATTATATCGTGTCAGTGAAAAGTCAGAGCTTCCCAAAGGGTTTTCTGCCAATGCAATGAAAGATTTGTTTTAGTAATTGGAATACAACATGTAAAGTATTCATGTTCTGAGTAATAATTAGACTTCATAATGAAGCTGACCTTGCAATAATTGCATTTTAAATGCTTATGCTGCAACAAATAATCAGATATTTGCGAGCATTTACACTGTGAAATAATTGGATACTGACTTTTATTCACAGCTGACACATGATAAAGTACAAAACTTTAAAGTACAGGAGGAAGCCATTGGCCATTATGTATGAATCAGCGCCAAACACGTCTCCCAAGCATCCCCCATTTGCCAGCCCTCTCTCTGTTGCCCGTTAAATTCATAATTTCCAAATACATATCCAGCTCTCTTTTGACTCTTCATCCACAACTTTCCCGGACAGTCAATTCCAATTCGTAACAACTCTCTAAATAAAGACACTTATTTCACTCCTCACTCTTTTGCTGACAACCTTGAAATTAGAATTCTTTGATGCTATAATGCCAACTAAGAGAGTATTATTTTTCACTGTGCCAATTTATTCATACTTTTGAGCACGGCAATAAACTCATATCTTTGTCTGTTCTGCTCCAGGAACAATAGGCCTTGCAAGAACTGTAACAAACACTACAACGGAAAAACAAGCAGAAAGATAGTAACCAGGATATATGAATATCAATTAGCCACAAAATACATGACCCCAACACTAATTTCTTGCGTACTGATGAGGAAGTACGCCACTTTGACTAGGTCTGCATATCCATCCTAGGACAGGCCAAACAGAGACAAGCACAAGAATTCCTTGAAACATAGCATTCCAACCGGAACTCCATCAACAAACACATCAATTTTGACTCCATCTTCCAACCTCTGAGAAAAAGGGCCGGAAATGACATCATGGACACAGGAAATTACATTACCAACGGAAGAAAACCAACACCAGCACTTCACTGGAGGCTCACTTACTGAGACAGTCAATGGAACAAACCAGCACCTGCCATTAGCTATTGCTTCAGAATATATCAGTGTTCATGGCTGCCACCACATAGAATCATTGAAAGAAAATGCGAGCCTGCACCACCGATTGCATATCCAAAGGCTTTTTAAAAAGTTTGTGAGATTATCTGCTCAATCACCTGCCGAGAAAATGCATTCCAGGCACATGTCACCAGGGGCAGAATGATGGCTCAGTGGTTAGAACTCCTGCCTTAGAGCACGGGGACTCAGGATTGATTCCAGCCTCGGGTGACTGCCTGTATGGATTTTGCACATTCTCCCCGTGTTTGCGTGGTTTATGCTAGGTATTCCGGTTTCCTCCCACATTCCAAAGACGTGCAGGTTAGGTGACTTGGCCATGCTTAATTGCCTATTATGTTCAGGGATGTGTAGGTTATGTGCATTGTTCAGGGGTAAATATAGGAGGAACGTGTTTGTGTGGGTTATTCTTTGGTGGGTTAGTGTGGATTTGTTGAGCCGAAGAGCATATTTCCACACTGTAGGAATTTTATATTCTATGTCTGTGCCACCCTCTCCGTTCAAAACAGACTCACAAATCCTCTCTCAATTCCCTGCCTTTCACTTTAAGTATGTATCTCTTTGTGTTTCACCCTTCGAGTAAGGTAAACAGCTGCTGTCTCTTCATCCTCTCCATTCCCCTTATGCTCTTGTACACCTGTACCAGGTTTCCTCCTCAACCTTCCCTGCTGCAATGAAAACAGGAGTAAATTTATCCCTTGCCCTTCACAGTTTGAGTACTCACTTGTCTTGTTAATTCAGATGTGCATTATCTCACATTTATCAGTGTTATACTTCATCGGCTATTAATCTGGGTATAGAAACCATCTGTTAATATCGTCCATCGGCTAACCATTTCCTCCTCATTGTGAACCACCCATTTAATCTTTGTGTCATCTCCAACATTAGTTATCATCCCACTGCCGTTCATCTTCCACATTCTCACCATCATCATTTATGAATATCACAAACAAACCTTGATTTCCGTCCTGTTCTCCAGATGTTATTCACAGAAGAGGAATTAAGAATTCTAGTCTCTTGCTTTTCTTATTTTGGGAAACTTACAGAGTGATGCAGTTCACACCTATTATGAGGGAGCTGCAAATAGCATTTTCGACACAGAGTTGAATTCACCTTTTACACTCTACCACTCAGCATGTCTTATTCATAAAGCGTGTACCTAATTTAGGATGAACTAGGGTTTGGCACTTTGCACTGGAACCTTCTGTGTGGCACTGTTCTTCGTAACAATAGTCAGAGCTGAAGATTTTTTTCATCTGCAGGATGGACACTGACTCATTGCTTGAATCAGTGAATGTGATGAGGATAAATACTAAATTAAATTCTACGTTATGGACAAACTGCAGGAGATAAAATCATGTTCTCATGTTTACATTGAATTCGAAGCAAATACCGTACTCTTAAAAAATTCAAAAACGTTGAAACATCATACCAGGGAATAAAAAAAAACATGTCATCCGCAATTGATGGAGACACAGAAATACAGAGTGAATGTGCAATCTGTACAAGAATCAAGTGCTGGAAAATGAAGTACATCAAAATTTAATTTTCAATGGAACCAGATCCCAATTTTCCTGAACAGTGATGTTTTTCACCCAACCTCACTTTTGCTAAAGCAAATTTTTCCCAGTCACTAAAACTTCATTAACCATTCTTTCTCCGCCTTCCTACTCTTTTTTACACTCCTACTTCCCTTGAACTAAACCCTCTGCTGCTGCATACTCTTCCACTGATGATACCTCTTCGCATCTTTGTTCTCCCACTCCCACTGTAAGTTACACCAGTTCCCTAGTTACTCCCATTTCCACTGGCCATTCCTTTCCCTGTTTGCTTTCCAACTTGGGAGTAGGGGACTGCTGGCTTCTGTGCTGCTACTGGTCATCAGTGAATGGTGACATTGAGATGATCAATGCTCAATAGGAACAGGCAATAGTGTGTGTGTGTGTGTGTCACTGTCCAATGCACCGTGAACAGTGTGGTTTTGTTCCCCATAGAGAGTGGAACGTTTTTTTCTGTCTCTGTGTCACAACATTTAACCAAACAGCCTCAGCACAAATAGGACAAACCTCTCCTCAGAATCAGACGTCCATGCATCACTTTTTCCTTAAACGTTGTGAGGACAGTGACCACATTTTTCAAATAAGCCATGTTCTATCCTTTTGCTTTTACCATTTTAACTGATTTTCCAATGTCATTAGAGGCGAGAACTGAGTAACTTCCCTTGCATCAAAGTAATATTTGACTCATGTAGCATCATTCCCCCTCAGCAAACTGTGGTTAACGGGAATCAGATGAAATTCTGTGGCTGGTAATTTCCTCAATGAACAATGACACCTTCCCTCGAGCTATTGGGGATGACAAATAAACTCTGCCTTTGCTAGTACCTTCCAAAACCATGGATGGATTTGTCTTATTAATAGCATCATTTGTTTTCACAGTTTGGTCTAAAGTATCAGAAAAGTAAGACTTTGCTGGTTGAGTGTTACCCCAATGAAATCAGAGCATTATAATAAGATAACGATTCCGATTATTTTCAATCAGTTACTTTATGAGGACTGATCGTGCGATGTCACTGCCACTGAGATCAACATTTTCTCTGTTCAATAGCATCTCATCACATTGGCTCAAGGCTGCACCATTCCACAATTCTACTTCATTCTCCACCTCATTCGCTGTGCTCGCCATTTATACGAGGCCCACAAGATGGAACAACTCAGAGATGCCTATGAGCCTCTGGAACCTGCCACCCCACCCATGCCCTGCGCTCTGAGTCCATCCCCTCCCCAAAGCCCACCTCCTGTCGTGTATTCACCATCCCTCCTTAAACTTCCACACTCTCATGCTGAACGTTCTGTACTCAGCAAAGGTCTCAGCTTTATCCCTTTGTGCCCCCACTTTAATGAATTTCAGGAACGACTTAATGTTGAAATCCTGTTCCACCATCTTCTCCTCGGTGTCCATTTCTTTGAGCAAAAGTCCATTCACCATCCCACAGACACTTCCCCCAGCTCCAACACTCTCCCTCGACCGAGATCCATTCCTCTGGCGTTTACTTTGACTCAATCTGTACTTTGAGAACTTTTAATGTGACACTGGTTGTTTTAATATCTCTGCATCCCCGTCACCCTATCCCACCTATCACTCTCTGATATGCTTCGATCCAACCCTGACTATGTTATTCAGCCTGTGCCGATAAGGGTGGTGCTGCTGTAGTATAATGGACTCACTTCTCCATTTCCGAGGCTGAAATAACCCTGCCATGGCACATCAGGCCATTTTATTAACTAAATCGGACAACATTTCATCTGGAGATTCCCACCCACTCGCCCCCAGATAACATTCCCGAGGCTTAAATAACCCTGCCATGGCACATCAGGCCATTTTAATAACTAAATCTGACAACATTTCATCTGGAGATTCCCACCCACTCGCCCCCACATAACATTCCCGATGCTCTTCTGATAGCAGAGATCGCTTTTATGTCATCCTGACAATCCACAAACAGAACTGCCTGGGCAGACCCATTGCTTCAGCTTGCTCCTGCCATACAGAGGAGGTGCATGGATACACACGTGGGCCCACGTTATACCTGTTCCTTCATGGGGTACCTCGACAATTCCTTGTTCCAGTTCGATTCTCGCCCCCATCCACAGCTCTTTCTCCGATACATAGATGATATCATAGCTGCTCCTCCTCTCTCTTGTCCAGAATTGGAAAAGTTCCTCGTTACCAATTTGCACTCCTCTCTCACTTTCACCTGGTCAATCTCTGACTCCTCCCTTTCTTTCCTCGACATCTCTGCTTCTATTTCTGGGGATAGATGGGTCACTGACATCCACTATTAAGCCAACGACTCCCACAGCTACCTGGAGTATGCACCCTCACACCCTGTTTCCTGCAAAGACTCCATTCCATTCCCCCAGTTCCACCCTCTCAACTGCATTGCTGCTGATGATGTCAACTGCAAACATGTGACCTCTGAAATGTCCACCTTCTTCCTCAACCGAGAATTCCCCAGCACTTTTGTCGACAGGGCTCTCAACCAGTTCTGACCCACCTCCTGCACTTCTACCCTCACCCTCTCTCCTCCCTCCTGCAACAGCGTTAGAGTTCCCTTTGTCCTTACCTACAATCCCACCAGCATTCACATGCAGAAGATCATCAGTCTGCATTCCCCCACCTCCAGCGAGATGCCACCACCAGACATATATTTGCCTCCTCTCCCTTTTACCGCCTTCTGAAGTGACCATTTCCTCCAGGACACCGTGGTCCGCTCGTTATTCACTGCCCACACCTCCCCCCACCTCCCCCACCCCCCACCATCTGTCCACTTCACTTTCTCCTGCCGGAGGTGTTACACTTTCCCATTTATCTCGTCTCTCCTCACTATCCAAGGGCCAAACATACCTCACAAGTGAAGCAGCATCCTACCAACATTTCCCATAACCCGGTCGACTACACTCGCTGCTCACATTGTGGTCTGCTTTACATTGGGGAAACTAAAGGTAGACTGGGTGAACACTTCATAGTATATCCAAGCGGTACCTATGCAAAAGACCCCGATTTTCCAGTTGCCTGCCAGTTTAATACCCCATCCTGTTCCTTGGCCAATATCACTGCGTCAGGCTTGCTGCAGTGTTCCAGGACATTTCAATGCATGCTGGAAGAACAACACCTCATTTTCCGTGGGTGGACCCTGCAGCCATACAGACTCAAAAAAAATTCAATAATTTTAGGGACTGAACTCCTCAATGCCCTCTACCCATACCACCAGGCCTAGTACTCACTTAGCCTTCCATTACTCACCCCCTATTGTTAGCTACTTACAGTCTCCATTAACAGCCATTCAGCGTCTTCTGTATATAAATCAACATTTTCAGGGCTACCATCCATTCTGAGGAAGGGCCGCTGAACTAGAAACTTTAATTCTGATTTCTCTGCAAAGATGCAATTCGACTCGAAACGTCAGCTCTTTTCTCTCCTTACAGATGCTGACAGACCTGCTGAGATTTTCCCGCACTTTCTCTTTCGGTTACAAATTACTCGAGATTCAACTGAGATAGCAGCTTTGCTTATATCGTTCAGATCAGTCAATTTGTCACAGTTCAGAAAGAAAAAAATCAATAGAGGGAAACTCAGCAGGTCTGGCACTCTCTGAGCAGAGATACACAGAATTAACCTTTGATTCCAATATGACTTTTTTCAGAACCGTGTCGCGTCATATTCGATATATTAACTCTGTTTGTCTCTGCAGATACTCCCTCATCTGTTGCGCTTCTCCATCATTTTTATTTGTGTTTCATGCTTCCATATCACTATATTTCATGTTGCTTGATAGGGTTACATGCTGAATTTGGTTATATATGGACAATGGAGTCCTATCCTGTTCCTATTATAGTTGGTGCGTCTGTGACACCTGTGTTACGGCTGAAATCTGCTTCTTCTTTAAGATACAAAGGAAAAAAGAATATTTTTTCTGAATATCCTGTAAATCTCAGGAACTCCACTTTGTTTGAAAAGACATTTCAGAGGCAGCTGAAATTTCATGAGATAACAGGAATAAATTATTGATGGTGGAGCACTCTGTGTCCTTTGTTGAACTAGCTTGTCTACACCTTCTCCAAAGGCTTTGATTACATATCACAGACTTATTTACAGCAAAAGTGGGGGAAACTCAGCCCATTTTCTCTTCCAGCTTGGAACGACTATATCTCTACTTTAGTCTGCTGTACTGTCCCCATAGCCCTCCACATTTTGTTATTAGTGTCTGCTTTTAATTTTAAGTATCCAGCCAGATATGAACAATATGATCAAACGCAAACAAACCAAAACCCAGAACTTAGACGGCAAGCTCAGCAGGTCTGGCAGTATCTGTGAAGAGAAATAAAAGTTAATGTTCTGGTCCAGTGATTCTACTCAATCCGTATTCCCAATGATTAAATAGTGTGTGTATAAAAGATAGTCCACTTTATCACATGTAAAATTATCCTGTTCAGTTCACATTGTCATTCAGCATTGCATCTCCCAAATGTTGGCTGTTTCATTGTTGTGCATTAGATTTAATTCTGTCTGTCAGAAAGAGTGGGAATATCATTGTACTCCTCATGCAGTCTCCACAGCCACTATCCACATTCTGTCCTATCTCCCAGCCAATGTCATGTTCATTCGAACCTGACTCATTGATTCATAAGTCTTAATGAATAAGTTCATTGTAATTATCACTCTTGGTTTTGGACTGAGGCCAAAATGCGTAAAAATACGGGTTTACAGCAAATAAAGACGTTTGTCAATTTGTATAAATTAATTACTGAAGCATATTCCCTTTGGAAGTTCCAAAGGTGCCTTATTACAGCAGTGAGAGGAACATTCAGAGAAGTCCACACTTCCTGTCTATGTTCAGGGCAAATGTGCCCAGTGACAATGTGTTGGCTGGCGTTTGTTCCCATGGAGGACAGATCAGCACAGTAACAACATCCTGACTGTGATTCTTTTGGGGGGTGGAGGGATTTGAGGACAGACGGTTACAGTATAGTAAACGGACAACAGAGCAGCATCATCTCGCCTACGAAAAGATAACATCCATCATTCTCCCTCAGAACTGACTTCACTAGAGCAATTGGTGATGGGAGATGTGACCAATAGCCAGCTATGTCAGCATCCAGTCGAGTCCTGTTATATTGTGACCTGAATGTGCTGTATTGAAAGCTAGAACTGTTTGCTCAGTGACTGTGATTGATGTCAGTCTCCATGCATTGAAACTGTGTCACTGGAGCGTTTCCCTCTCCTGTTGGTGAGGGGCTTCACTCAGTGCGCTATCCCAGTGGAGGAGCAGATGCATCAGCTCCAACAATAACAGAGATCAACAGCTGCGTAGACAGAGAGAGGACAGATCTGAATCTGAGAATAGCGGACTGGAACATTACAACAATGGAGAGGAGTTTTTTCTTGAGTCTTTTCTAGATTTCCCCCTGCTGGGAATTTCTACCATTTCGGATATGCAGTGCTGATGATTATTCTGGGCGGGGTGGAGGGTGTGCTACTCACCTATTCTCGCTATTGTTGGTGTTCTCTGCCTCTCTCCATTCATTAATCCCGCAAACAAGTTTGAACCTCGTTGCAATTTCTGTTTTCTATATTTGTCAGAGAAAGAAACTATTGTCTTCAGTTTCAATTGCAGTCTCCGTTCATTATCCATGAATGGCACTCCCTCACAAACATCTGAGAACAAAACTGTTCACAACCTCGAGATCTCTTTTTGCCCTGATTCCTGTCTTCTGTTCTCTCTGTCATCAAACCTGCCCACTACCAGCTCCGAATATCCCCAATCTTCATCTCTGCGTCAGTGCTGTTGCTGAACAATCCATTGCCTACACTTTGGTAAAATTCAGACTTAATTTTTCAAGCTCTCTTCCGACTACTTTTCCAATTACAAATATTTCAATCATAAAATTGTTCTTGTCTCGGAAGTTACTTCATGATTAGGACAATATATGAATGTAGGAATGTCGCTGTATGTAATTCAGAAGCAAAGCTTATTAAATGAAAGATATTGTTTCAAGTCATTTGTTTCAATTTCACCACAGCTGATGACAGAATTTCAATAAAACTGATAAGAATTGGAATAAAGGTGAATTTCACAAAGACAACCATAAAAGCAACATTTTGTCTGAAAACCTTCCTGTTTCACTGATCACCTTCGGTAAAGAAAACTAATGTTATTACCCGGTCTGGGTTAAGTGAGACTTCAGCCCCATGACAATGTGCTTGACTTTATATTGGCTTGTGGAATGGCCTCAGAATCAGGCAATTCGTGATGGTCAACAAATGCTGCCCTTGACCGAGATGCCAACATACCACGAAATAACAAAATTGAAGGTGAAACCAAATAAAGGAAGACGCTGACAATCTGAAATTATACAAGGCAATGCAAAGAATCGAACAGAAAGTGCTGGGGAACTTTCCTGAACAGAAAGCAGCTGGAAAAGAGTGTGGTTAATACCGTTTACAGGGAAGTTTGCTTTGAAGGGAAGGAGGATTCAATAGAGAATGAGGGATATAGAAGAAAAAGAGGAAGCAAAGAGAACGATGATCAGCTGGGCTGGAAATAAAATGTGAGATTCACCTCATTTATTTTTCGCCATTCCCAATTTCCTGAATATCATGCCCATGTACATACAGGTATTCCCCGCTTTTCAAAAGTTCACTTTTCGCCACTTCGCTTCCCGAATGACCTTCATTAGGGCCTTGTTTCGCTAACTAAAAGAAATCCGAAGAGGATTTTCATTTTTACGAAGAAAGGCGAAGCTTTTCTCATATAAATTAGTGCTACTGCGCTTTACACCATATCAGCTAGTGAACGGTTTCTTTCAGAGAGCGAGGGAAATCGGTAGTTGTCTGAGATTATGTTTTAAGCGATTTGATTCGCCCTATCAGTGTTCCCTGAGTGTGGTCATCTTCTGACATTTGTTAACGGGATATGGGTATCTCTGGCTGGGCCAGCATTAGTTCACGTTCACAGTTGACCTTGAGAAGACCTTGAGCCAATGTAGTCCACGTGATTGATCTGATTTGATTTGATTTTTTTTGACAAATGTACAATGGAAAAGTTTTTTTGCGAGTAGTGCAGGCACATTATAGTAAACTAAAAAACAGAGATCGTACGGTACTTACACAGAGTGAGGCATACATGGTTACAGATTCACAAGAGGTGAGCAAAGCAAGATCGACATTAGCAAGATTAATGTTATTTGAAAGGTTAGAGATGTCAATTCGTCAGTCTAATTATAGGAGGGAAGGAAGTGTTCTTGAGCATGGTGGTCCATGTTTTCAAGCCTCTGTGTCTCCTCCCTGTTGGAAGAGGTTGTAGGAGATCATTACCGGTTTGGGAGAGATCTTTGATGTTGCCAGCCTTTCTGCGACAATGACAAGTATAAATGACGGAAGGTGGTCTTCCGTGATGCGCTGGGTTGTGCACACAACCGTGTGTAGTTTGTTATGGTCCTGGGCAGAGCAGTTACCATGTCAGGCCATTACGCACGTGACTAGAATGTTTTCGGTTGCCAGTGTACGGAACATTGGGAGACGGGTGTTCCAAAATAGTTAGATGTAACAATTGGCTGTTAAATGGATACCCATGTTCTGGGTGCTGGTTTGACAACAATTGAAATTTAACCGATAATTTTAAATTATGTCTTCGATATCAAAACCCAGTTTTGTTAATTTCATTGCCAGTATCGAACCAATGAGCCATCACCGGCTTCAAACGAATAGAGAATCCATCACCATCACAACGAGGGAGAAAGAAACAGAAACAAAGGGAAGGAGAGAGAGAACACAGCGAGGGAAACAGATGGACAGTCAGTCAAAGAGAGAACGGAAACAAAACAAGGAAACCAACAGTCACATGGACAGGGAGCAGGGAAGATAATAAGTTCAGGGAAAGAAACATAAGGCAGGGAAAAGGAGAACAGAGGTAAATAGACAGGTAGAGAGACACAGGAAAAGACAAAGGACACGGGGAGCTGGGGAAGGGGTCACAGGGAGCTGGGGGGGTATGGGAGAAGCTGGGGTTGAGGACTGGAGAGAGCTGGGAGTGAGCACTGGAGGGAGCTCGAAAAAGGGAGGTGAGGATTTATTTTGACCTATAGCAAGATACCCAGGCAGGTCATAGTAAGCAAGGATGTACAGAAAGATGGATGTAAAACATGTCTGAGAGGCATATGGGTTATGCTGCACAGAGCATGCGCTAGGTGAGATCAACATGAACAAGATCCGCATTATTTGAGATTAGAGAGTCCATTCATCAGTCTAATAAGAAGGAAGAAGCTGTTACTGAACCAGTTGGTCTGTGTTTTCAAGCTTCTGTATCTTTTAGCCTGATGGACGAGTTTGTGGGAGATCTTTTTCGGCATGTGAAAGGGTCTTTGGTAATGTTAGAACTAAGACAATTCCAGTACAACAGGCCATTCGTCGGTTAAATCATGCGCTGATCCAGATCCTCTATCTAAATTAGTCGCCTATTTTCTAAGGGTCTGTATCCCTTTGCTCCCTGCTCATTCATGAATCTTTCTGGAAACAGCTGAAATGGAGCACCACTGGTCACAGTTCTCCATTTTGAGAAACTGCCTTCCTCTACTCCGCTCTGTATCCTGTTGCCCAGCCAGTTCTTTATCCATGTAGCTAGTACACCCTGGACCCCATGTGACTTCACTTTCTCCATGACCCGACCATGGAAAAACTTACCAAACGACTTCCTGAAGTCCATGTACATGACATCTACAGTCCCTCCCTCATCAATCAACTTTGTCACTTCCTCAACGAATTCTATTACGTTGGTAAGACATGACCTTCCCTGCACATAACCATCTTGCCTATCATTTTAATCCAAATGAGAAAAGACCCTATCCCTCAGTATCTTCTCTAGCAGCTCCCCTACCCCTGATGACAGGCTTACTGGTCTATAATTAATTGGATTATTCATGCTACCCTTCTTAAACAACAACTTTCCAGTCCTCCGGGACCTCAGTTGTGTTCAAGGATGCTAGAAAGATGTCTATTAATGCCCCAGCTATTTCCTGTCTCCCTTCCCTCAGTAATCTGCGAGAGCGATGGAACTTCTTGTCAAAAGGAAGAAGGTAGCTCACATAAGGTGGAGGAAGCCATGGTCAAGCTCAGCTCTAGAGGATTACAGGCAGGCGAGGAAGGAGCTCAAAAATGGTCTGAGGAGAGCCAGGAGGGGACACGAGAAAGGCTTGGCAGAACGGATTAGGGAGAACACAAAGGCATTTTACACTTATGTGAGGAATAAGAGAATGGTCAAAGAAAGAGTAGTGCCGATCAGAGATAGCATAGGGAACCTCTGTGTGGAGTCTGAGGAGGTAGGGGAAGCTCTAAATTTGTTTTTTGATTCTGTCTTTACGAAAGAAACGAACTTTGTACTGAATGAAACCTTTGAAGAGCAGGTGTGCATGCTGGAATGCATAGAGATAGAGGAAGCTGATGTCCTGACAATTTTGTCAAACATTAAGATTGAAAAGTCATCAGGCTCGGACCTGATTTGTCCTCGGCTGTTTTGGGAATCGAAAAATACAATTCCTTCGCCACTTGCGAAGATCTTTGCATCCTCGCTCTCCACTTGAGTCATACCTGAGGACTGGAGGGAGGCAAATGTAATTCCTCTCTTCAAGAAAGGAAATAGGGAAATCCCCGGCAATTACAGACCAGTGAGTCTCACGTCTGTCGTCTGCAAGGTGTTAGAAAGGATTCTGAGGGATAAGATTTATGACCATCTGGAAGAGCATGGCTTGATTAAATGCAGTCAACACGGCTTTGTGAGGGACAGGTCATGCCTCACAAACCTTATCGAGTTCTTTGAGGATGTGACTAGAAACGTTGATAAGGGTCGAGCTGTGGATGTGGTGTATATTGACTTCAGCAAGGCATTTGTTAAGGTTCCCCATGGGAGGCTCATTCAGAAGGTCCGGAGGAATGGGATACAAGGGAACTGAGCTGTCTGGATACATAATTGCCTAGCCAACAGAAAACAGCGAGTGGTAGTAGAAGGAAAATATTCTGCTTGGAAGGCAGTGGGGATTGGTGTTTCACAGGGCTTTCTCCTTGGGCCTCTACTGTTTGTAATTTTTATTAATGACTTAGATGAGGGGATTGAAGGATGGGTCAGCAAGTTTGCAGATGACACAAAGGTTGGAGGAGTCGTTGAGAGTTTAGAGGGCTGTTGTAGGATGCAGCATGACATTGACAGGATGCAGAGATGGGCTGAGAGTTGGCAGATGGAGTTCAACCTGGATAAATACGAGGTGATGCATTTTGGGAGGTCAAATTTGAAAACTGAGGAGGATTAAGGATAGGATTCTTGGCAGTGTGGAGGAACAGGGGGATGTTGGTGTGCAGGTACATAGATCCCTTAACATGGCCACCGAAATGGACAGGGTTGTTAAGAAAGCATATGGTGTTTTGGCTTTCATTAATAGGGGGATTGAGTTTAAGAGTCATGAGATCTTGTTGCAGCTCTATAAAACTTTGGTTCGACCGCACTTGGAATACTGCGTCCAGTTCTGGTCGCCCTATTATAGGAAAGATGTTGATGCTTTGGACAGGGTTCAGAGGAGGTTTACCAGGATGATGCCTGGACTGGAGGGTTTATCTTATGAAGAGTGGTTGACTGAGGTCGGACGTTTTTCATTGGAGAAAAGAAGGAGAAGAGTGGACCTAATTGAGGTATACAAGATAATGAGAGGCATAGATAAAGTCGATAGCCAGATACTATTTCCCAGGGAAGAAATGACTAACATGAGGGGCCATAGCTTTAAGCTGGTTGGAGGAAAGTTAAGAGAGGATGTCAGAGCGGATTCTTTACACAGAGAGTTGTGAGAACATGGAATGCGCTACCAGCAGCAGTTGTGGAAGCAAGGTCATTGGGGACATTTAAGAGACAGCTGGACATGCATATGGTCACAGAAATTTGAGGCTGAATACATGAGCATCAATGGTCGGCACAACATCGTGGGCTGAAGGGCCTATTCTGTGCTGTACTGTTCTATGTTCAATGTTCTTTGTTCTAGATGTTGGCAGCCTTTCTGCAGAAACGAGCCATGTAAATAGAGTCAATGGTTGAGAGATTGGCTGTGCACCCAACCTTCTGTATTTTCTTGTGGTCCTGGGCAGGGCGTTGCTGTATGAAGCGTGACGCACCCAGACAGTGTCTGTCGAAGTAATACAAGCTGAATTTACTGAGCCTCCTGGGAAGAAGAGGCGTTGTTGAACCTTCTTGACTGTCACACCTATGCAAGAAGACCAGGGTATGTTGTCAGTTATTGTCACTCTGAGGGAGTTGATGCTCTGCACTCCCTCAACCGTTGATGTAGATGACGGTGTGTTGCTCTCCTTTCTTTCTGAACTCAATGATCAGTTCCTTACTATTGCCGAATTTGAGAGTGAGGATATTATCATTACACCATGCCATCTCCTTTCTGTATTCTGCCTCATCGTTGTTTGATATCCCTCCTGATTTGGTGATGTCATCAGCGAACTTGTAGCTGTCGTTGTTTGGAATTTGACAACACAGCCGCGTGTGTACAGGGCGTACAGTAGGGGGTGAAGACAGAGATATGGGAGTAGAGGGAGTAGGGTAAGGGGATGAGGACACAGCCATGAGAGTGCAGGGAGTACAGTAGGGGGCTGAGGACACAACCATGGGAGTACAGGGAGTACAGTAGGAGTTTGAGGGCACAGCCGTGGGTGTACAGGGAGTACAGTACGTGGCTGAGGGCACAGCCATGTGTGTACAAGGAGTACAGTAGGGGGCTGAGGGCACAGCTGTGGATATACAGGGAGTACAGTCGGGGGCTGAGGACACTGCTTTGGGTGCACGGAAAATACAATAGGGGGCTGAGAACACATCCTCCAGGAATTCCAGTGTTGAGTTCTATTGTGGAGAATATGCAGATACCTATCTTCACAGATTGTGGACTGTGTATCAGAAACCAGGGTATCCAGTTGCAGAGGGTGGAGCCGTGATCAAAGTCACAGAATATTGAAATCAGTCTGGAGGGGATAATGATGTTGAAGGTGGAGCTGTAGTCAATGACCAGGAGTCTGGTGTAGGCATCCTTGTTGTCCAGATGTTCCATGGATGAGGGCAGGGCAGGTATATGGCAGCCGTTGTGGACCCGTTAAAACAGTCGGCACAATATAGGACAGCAGGTCAGGCTGGGAGACTGAAGGTGGTGTGGGCCATAACCAGCGTCTCAAAGCACTTCCTGTTTATTGAGGTCAGAGCCACTGGGCGGTAGTCGTTATGGAACGTTGCATGTGATTTCTCACTTACAAGGATGATGGTGATCTTCTTGAAGTAGGTTAGGATTTCGGCTTCAGGAGGGAGAAGTTGAAGTTGTTTTTAAATACGTCTACCAGTTGGTCCTCACAGGATCTGAGTGCTCAGCCAGGAACACTCTCCAGGCCTGTCACTTTCCTTTATTTGACCTGCAGGAAGACTGATCATGTCTGCTGCGGTGATAGCAGGCACAGGTACATCCGAGGCTGTCAGGGTAGGTTTCACACTGACAGTCACACAGTCATTCATCAGAGACATTCCCTCCCCCAGCTCTCTCCATCACCAATACACAGTGACATTGGTTGTTGTGAGCAACACAGTTCCTGTTGAGACAGAGTGACATCATGAGATTGGGATTGTGCACCATCAACTTCTGTGTCACCATAACGGGGTAAATTCACAACAAATCGTGGGCAGAGTGTGCTCCTACTGGGTGTCAGTGGTGCAAGGAGTGAAGATTTTAAAGTTATAATTCCAGTCAAGCCACTGTTTTAACCTGAGTGGAGTCAACCACCTTGAATGCTGCGTCTTTTCAATGGTGGACAGTCCATGGGGAGTCAGGAAATGCCATGTACATGAACCACCTGAACAAAGGACCTGAGGGCAGTTTTGCTAAGTTTGGAGATGATACAGTGATGGTTGGATCGGCAGGCGATATTCATGAAGTGGGGAGGCTGCATTAAAGCTTGGACAGTTTAGGGCTGTGAGCAAACACGTGGCTGATGGAACACAATATGGGATCGTGTGAGATTATGCACTTTGATTGGCTGAATAGAGGCAGGCACTATGTTCTAATCGGATCCATTGAATCTGAAGCACAAAAGGATTTTGAAGCACTCATCCTCTCTTATGGTTCATGTGCAGTTTCAGTTGACAGTTGGGAAAGCAAATGCAATGTTAGCATTCATTTCAAGGGATCTAGGATACAAGAGAGAAGACATACTGCTGAGAATGTAATGGGCTATGTTCAGAAGGCATTTGGAAGTTGTTTTGGGCACTATCTCTGGGGAAAGATCAGCTGGTGTTGGAGGTGATCCAGCCTGAGGATGGTGATTTGTCATATGCACGGCAGTGTGTGTACTCGATGGAATTTAGAAGAATGGGAAGTGAGATATCCGATAGAAACTGATTGATCACTGCAAAGATTGATACAGTCAGTGTGTAGAAGATAGTTCCACTAGTCATACAGACAATGACAAAATGGCAGTATCAGAGTGAAGGAATGGGCTGAATGGCCGAAATCTATTTCTATATCTCATGCTCTTTAGGTAGTAGGGTCTATTATTCAGTGCAGAATTGTAAGTCTCTGACCTGCTTTTGTACCACTTGTATTTGTATGTTGATTTTACTTCACGTTCTGTTCAATGGTAACCCCTATGATATGGATGGTGGGAGGATTCAGTGTCGGCCAGTCGTCCATTAAACGTTGAATATAAACAGCGATCTGTGAGTCTCATCTGGCGGGAGTACATTGTCTCTCCGATGATTGTCATTTTCAGTCTGATATTTTCGCAGGATCGATCCTGTTACGCCAGTGTTGTTGAATTTAACAAAACAGATGCAATTTATCACAGCACACAGGAACAAGAAGTCATCGAACACCGAACACCCTTCTAATAATAAAAAGTCTACAATGTTCTGTATAAGAAACATTGCTTTCCTGTTCATGTTCAAATCAGATTCCTGTCCTATCGAGAAGCTCAACTTGGAACTATTTTTTTAAATTTTTTTTTGGATGCGGGCATTGCTGGATGGGCCCACCATTTCTTGCCCGTCCCTCGTTGCTCCCTTGAGAAAGTGGTGCTGAGCTGCATTCTTGAACCGCTGCAGTCCACCTGCTGTGTGTTGACGCGCATTGCTATTAAGGAGGGAATTCCATGGTTTTTTTTCCAGCAACAGTGAAGGAACGGCGATATAGTTCCACATCAGGATGTTGATTAGTTTGGAAGGGAATTTGTAAGTGGTGGCATTTCCATAAGTCTGCAGCCCTTGTCATTCTAGACGTAAGTGTTCGTGGGATTGGAAGGTGCTGTCTGAGGATCTTTGGGGAATTTCTGCATTGTGTTTAGTACACTCCTGAGAGACGGTGGTGGTGGAGGGAGTGAATGCTTGTGGATGTGATGCCAATCAAATGGACTGTTTTGTCCAGGATGGTGTCAAACTTCTTGGTGTTGTTGGGTCTGCACTCATTCAGGCAAGTAGGAGAATTCCATCTCATTCCTGACTTGTGTCTAGCAGATGATCGAAAGGATTTGGTAAGTCAGGAGGTGAGTTACACGCACAGTATTCCTAGACTCTGATCTGCACTTATATTTATGTGGCGAGTCCAGTTGAGTTTCTGGTCAATGATAACCTCCAGGATATTGATAGTGGGGAATTTAGTGATGATAATGCTGCTGAATACCAAGTTGTTATATTGTTTCTTATTGGTGATGGTCATTGTCTGGCATCTGTGTGGTGTGAATGTTACTTGCCATTTATCAGCCCAAGCCTGGTTAGGGTCCAGATCTTGTTGCATTTGGGCATGGACTACTTCCATACCTGAGCATTTGCGAATGGTGCTGAACATTGTGCAGTCATTGTCAAATATCCCCACGTCTGACCTTATGATGGAGGGAAGGTCATTGATAAAACAGCTAAAGATACTTGGATCTAGGCTTTATCTGAAGTGTCACTGAAGATGTTACCTAGTATGGAGATGAAACGTCTGATAATGAAACTTTCAGCTCAGCGAGCAAAACTACATCCACATTATCCGAAGGACTGCTGCAGAAATGTTCTGGAGCAGAAATGACTGACCTCCAATCTTCCTATCTGTCAGGTATGACACTAATAATGGAGTATTTGCCCGCAATGCCCTTTTTGCTCGGGTTCCATGATGCCACATTTGAAAGAATGTAGCATGATGTCAAGGGCTGGAATTCAGCTCATTTTTCTATGTTTGAACGAAGGCTGTAATGAGATGGATAGATATGGACAAACAGAAGTAAGAAGTTTTATTTAGAAATTCCTCTGGACTGCAAAACCTTTGTCTGGATGTCATACACTGTGAGCAGTGTGCTGATAATGGCTGTCATCCCAGATCACTTATTCCCAATAATGTCACAGAGCTAGGTTACTGACAGCTAACAAAATCCATTCGGCCAATAGATTAGTATCATAGAGAAGGTGGATTTTTTTTAAAAAATAGACTATGCCAAGAACAGCAGGAAATGATAACAACCCCCAATGTGTGAGAGACTGGTCCAGAGAATCTCAGTCAGGTGGATCGCTGACTGTCGTGGAAATTAATCTGACTGGACTCAGATGTGAGCAAGAGGAAAGGAAAAGCTTTATTTTTAACCACAGCAGGGAGCCAATACACTTGGCAAACACACCTTGTGTAAGAGCCCTGAACATTGTTAACGTATCTCTTTTATGCACTTCTTATCACACGCTCAAGGACATGGGCTGGGAAACATTCGAGTTCTTATTTTTTTTCACTCCCTTACCGACGACATAACTGTCTTTATGTTTTCCTTTGCTTTTCTGCTAAATTCGCCTGCTCACCAGGCCAGGTTGAATGTGTACAAAGTTCAGCAGAGACAAGCTGTCTCTTCGACTGCAGAATTCAGCAAAGTGTTTGCAACGTTCAGAAAACCTTTAGAATTAGCATAGCATTCTATTGCAGGTTTCACAGAAAATGTTAAGGTTGTTTCTTTTCTATTACACTGACAGAGGGGAAATCAGGATCTCAGCTGTGGATCAAATAATGATTGATAAATATCACACACCACTTCCATACTTTTGTAATCCACATTTCAATTTATATAGCTCCATATCAGGAGTGCATTTTAACAACCTTTTCTCTTTGTAGTTTGCATATTTCTGTCTGTAAAGAAAATAACTTTTCCCTGTATTTTGTATTGCATAAATGCATTTCATTAATATTGTCTCTGCTAATTCCTCATTGTAGATGTGCCCTTGAATCTGTTCTTCATATGAGTTATAAAGAGCAACGTTCCAGTGCTCGTGATTGGGGAACATCACTGTCCCTCCGCCCAGACTGAACAGCCATGTCCCCGAATCCTCTCCATCTTCTCTCTTTTCCCCAATGTCATAATCACAATGTAAATGAAGTCCAGTAAATGATACTTCATCACAGTTCCTTCGCATCGATAACATCAACAACATGACCCACACCTGCTCTCTCTGATTCTGGAATAACAATCTGAATTGTGTTTGTCACGTACAATTCCCCATTAACATATCCATGCCGTTTGTTTGTTATAAAACCACATTGTCTCAGGCACATTTTGCCATCAGATCATGGATGAAAGATGTTCTCTCAATGTTTTACTGATATTGCAATGACTGATCTGTAGTTACTGGATTTGTTTCTCCATGTATGAGCAGAGAAGTGTATTTATGGGCTGTTAAACCTCTGGCATTATTTCCATATCCAAGGCAGACTGAATGATTACACACAATCAATCTTCCATCTTCAACATTCCTTCCTTCAGTCACACTCACATATCACACCCAGAATGCATGAATGTTCAAAGTTATTTTGAATTTTAATGAAATAGTATTGAATTGAAAGGGATTAACTGAGCTGTTTATTCAGCGATTGTGATTATGTCAGTCTCCATGGATCCGAGCGGCTCGCTTTTATGAATAAGGGAATGCTTTCAGTGTTTTATCCCATCGTATGATCAGGAGCATCACTCACACCAGTAACAGGGAACCGCAGCTTCAGAGAGAGGGTGAGGAGAGATCAGAAACTGATAGCAATAGACTGAAATATTCCAACAATAGACAGGAGTTTATCCAATGGTCTTTACTGGCTACCTAGTCTTGGATATCATTAGTATCGCGGATTGAAGATGTACTGATGGTTATTCAAGCTGATTACTATCCTATCATTGCTATAGTTGGTACTCCTGGTATGTCACTCGAGCTGTCTAATGAAATGGTCTGAACTGAATTGATGCTCATTATATGTAAATTTTGGAAAGGTGCAAGTCAACGTTTTCATTTTCAATCAAAGATTCCATTCCTTAGAAATTATAACGAGCAAATTAATCAATACAAGTTGATCACCAATATGCGAGGATGGAACAGACTGTTGTCAACCTCCTTGATTCATTTTCTCCTGCCCAATTTACATCTCCATATCTTCCCCTGTCACCAATCCTTTCCAGTACCACCATTGTGACATCCAGTGTCCTCCTCAGCCTCATGCAATTCCTGAATAAACCTTTGTTTGTGCCTTTGTTAATTCCGGATACAGCTGTTTCACGTTTCTTCTACCACGTGTCCATTGCAAAACAATTGCACTTGATATGTTTAACTTGTTCTCTGCACAGAATCTAAAAGATGGGATGACAGTATATGGTGGTCACATCATTGGTTCATAATCTAGAGCCACAGAATTATAATCTGTTGTTATCGGCTTGCCTCGTGCCCTTTAGAGAAAGCAGTTGGTCATCCTTCCCTGGTCATGTTTCTGTGTGACTGCAAACCCACAGCACTGTGTTTTACTCTTTTCTGTCCTGTGGAACAGTTAAACTAGCCACTCATTTCAAGGTCGGCATAAGATGCTGGCCTGACCAGATCTGCACAGATCCCGCAAGGGTATATCAAAAGGAAAGATAGCTCCCTTCCTCTGTCTGTATTCCATATTCCAGCAGTTCATTTCCATTCAGGTAGGTGGCCATTCACTGTTTTAGATGTATTCTTTGTGATTGAGTCTCTCCCCTAGAGTGATGTCCATCTGAATAGGTACCTCCAGTGCTGGCTTTATTGATGCTGACCTACAGATGTAAGGATGTTTTAAATTCCAAATCAGTGACAGTGGATCGTAAATGAATGATTTCCTATTTCACACAAAAGGAACGGAGCCAGCGAAGTGAGGGAAAGGAATTATTGTGATCAAACCTGAGAGTGTAGTTGAGTCAGTATTTGGGGCATTGTGGACAGATTTTCTCTCCTTAGAAGAAGTGATCTCCTTAACACAGAGAGAGTGAAGAGGAGTTCCACCAGATTAATCTCTGGGATGATGGCACCATGAGAAGTGATCTGTAGCGTTGTGAGAGAATTCGAGATGATTGCATTGAACACGTGGGGGGTCGGGGAATGGGCAATCACACATTATATTCTAAACAGACAATGAGAAGGTGATAGATTCCATGACTGTTGTTTCACTCAGGATGCATAATTCTGGATAGTTTAAGTGCCTCTGACAACGTTGTGCCCTCCCACCTCAACTCCAACTCTCCACGGTAATTGACAGAGAAGGAGAGGTCCAGGTTTTGAATAAGCTCTCCCCACATTAATATAGGGCAGTTGGTGTGTGATCCTGCACTGAATGTCATATTATCCACCACCCTGACAGCAGCCACAATACCTTCATTCCAAAACAGTTAACTGTTCCCTCCAGCTTCTGACCTTCATGAAGAACATGAATCCATCTTCTCGGAGATGCAAGCTGCCTCCTTGAGGTTTAAACCATAAGACGATAAGACATAGGAGCAGAAAGTAGGCCATTCAGCCCATTGAGTCTGCACCACCATTCAATCATCGCTGATAGGTTTCTCAATCCCATTCTCCGACCTTCTCCTTGTAACCTTTGATCTCCTGGGTAATCAAAATCTTATCTATCTCCGTCCCAAATATACTCAATGACCTGGCACCCCCAGCCTTCTGTGGCAACAAATTTCAAAGATTCGCCATTCTCTGGTTAAAAACATTTCTCCTTATCACTGTTCTAAAGGGTATTCCCTTTCATCTAAGGCTGTGCCCTCGGCTTCTAGTCCAATGGAAACATCTTACCAATATCCACTCTATCCAGGTCATTCAGTATTCTGCATACTTCCGTTACAATCCCTCTCATCCTTCTAAATTTTATCGTGTATAGACCCAGAGTCCTCAAACATGCCTCATGAGATAAGCTTTTCATTCCTACGACCATTCTCGTGAAGATCTTGTGAACATACCCCAGGGCCAGTACATCCTTCCTGAGATATGGGGCTCAAAATTACGCACAATACTCCAAATGTTGTCTATTCAGAGCCGTATACAATCTGTTTTATATTCAATTCCTCTCGTAATAAATGCCATCATTAATAAATGCAATTGCACTCCTAACTACTGCCTCAACCTGCAAGCTTACCTTGAGAGAACCCTGCATTCGAACTCCCAAGTCCCTTTGCACTTCAGATTTCTGAATTTTCTCCCCATTTAAAAAAATAGACCGTGCCTCTATTCTTCGTGCCAAAGTGCATGACATCACACTTTGCGACGTTGGAATGCATCTGCCGATCTCTTTTCCTGTCCAACTCCTTCTTCAGCCTCTCCGCCTCCTCAACATGACCTGTCCATTTGCCAATCTTTGTATCGTCTGCAAACTTAGCCAGAGTGTCCTCAATTCCCAAATCTAGATTGTTAACGTTACGATTAAAAATTACGATTCCAAATCTGAGCCTTATGGAACACCACTTCTCACTGGCTGCCTTCCTGATAAGGACCATTTCATCCCCACTCTCTGCTTTCTGCCAGATAGCCAAGCTTCTACCAATGCCACTACTTTGACTCTAACACCATGGACACTTATTGTACTCAGTCATCTCTTGTGTGAAACCTTGTTCAAGAACTTCTTGAAGACAAGGTGGATAGCTGTGCTTGGTCGAGCCTGCTCATTTCGTCTTCAAAGGATTCCAACAGATTTATCAAGCATGACCTTCCCTTGATGAAACCGTAGTGACTTTGCCCTATTTTACCAAACACTTCCAAGTATTCAGAAATCTCATCCTTCACAATGGATTCCAGGATCTTACCCACGACCGAGGTTAAGCAATTCATTGTGGATTTTTTGTCTTTTTCCTTACTCCCTTGTTAAAGAGGGATGTCACGTTAGTTGGTTTCCAGTGTTCTGAGATTGTTCCTTACTGTAGTGATTCCTGAAAGATCGCCTCCCTCCTCTCTTCAGCTATCTCCCTGAAAACACTGGGATGTAGTCCGTCTGGTCAAGATTATTTAACCACCTTCAATTCTTTTCTAGCATGTTCGACATGGTGGTGGCCAACATACTCAGCTCTGGCCTCTCAATCGCTTGAATGTTTGATGTATTACTCGTGTCTTCCATCGTTAAGGCTGATGCTATGTAATTCTTCAGTTCCTTGGCCATTTTCTCGTTCCCCACTACTATCTCTCCAGTATCATTTTCCAGAAGCCCAATGTTAACATTTGCCGCTCATTTGTACTTTATATATCGAAAGAAACTGTTTCAGCCTTCCTTTAAATTACAGGCTAGCTAACCCCCATATTCAATAATCTCCCTCCTTATTTTATTTCGTTTGCCCTCTGTTTTGTCTTTGTAAGCTTCCCGATCCTCAGGTTTTCCACTGCACTTTGCCACATTATATCCTTTCTCTTTTGCTTTTATGCTATACCTGACTTCCCTAGTTAGCTATGGTTGCCTCATGCTCCCTGTACCATGCCTCTGCTGTATCCTGAATTATTCCAAAAATCTCCTGCCATTGATATTGCACTATCTTTCCTGTTGGACCCGTCTCCCAGTCAATTCTACCCAGCTCCTCCCTCATGTCTCTGTAATTGCCTTTATTCAGCTGTAATACCATTACTACTGATTCTACCTTCTCCAACTGAAATTGCAGAGTAAGTTCAATCATATTATGATCACTGCCTGTTAAGAATTACTTCACCTTAAGCTCCTTCATCTCGTTCGCCTGTACAAGCTGCTCCAAAAAGCCATCTCATAGACATTCCACAAATTCCTTTTCTTGCGAACCACTACCAACCTGAATTCCCAGTCCACCTGCATAATGAAAGCCCACATGATCATTGTAACTTTGTCTTTCCTACAGAACTTTCTAACGCCTGGTGTATCTTGCACCCCAGCTCCCTGTACATAACTCCAACTGCATTTTTTCACCTTTTTGATTCCTCAATTCGACCGACACAGATTCTACACGATCTGACCTTACTTCATTTGTTATCATTGATTATTGACTCAATTCCATTCTTAATAATGAAACAACTCTATCTCTCTGCCCACCTGCCTATCTTTTCGACAGCATGAATATCCTTGAATATTCAGCTACTAATCCTGATCCTCTTGCAGTGATATCACTGTAATGCCCATGTCGTACCTGCCAATTTGTGAATGAATCACAAGCGTATTTACCTTATTCCTAATGTTGCATGCATTTCGATATGATAGTTTAGTCCTGTACTACCCGTCGCTCTTTTCACTGTCATTTGTTTGTCCAGCCGTTGGTACCTACACGGACCCTGACCACTGGATCATTTCCCGCCCAATCCAAGTTCTTCTGCAGCCCAGATGATATATCCCAAGCCCAAGCACCAGGTAGGCAACACATCATTCAGGACTCTCAATCCCAATCACAGAGAACAGTAGCTATGTCTCTTACTCCAATTATCCATCATTAGGTGGCACGGTGACACAACACTGCTGCTTCAAAGTGCTCGGGACACGGGTTCAATTCCAATCTCTGGACCTTGTGTACGTGGACTTTGTAAATTCTTCCCGTGTCTGCATTGGGAACATTAACTCTTTCGTCTCTCCACAGTATGTCTCTGTGTTTGCTTCGGATTTCTATCATCTAAAGTATTTTTGCTTTGGTTCGACAGAGAAATCTAGCAAACGTGACAGGTTTTCGTAAAAGCAGCCGTGCATCGCGGGTTCCCTCGGTGTTTAGGAACCTTGCCCGGCCCCTTCCGTGTGTGCAGTGTCCCTGGATACCCATTCCATCCCTTTCAGTCACTCAGTCCATCCTCACTACATGCAGCCTTTTCTTGTGCCACCCCTGGGACTCCCCACACCCCATTGCCTGGCAATAGACACTCCCTTCGCAGGTCTGTGCACACAACGACACTGGGCACTATCTGACCCACTGGGGATGCTGGGTAAAGATCCTGCCATTGAAAGGAACAGAATAACTAAAGTCCAATTGAATAGCAAAGCAGAGTACACAAGCTGCATAATATCCATCTGCTCTGACATTTTCTAGTTTTCTGGTTATCCTCGTCCATCTATAAATATATGGTTCATCTGTATACCTTGTCAAACAGGTTTAGTGGTGTGGATAGATATCAGATCCTCTGGGCATTGGACTGATTCAGTGCACTCCACTTTCCTGAGGTCACACTTAAGTTTTTTATTATCAAGTCAATCCACTTTAAAGAAAAGGCCTTGCTAGAGTTCTGTTGAAAGGATATTTGAATTTTGGAGACACTAGAATATGTCACGTGCGAGTGAGGTTAGGAATAAGAAGGTAGCACAGTTAAATACATGGCCAAACAGCTGGCTGGGGAGGCAGCACTTGTGATATGTGGATCATTGGCATTCCCGAGTCGGTAGGACCTAAACAAGAAAGACAGGATGGACCTGAACTGGCAGCAATCTCGATATGTGGAGAGGGGTATAGCAGGAAAGACAGTGGAACAGCAATGGCAGAAGATTCCAAGATTAATTCACGAGACACTGTAGAGATTCATGCTGAGGAATAGATGCATGGTACAGGGAGAATGAGGCAGCCAGGGCTGACGAGGGAAGGCAGGGATTGCATAGAAGCAAAAGAGCAAGTGTATAATGTTGTAAGGGGCAGTGGGACCATCTTATCCCAGATCTAACCCTCTAGTTCAGTACCGCCCTCTTGAACTGTCCAAACTGTCCATCTTCCTTCCCATGTATCCACTCCACCTTCCACTCTGACCTTTCGCTATCACCACTCACCTTCATCTAGCTATCGCTGTCCAAGCTACCTTCCTCCCAGCCCCAGCCCCTCCCATTTATCTCTCAGCCGCCTTCCGCCCAACCCCCTCGTTCCCGATGAAGACTTTATGCCTGCAACATCGAATCTCCGGCTCCTCGGAGGACGCCTGACTGGCTGTGCTTTTCTAGCATCACACGTTTTGACTCTGATCTCCAGCATCTGCTGTCTTCACTTTCTCCTACTGAATGATTTGTACTGGTTAGGGGAGTGAACAAAGGTTTGGCAGATGGAGTATAACGTGGGCAAGTGTGATATCATGCACTTTGCCAAGAAGAATACAGGCATGGACTATTTTCTAAATAGCGAGCAGGTTCAGAAGTCAAATGTGAAAAAAGCCGTGGGAGTTCCAGTTCAGGAGTCTCGAAAGGTAATCTCGCAGGTTGTCAATAGTTCGGAAGGCAAATACAATGATGGCATTTATTTCAAGAGGGCTTGAGTGTAAAAGCAGGGCTATATTTCTGAGGCTGTATAAGGCTTTGGTCAGGCCACATTTGGATTATTGTGCACAGTTGTGGGTCCAGGAATGATGCACTGGCCCTGAAGCGTTTTCCAAGGAGATTCACGAGATTGGTCCCAGGAATGAAAAGCTTAACATATGAAGAAAATCTGAGGGCTCTGGGCCTATATATGATAGAGTTCAGAACATGTTAGGAGGTCTACTCGAAACTTAGAGGATACTGAATGGCCTGGACAGAGTGGATTTTGGGATGATATTTCCAATGGTAGGAGAGACTAGGCCCCGATGGGAAAGAGTAAAGAGAAGACCTTTCAGAACAGAGATACGGGCGAACCTCTTCAGCCATGGAGTGGTGACTCTATGGAATTCACTGCCACAGAAGGCTGTCGAGTCCAGGTCATTGAGTATATTTAAGAGTGAGACAGATAGGTTCTTGATTGTAAAGGGGATCAAGGGTTACAGGTCGAAAGCGGGAGAATGCGGTTGAGGAGCATCACAGCCATCATTGAATGGTGGAGCAGGCTCAATGGGCCTACTGGCCAAATTTCTGCTCCAATGTCTTCTGGTTGTATGATTAATATTGGCTCTCCTCATTCCTCATTGGAGTTGTATCCCGGAATTTGATCTTCATATGATTTATGAAGAATAAAATTCCAATACTGATGGCTTGGAAGTATCATATTCCCTCCCTCCAGTCTCAGCAGCCATGTCCCCAATATCATAATCACACTGCAATCGAAATACAATGAAATTTACTTCATCATAGTTGATTGACATCGATAACATGAACAGCATGACCCTCACCAGCCGTCTCTGATCCTTGAATATCCATCTGAATTGTGTGTCACATCATATTCTCTGTTAACATATCCATGCCATTTGTCTGTTATTACTCATGTTGTTGTATGCACATTTTCCTGTCAGATTATGGACTAGAAAAGTTCTCTCCATATTTTCCTGACATTATAATCACTGATCAGTAGTTACAGACTATATGTTTCAATTTATAAACGGAGAAACTTTCTTAAGTTCTGACAATCCTTTGACGTTACTCGCATATCGAAGGCAGATCGAATGATTACATACGATCAATCTACCATCTCAAATACTTCTTCCCTCTGTTCACCCCCCCCCACCCCCACACACACATATCTCATGCCAAATGTGTAGCTTTAAACGTTTTTTTGAATTTTAATAAAATCAATATTGAATTCAAAGCGGTTAACTGAAGCTATTTGTTCACTGACTGTGATTTATGTCAATCTCCGTGGATCCTAATTATCACAATGGAGAGTTTTTATTGTTGAAAGATAAATGGGCTCTGTTCAATGTGCTATCCCATAGTATGAGTAGGAGCATCACTGACATCACTAACAGGGATCAGCAGCTCGAAAGAGAGAGAGTGGGGGAGGAGAGATCAGAATCTGAGAACATTAGACTGGAATGTTCCAACAATGGACAGGAGCTTATCCTTGGGTCTTTACTGGCTTTCCTGGCCTTGGATATCATTCAGGAGAAAGTGAGGACTGCGATGCTGCAGATTCCTGAAGAAGGGCTTATGCCCGAAACGTCGATTCTCCTGTTTCTTGGATGCTGCCTGACCTGCTGCGCTTTTCCAGCAACACATTTTCAACTTGGGTATCATTAGCATGGCGAATCCAGGAAATCCTTTGGATTATTCAAGGTGGTTACCATCCCATCTTCGCTATAGTTGGTGCTCCTAGTAAGTCATTTTATTTAATAAGAGAAAGTGAGGACTGCGGATGCTGGAGATCAGAGCTGAAAAATGTGTTGCTGTGAATGCACAGCAGGTCAGGCAGCATCTAAGGAGCAGGACAATCGACGTTTCGGGCATAAGTTCCTGAAGAAGGGCTTATGCCCGAAAATTCGATTCTCCTGCTCCTTGGATGCTGCCTGACCTGCTGCGCTTTTCCAGCAACACATTTTTCAGCTTTCAAGTTATTATATTTGTCTACTAAACCGGGTGGACCTGAATTTCTGCTCATTATATATAAATTTTGGAAAATGCAAGTCAACGCCTTCAGTTCCAAACAAAAATTCCTTTCCTTATATATTATAACTATCAAACGACTATTTATAAATTACTCACTGATATGCGAGAAGGAACTAGACTGTTCTCAAACTCCATAATCCATTTTGTGCTTCACAGATTTAAATCTCCATGTCCTCCCTACTCACCAACCCTGTCCAATACCACCATCACGATATCCCAGTCTCGTCCTCAGTCTCAGTGCAACTTCTGAATAAACCATTTGTGCCTTTGTTCAATCCGAATGCAATAGTTTCATGTTCCTTCTAACCACATGTCCGTCAATAAATAATTGCTCTTGAGAATGTTTAACTTGTTATCTGCACATACGGGAAGACAGTTTATAGTGGTCAAGCCATTGACTGATATCTCGAGCCATAGAATAATGGTCTGTTGATATCTCATGAAGGAAATTGGGGTGTTTAAAAGCAACCATTATCATTTGTTATAAAAACCAATCTGCTTGTCTCAAGACCTTTAGGGAAGTCAATTTGTCATGCTTCCTTCGTCAGGTTTGGGTGTGACTTCTGTGATGAACACGTGGTTGTACTGTACCATTGAGAGAATGAAAAGCCAGCAATAACTATCTGACAGCACCAAGTGTTCTGAAAAATAGATATAATGTAACATTTGGTCGAACAACCCGATTAGCTCATTGTCTCGAAACAAAAACAAATTCAGCAAAACATTTTAAATTATACCTCAAAATATCCACCTCCAACCAAGTTTCAATTTATTATATTGACAATCTTAAAAGCCAATGATACAATCCCCAATAGTTTGGTGGTACAACACAATGGAAAATTGAACAGTTGAGAGGAGAACTGCCAAGCTGCCAACATGCAAAAACTGCCTGAGAAATAGCTCTCCTATTGATACCTTTATTGATTAGTAACTAGTGATGCAGAATCCCCAAGAAGAAAAGAAGACAGGAATATGCAGAAGAACCGAAAGCTTCCTGATTTTGAGATAAAAAGTTTTGTTTTGTAAATTTTAATTAGGATACTTATTGGACTAGAATTGTGGAGGGGGAAGGTAAAAACCAGGTTAGAGGAAGAAGTGGTAAATAGTCATTCGTGTATTATTCTCTGTTATGCGTTAAGAAATAAAGTTGTTAATTTTTACTTTAAATAGATTTAGACTTGAGAATTATGACAGATTACTGCATGGGATAAATCTTTTCTCTGTTGCTGGTTTTAATTAAGCAGGAAGATTTATCCTGTGTTGTAACACTACAAACCCACAGCTATGCGATTTACTCTTTATGGTACTGTGGAACAGCTGAACCAGCCACTCATTTCAAGATCTGCATAAAATGCTGCCCTGACCAGAGCTACATACATCCTGTGAGAGAAGAACAGAAGAAAAGGTAGCTCCCTTTCGCTACCTGTTTTCTGTATTGCTACATCTCATTTCCATTCAGGTACATGATCATCCTCTATTTTAAGTGTATTCAATCTCATTGAAATTCTCCCTGAGAGTGATGCACATCTCCATAGGCAACTCTGATGCTCGCTTTATTGATGCTGACGTACAGATGTAAGGGACTTATAAATTCCATGTCAGACGTAGTGCATAGAGAAGTGGCTTTTTTTGGCACAGGAAAGAAATGGCGATGTCTAAGTGAGAGAAAAGGTGCTTTGTGATCATCCATGAGAGTGTTGTTGAGGCAGTATTTGGGGTATTGTGGATAGACTTTCTCCCAAGTTTCACCAGACTAATCCCTGGGATGATGGCACCATGAGCAGTGAGTGAAGCTCAGTGAGAGACTAAGAGGTGATTGCATTGAACTTTAAGGGGGAAGGACAATCACTCATGATGTTCTAAACTGACACTGATACGGTGATAAGTTCCATGGCTTTTTTTACTCAGATTACATGATTCTCGATAGTTTAAGTGCCTCTGAGAACTTTCCACCTAACCACCCCTACTCCCTGTTTCGACTGAGAAAGAGAGGAGAAAGAGAGGAGAGAGAGAGCGAAGGGGTTCAGGCTTTTGAATAAACTCTCCCAACATTAATACAGATTGGTGCGTGATCCTGTAATGAACGTCATGTTATCCATAATCCCGACAGCAACAAGAATACCTTCATTATAAAAAAGTTGACTCTTTCCAGCAGTGTCGAGAGAAGGAACGTCTTTTTACGCCACAGGAAAGAAACGGAGATGTCTAAGAAGAAAAAGAGTTATTGTGATCATTACTGAGAGTGTTGTTGAGGCAGCATTTGGGATATTGTGGACAGTCTTTCTATCCTTTATAAGGAATGATCGCCTTGCCACAGAGAGAGTGCAATGGGGTTTCACCAGACGACCCCCTGGGATGGTGGTGCCATGAGGAGAGAATGATGATTAATCTCCGGCATTGTGAGAGAATGAAAGGCGATTGCATTGAACCTTGGGGGGAGGGGCAGTCACTCACGATGTTTTAAATAGGCACTGATACGGTGAAAATTCCATGGCTTCTTTTTTACTCGGGTGACATGACTGTCAATAGTTTAAGAGCATCTGAGAATATTCCCCTCACTCGACACCCAATCCCCATTTCACATGAGAGAGACAGCGGACCAATCTTTGAATAAACCCTCCCCACATTAATACAGTGCATTCGGTGTGTGGTCCTACACTGAAAGTCTCGTTATCCGAAATCCCTACTTCAGCCACAATACGTTCATGCTAAAACAGTTAACTTTTCCCACCAGATTCTGAACCCCATGGAGAATATGAATGTGTCTTCTCAGAGATGGAAGTTGCCTCCTTGAGACTTGGCACAAATCATTTGGCTTCCCTCCTCACTACCAGCAAACCTTGTTAAAGTCGCACACGTTCTACAAACATTGGAACCATGATTAATATCATGGACTCCTCTATCAGTGCAGTCTCGGTTTCATTAGTTTGTCGTGTTGGAATATCAATGACCCCCTTTTGTTCCTGAATAACTGTCTCATGGGGATGAAGAGCCTCCTCCTGGTCTCATGGAACAGGTTTAAGGGTCTGATTGGGCTCTGCCTGTTCCTGTTTAACAGCTCGATGCACTGAACAGACCACTCTTCTTCCTGTGTAACCGACAGGAGTATTGAATGAGCTGTCACTGTTCCTGTTCCTGAATGCTAGCTCATACCCACGTGCAACCAGCTGGAGATGGTGAATGAGCTCCCTTATTAACTGCGGAAATGGGCAGTGTCTGGCCGTTCTGTTACATCAATGTTACCGACACTTTAACAGCACAAACCGGAATGCTGTCCAGGTCTTGCTGCACATGGACACTGAATGGTTCAGGAGCTGATGGGGGACAAAATGTTCTGAACATTATGTAATCTTCAGTCATCATACCCACTTCCGATCTAATGATGGGAAAAGACATTGATGGAGCAACTGAAGATGTTTGTGCTGAGGAGGCTAACGTGAGGATCTCCTGCAGAGATGCCCCGCGACTGAGAGGATTGTGGCGACTGACCCCAAACCTTATTGTGTTCTGATAGACCCCATCCAGTGGGAAAGTTGCATCTGATTCCCATTCAGTTCAAATACATAGGTGGTCCCAATGCCATCCTGAGGCAGATACTGCATTGGTATCATAGCCATTCACTCTTTCCTGAGCCCTGTGTTCGCCTCTTGTTCATATCAATAGGTGACAATGTATGTGTAGGGAGTGTTTTCCTCTCACAGAAGGTAATCACGTTAGAAATTATCTGGGCTGGAGAGCTAGGGGAGCTACATTACTGAAAGCATTTAAGGAGAAAGTAGATGGATTTTTGATCTGTCGGAGAGCTAAGGGGTGAAGAATTGGGCATTAAAGAGGAGTTAATGTCAACAGTAGATCAGCCATAATGGTATACAATGGCTTGATCATCCGAATTACCTCATCCTGTTCCTTTTTGTCCTCATATTCAGTAATTGCAAAGTTAATGGTTGTAATTTTCTTGAACGTTCTTTTATTGAACTTTGCAATCAGAGAGAGTAAATTATTTTGTGAGTCATCTCTGGTTGAGATATGGGGACTGTATTCACAGTGAATCTGGGTCTATAATATGACCAGTAAATGAATCACAAGTTGCAGAGAGGAAACACTCTGTAATGAGACCAGAGACGTCTTTTGAAACAAATAACATTTTCCAACCTACTCCAAACCATATGTGACAGTCTTGAGGGACTGAATGAGATCCTGTGTTACTGTGGAACAGGTATGTGGAGCACGTGGCCTCCATCTGCTCCTTGCAGGAGCTGTGAGAGTTTGAATAGAACATAGCAACACAGGACTGAGCAGCAGGAGTGGGCCATACTTTATCACTGCTCTATGTGCTTTTGGTCACAGCAGCACGTTTCTGTCTGTATACCATTTTACTACATACCAAAAACAACTTTGAATAAATGCAAACATCCAGAAACCACAATCCTCTGGGGAAGGGAATTTCCACTTGAACAGCCCTTTGAGAATTTCTCATTTGTGTTCCAACAAATGTTGGAAGGTCACTATGTCCTTTTCCAGTCCCACTCCTCCACTGGTTACACCAATCTTAAATGCAACCAGTTTAGTGATGTGGCCAATGATATAGATCTCAGAGTAGGTCATTTTCGAGAAAAATGTGAGACACAGAATGTTGAACTCATAACAATGGTAAAATGACAGAGTGCCCCAAATGTTATTCTGCCTTTGAAGTTACTCTGCTCACACAAGCTACTGATAGTGGGATTTCTTTCTGGAACATTTGGATTTGGCTGATTTCCCTTCCTTTCAGGCAGTGGAGAGATTCCAATGAATCCTCACGAGGAATCCTTCACAAGTGGTAAAGATAACTCAGGGATTTTCTGGTCTCACACTTTGCTATCGGGCAGAACAAAGAAAGACAGAGGGATCAATCGGCTGCTGCTTCTCAGGCAGGGAACATTTTTCTCCCTTTCTGTGTTGGAACAAACAATTATGTCAACTGAACACCAAACTGGACCATGTGCGATCTCCTGGAACATTCTCTGGAAAACCTGATTATGGATTATATGCAGGTGCGTCATTGCTCTTGTTGTACACAATTCCTTCCAATCCCAAAAAATTTCCCCACTTTATAATTTGATGATATGCTTGAGATTAGAATACTTACAGTGTGGAAACAGGCCCTTCGGCCCAACAAGTCCACACCGACCCGCCGAAGTTCACCCACCAAGACCCATTCCCCTACATTTACCCCTGCACCTAACACTACGGGCAATTTAGCATGGCCAATTCACCTAATATGCACATTTGTGGACTGTGGGAGGAAACCGGAGCACCCGGAGGAAACCCCCGCAGACACAGGGAGAACGTGCAAACTCCACACAATCAGTCGCCGGAGTCGGGAATTGAACCCGGGTCTCTGGCGCTTGAGAGGCAGCAGTGCTAACCACTGTGCGACCGTGCCACCCACCAATATGTGGGCTTATATATGTGTGTGTATAATTTGTAAATATTGGTAGGTGTCTTCATAGTATGTGTGTTAATATCAATGTATCTTTTCCTTAAAATTTATTTTCTAGCTTTAGTGTCCCTGACAGGAGATAATATGCATCCAGCTGATACACTTTTCAAAAAGTCATGGATGGTTCAATACTATTTCTCAGCTAAGATCAAAACTGATAATCCCCCAAACAAAAGGCCTGCATTCCATGAATGAGGAAAGGGAAACCTCTTTGAAAATCTTCAAACAGAATTATATCTTTTTATTTTAGTTTAGGGGATCAAACCTGCACACAGTGCATCAGGTGTGGTCTCAGCAATGTCCTGTACAGAGGCAGTAAAACATTCCTGCAATTTAACCTGATGTTTTTTTGCCAAAAATAACATTACTCCATTTACCTTCCAAATCACTTGCTACATCTGACTTCATATGATTCATGTCGCAAGAACATGGAAACTTCCTGTATCACAAACTTCTGCAATCTCCCTCCATTTAAATTGTTTATCATTATTTCATCTTTCATGCCAAAATAGACAACTTACCTTATGTTATTTCTGCTGAAGGTTTGCTCACTAACCTTCCCTGTCTGCATCACTTTACAGACTCACAACCTCCATTTGACGACACATTGAATGGCCATCTTGGTGTACGAGCTAATTGAGCTCCAAGCTATTTCCTCCCCTTCCTCCAGATCTTTGATAATGATTATTGATCATTGATAACCCCACAGTGATGTCTAAGGCACTCCATCAGTTACAGCTTTGCAGCCTGAAAATAAACATTTGTCTCGACTCTCTATTTCCTGTTCGCGACAGCTTCCCTGTTCCTGTGTAGCAGCTCAGGTGGGTTGAAAGGCCTCCTTCTCGACTGTATAGTGTACTGAACGAGCTGAATTACTTCATTCTATATTCCTGTGTAATTCCTTAGAGGGGCAGAATGGTCTCCTCCTGTCTCATTGTAACAATCCTGTCTGACTTAATGAAGTGGTCACCAACCCTGGAACAGCATCGAGGGGTAGATTGAGGGAAAACATGGGGTAGGGGCAGAAGTTGCCCATTCGGCTGCATCATTCAGAATACTCATGGCTGATCTGAGTGTGCCTGACCATCCATTTCCTCTCTGCTCCCAATAAACACTGACCCTTCTGTCCAGTAAAGATCTCCAGTAAACCATTCCGGACTCCAAACGTATCCCACATTCCCACTGACCCTTTCAAATCAAATATCTATCACACCCAGCCTCTGCTGCTGTCTCCGGAAGAGAATGCCTGATAGCATAATACCGCAGAAGCATGAAGGAAATGAGTATATTGAGGCCATTCAGCCTATCGAGTCTGAAATTCCGTTCAATAATTTCTTATTAGTACCTCGACCTCATTCTTCTGCATTCTCCCTTGATTCCCTTACAAATCAAAAACATATCGATTTGTGTCTTAATGACACTATTGTCTGTGCCTCTGTGTGTCTGTATGTGAGTTAGTGTTTGTGTGTGCATCTGTATGTGTGTGTCTGTGTGTGTCTGTGCCTGTGTTTTTGTGTGTCCATGTGCTTGTTATCTGTGTGTTTCCGTGTCTACATCTGTCTGTCTGTGTTTCAGCCTGTGTTACTATCTGTATTTATGTCTATTTGTATGTGACTGTTTATGTCTCTGTGTGTTTATACGTGTGTGTATGCCTATCTCCTTGTAAGTATTGTGTGTGTTCGTCTGTGTATTTCTGTGTCTGCGTCTTTGTGCAATGAGGTATATGTGGGGTTTTTTTGGAAGTGAAAGGAGTGTTGTGACTGTTGTGGGAGCTGCCAGTGTGTTTAAACTGAGAATTGTCTTTCACTGAACATTGCTCCGTAACTGGTCAGTAGGACGTAGATGTTTCAGGTTCTCCACACGAGGCGTCCTGGTCCTCTCCAGCTCTTTAAAAGTCCTCCCCCCATGGCGGGGTGAGGGGAGTGAGGGAACGGATATCGGGCACTCCACTACCCGGCTTGGACCTTTCTATCCTATTCCAGGCGGTTTCTCCAGGAATGGGAGAAAGGAATAGAGGAAGAGTGTGAATGGGTGACCCTGCTGTTTGTGCTGGTGTAGGTGGGGAGAGTTGTGAGGTGTCTGGAATGAGTCAGTCGACAGTTTTGAATCCATATAGTATTATTAGTTGCTGAATTCAATAATGAGAGTGGTAGTGCCTGAGCCTTAATTGGAGACAGAACGTGAACCTTGTTCGGGGTTAGGTGCTATCACAGATAGACAGTGAGTGTGAGGGAGCAGAGAGTATATGGTCACTCTTATCCTAACAGAGCGAGGAGGATATTGTTGCATGTCCAGTATTGTGCGACATTTCTTCAGATCATCTCAGCGTCGAGGTGAGCCTCCCTGAATGTCTTGTCCAGGTCTATCACTAATAACGACACAGACCTGTCCCTCAGCTTCCACAGAATTAGTTTAGGTAGAGCTTACAGATAGCAAGGAGAAGCAAATATTGGTGTGTTATATTTCGAAGCCAAAACAGTAGCAGAAATTCGGAGCATCATATGCAAGTTTTGTGGATACCGCCGTCTTATTGAATGGTTAACAGCGTTAACTAAGTGACTGCTGAAGCTGTGAAAACTAAATTCCGTAAGCGGATATGAGGTGGGTTGAAGAGTATGTTGTGAAGCAAACTACAGAGCAGGTTATTTCGGATTTGATGTTGTGTGGTCAGAAGGACGAATTATTAACCTTGGGTCTGAAGCAGTTTTAAGGAATAATGGCAGTTATAAGGTGTAGTTTACAAGGTATCTGCATACAATTTAGAATGCTTGAATATTCCAGTCAAACATCATGGAAGACTGGAGGCTAGAGTGTCAAGATATCTTCAGTAAATTGGGAAAAGTACAATATAATATTCAGTGGGAGACAAGCAATGGTTGTTCGAGTCATAGGGGCAGACAGCACGGAGACAGGCCCTTCAGCCCAAACTGGTCCATTGCAACAAAAATGCCCATCCACGCTAAACCCATTTCCCTGCCATTGTCCCATATCTTTCTAATCCTTTACTATTCTTGTATTTGTTCAAATGCCTTTTAAATGTTGTTAATGTATCCGCCTCAACCACTTCTCATTCCATATGCGTAACAGCCCCTGTGTTAAAAAGTTGTTCCTCAATTTCCCTTTAATTCTGTCCCCTCTGACCTTAAATTGATGCACTCTAATCTGTGATTGCGCAAGCCTGGGAAAAAAGACTGGGAGCATTCACTCTATCCATGCCTGTCATGATCTTATAAACTTCAATATGATCCTCCCTCAGTCTCATGCACACAAAAGTAAAAAGTCCTAGCTTGTCCAACCTCTTTCTGTTACTCAGACCATTGAGACCTTGGCAATATCCTTGCAAATGTTTTCTGCACTCTTTCCAGTTTAATCACATCCTTCCTATAGCAAAGTGAACAAAACTGAACATAACGCTACCAATATGGCCTCACTAGTATCCTGTATAGCTGCATCATAACTCTCTAATTTCGATACTCAGTGATATAAACCGATTAAGGCCAGTGTGCCAAAAGCTTTCTTCACTGTCTACATCAGAAATCAACTTCCAGAGAATCATGCACCTGAATTCCAAGGTCCCTCTCTTCCAGTACACTCCTTATGTTCCAACGGATCACCATGAAACTCCAAATTTGATATGACTTTCTAAAATGCAAGAACTTACGTTGATCTATATTAAAATCCATTTGCCATTTCTCAGCCCACTTCTCCAGCTGTTCAAAGTACTGCTGTAATTTCTGAAATTTCTGATGACCTTCCTCACTCTCCATGATGCCGCTTGTTTTAGTGCCGTCTTCAAACTTACAAATCATGCTTGTACATTCTCATGTAAATCACAGATATATGTAATATGTAGTGGTCCTCGCATCAACCCCTGAGGCATTCCACTATTCTCAGGACTCCAGTCTGACCAGCATGATTCCAGTATTAATCTCTCCTTCCTACTATCAAGGCAATTTTGTACCTAATTTGCCAGCTCCCCGTCAATTCCATGCGATCTAACCTTCCAGAGCAACGTACCATGTGGAAACTTACTGAAGGCCTTACTGGAATCAACCGAGACTACGTATACCACCCGGACCTCCTCAACGTTGCTGGCCACTTTATCAAAGAACTCCAACAAAATTGTGAGTCATGAACTCCCTTGCACAAACTCCTGTGCTGAATTTGATGAAGGGCTTTTGCCAGAAACATCGATTTTTCTGCTCCTCGGATGTTACCTGACCTGCTCTGCGTTTCCAGCACCATTCTAATCTTATTCCGAACCATACCCTGCCTTTCCAAATGCATGTATGTCCAATCTCTCCAAACCTTCTAAATTAACCTCCCCATTAGATTTTGGATTACTGGTCTTTCGTTCCCAGGTTTATCTTTGTAGCATTTCTTGAATACGGGCTCTGTATTCGCTACACTCCAGTCGTCCAGAACGGCACTCGTTGGCCAGTGATGATAGAAAAGAGCCAAGCAGTGCTCCCGCAATTTAACCATCCCAGTGATGGTTAACACAACAAATTAGAAAATATGTTAATCGTAGGAAGTGACTTCAGAAGAATTTCAGCTATTGTGAAAATCTGAGAATTCTCAGAAATTAATGATACAAAAAAGGAAGGCCATGAAAGTGAAAAGGAAATCAAAAAGAAAACATACATGCTACCAAACAGGACCACAAAGACTGCATCAATCTGCATCTGTATTTCAAAGGAAACAAAATAAAAGCAAGGTCAAATGTGGAAATTTGTAATCGGGAGAGGAGAGGTCCTTGTGGAGAACAGGTAAATGACCAAGAAAATAACCAGTTACTTTGCATTTGTCTTCATGGAGGAAGATTCAGAAAATCACCCAGTAATACCAAGTGATCATATCGGACTCCTGAAGCTAAAGACATAAAGTCAATTCATATCAGTAACAAGGTAATATTTGAACATGTAGCTGGATTGAGCATTGCTAAGTCTGCCGAAACAGATGTACTTCATATCATAATGCCAGAAATAAATCACCAATAGTAGTATTAATTGCACTGTCGATGACTGTGTTTTATTTTCCTGTACATTCTGCAGAGACCGGAAACTATTGTGGATAAACTATAGATGAATGGAAGGGATCCAAACAGCTACAAAGGGAAAAAAGACATAGTGTGGAGAACTGTAGACCAGTTAACTTGATATTTGTAGGGAAACTGTTGGAATCCATTACACAGGGTGACATTTTTGCTATTTAGAAATTAACAGCAACAATGGAGAGAATCAGCATGCATTTCCGATAGAGAAATCATATTTGACAAACTTTGGAATTGTTTGAAATTGTTTCCTACAGCATAGATAATGGGGAAACAGTAGAAGTGTCACATATTGGATGTTCGAAAAGGTTTCTTTCAGATCTCAGTGAGTTCGTAAATGCAATGAATGTGAAGGGTATTTGGAGGAATATATGTAAGTGGAAAGTTAAAGTTTGGGTCGCCTTCATTTAAGGGAGTCAGAACATTGATGGAAAGACATGTTGAAGCAGTTTCACAGCGTGTTAATGGGACTGTAGCTGGAGTATTGTGTACAGTTTTGGTGACCGAATCTCAGAAAGAATATACTGACCTGAGAGGAAGTGCAGTGGACATTCTCCAGATTAATCCCTCAGATGTTGAGATTGCCTAATGAGGAAACTCGGCCTGTGTTCTCTCGAGTTTCAAAGAATGAGAGGTGGGTCACAGTGAAATTTAGATAATTCACAAAACATATGACAAGTTGAAAATTAACACAACGCTTCCCTCGCTGACTATTCCACATTCAAGGCAAATAATGGCCGGATATAGGGCAAGTCAGTTAAGACTGCAATAAGGAGGAAATTCATCACTTGCAGGGGTCTAATTAACACAGGGGCATGGAAACCTACTGGTAGGCAAGATTCGGGAGAATCTCCAGATATTCTACAAGTGTCTCCAGCGGAACAGAATAACCAGGGAACAGGTAGAACTCATTAGTGACTTGCCAAATGGCAACCAAATCAACTTTAGTGGTAGGAGACGAGGTTAGTGGTAGAAGGCTGTTTGTGTGATTGGAGGCGAGTGTCCAATGGTGTACCACGGGGATCAGTGTTGTGTCTCTTAATATTTGTGATTCAGAGGTGTTGGTGTTGGACTTGGGTAGACAAAGCGAAAAATTGCATAACACCAGGTTATAGTCCAAAAGGTTTATTCGGCAGCACTAGCTTTCGAAGTGCTTCATCAAAGCGCACAACCACCTGATGAAGAAGCAACGTTTTGAAAGCTCGTGCCTCCGAATAAACCTGTTGGAGTATAAGGTGATGTTTTCTGATTTTAAACCTTATCATAAGGGATGCAGCTGTGAATATGGACGAGGGGTGGGGAGTGTCATAAGTAAGTTTGTATTTGATACAAAGATTGGCCGGGTAGATGACAGTGAGGAGGAAGGACTTATGTTGCAGGAAGATACAGATGGAATGGTCAGATGGTCACATCAATGCAGAGAAATTGGTCAGATGGGTGGATCAATGGCAGATGGAATGTAACCCTGATATATATATATGAGGTGATGCACTTTGGAAGAAGGAACCAGGCAGGCAAGGACTCAATGAATGGCAGCACACTAGGAAGCTCAGAGGGTGCTTCTCCACACATCGCTGAATGTAGCTGGACAGGGTAACACACAGTTTGAGAAAGTGTACGGGAGCGTAAACATAGCCTTCACATATCGAAGCATAGATTACAAGAGCAATGCAGAACTTTCATTCGCCAAGATGGAATACTGTGTGTAATTCTGGGAGCTACATTCCAGGAAGGATGTGATTGTACTGGAGGGGGTGCAGAGGAGATTCACCAGGATGTTCCGTGGGATGGAGCATATCAGCTATGGAGAGAGCCTGGATAAGCTCGAATTGCTTACTTTGGAGCAGAGAAGGCTAAGGGGGACGTGAATCAGGAGGATAAGATTACGAAGGATATGGACTGAGTGGAGAGACAGCAGCTGGTCCTTTTAGTCAAAGGGACACATTTATTAAATGAAGGGTTTCAGGCTAAGTGAGGATTTGGGGACTGTTTGTCAAGCAAAGTGTGTTTAGGTCTGGGATGCACTTCCTGAGAGGGGAATTGTCATAGTAACCTCAAAACCATTCGAAAATACATGGTTGTGCACTAGAAATGCCATACGATTCACAGCGACAGGTTTTGTGTTGGAAAGTCGGGCTAATGTAGACCGTGCTGTATTTCTGATAGTACAGAGTCTGTGCTTCTGTGATTATATGGCTGTGGAAGGTCAATCATTCAGTAGCTTAAGATAGGAATTGATGGGTTTCTGAAAAATATCGTATCACAGTGTATATGAATGAACTTGTAATATCTTCTGAAAATACGCCAATGGCAAAATTAAGAGAAAAAGGTGCAGCTTTCTTACAGTCTCTTACCAGATAATTGAGGAGAAAGTAAGGTCTGCAGATGCTGGAGATCAGAGCTGGAAATGTGTTGCTGGAAAAGCGCAGCAGGTCAGGCAGCATCCAGGGAACAGGAGAATCGACGTTTCGGGCATAAGCCCTTCTTCAGGAATGAGGAAAGTTTGTCCAGCAGGCTAAGATAAAAGGTAGGGAGGAGGGACTTGGGGGAGGGGCGTCGGAAATGTGATAGGTGGAAAGAGGTCAAGGTGAGGGTGAAAGGTCAGACTGGGGTAGGGGCGGAGAGGTCGGGAAGAAGATCTCAGGTTAGGAAGGCGGTGCTGAATTTGATGGATTTGACTGAGACAGGGTGGGGGGAGGGGAAATGAGGAAACTGGTGAAATCCGAGTTCATCCCTTGTGGTTGGAGGGTTCCCAGCCGGAAGATGAGGCGTTCTTCCTCCAACCGTCGTTTTGTTGTGGTCTGACGTTGGAGGAGTCCAAAGACCTGCATATCCTTGGTGGAGTGGGAGAGGGAATTGAAATGTTGAGCTGCAGGGTGGTTGGGTTGGTTGGTCTTGCATCCTGCGGTTGCATGGGGTGCAAGTAGCCATGGGCACCCGCATGGGCCCCAGCTATGCCTGCCTCTTCGTAGGATATGTGGAACAATCCATCTTCCGCAACTACACTGGCCCCACCCCCCACCTTTTCCTCCGCTACATCGATGACTGTATCGGCGCCGCCTCGTGCTCCCACGAGGAGGTTGAACAGTTCATCCACTTCACCAACACCTTCCACCCCGACCTCAAATTCACCTGGACAGTCTCAGATTCCTCCCTCCCCTTCCTTGACCTTTCTATTTCTATCTCAGTCGACCGAATCAACACGGACATCTACTACAAACCGACCGACTCCCACAGCTACCTGGACTACACCTCCTCCCATCCTGCCCCCTGTAAAAACGCCATCCCATTCTCCCAATTCCTTCGACTCCGCCGCATCTGCTCCCAGGAGGACCAGTTCCAAAAACGCACAACCCAGATGGCCTCCTTCTTCAAGGACCGCAATTACCCCCCCGACGTGGTCGACGATGCCCTCCACCGCATCTCTTCCACTTCCCGCTCCTCCGCCCTTGAACCCCGCCCCTCCAACCGCCACCAGTACAGAACCCCACTGGTCCTCACCTACCATCCCGCCAATCTCCATGTACAGCGCATCATGCGCCGTCATTTCCGCTACCTCCAAACGACACCACCACCAAGGACATATTTCCTTCCCCTCCCCTATCAGCATTCCGTAAAGACCACTCCCTCCGTGACTCCCTCGTCAGATCCACACCCCCCACCAACCCAACCTCCACTCCCGGCACCTTCCCCTGCAACCGCAGGAGGTGCAAGACTTGCGCCCACACCTCCCCCCTCACCTCCCTCCAAGGCCCCAAAGGAAACTTCCATACCCACCACAGATTCACCTGCACCTCCACACATATCATCTATTGCATCCTCTGCACCCGATGTGGCCTCCTCTATATTGGGGACACAGGCCGGCTACTTGCGGAGCGTTTCAGAGAACACCTCTGGGACACCCGGACCAACCAACCCAACCACCCTGTAGCTCAACATTTCAATTCCCCCTCCCACTCCACCAAGGATATGCAGGTCTTTGGACTCCTCCATCGTCAGACGACAACAAAACGACGGTTGGAGGAAGAACGCCTCATCTTCCGGCTAGGAACCCTCCAACCACAAGGGATGAACTCGGATTTCACCAGTTTCCTCATTTCCCCTCCCCCCACCCTGTCTCAGTCAAATCCATCAAATTCAGCACCGCCTTCCTAACCTGAGATCTTCTTCCCGACCTCTCCGCCCCCACCCCAGTCTGACCTATCACCCTCACCTTGACCTCTTTCCACCTATCACATTTCCGACGCCCCTCCCCCAAGTCCCTCCTCCCTACCTTTTATCTTAGCCTGCTGGACAAACTTTCCTCATTCCTGAAGAAGGGCTTATGCCCGAAACGTCGATTCTCCTGTTCCCTGGATGCTGCCTGACCTGCTGCGTTTTTTCCAACAACACATTTCCAGCTCTGATCTCCAGCATCTGCAGACCTTACTTTCTCCTCAATTATCTGGTAAGAGACTGTAAGAAAGCTGCACCTTTTTCTCTTAATTTTGCCATTGGCGTATTTTCAGAAGATATTACAAGTTCACTCATCTCCACTGTGATACGATATTTTTCAGAAACCCATCAATTCCTATCTTAAGCTACTGAATGATTGACCTTCCACAGCCATATAATCACAGAAGCACAGACTCTGTACTATCAGAAATACAGCACGGTCTACATTAGCCCGACTTTCCAACACAAAACCTGTCGCTGTGAATCGTATGGCATTTCAAGTGCACAACCATGTATTTTCGAATGGTTTTGAGGTTACCATGACAATTCCCCTCTCAGGAAGTGCATCCCAGACCTAAACACACTTTGCTTGACAAACAGTCCTCAAATCCTCACTAAGCCTGAAACCGTTCATTTTATAAGTGTGTCCCTTTGACTAAAAGGACCAGCTGCTGTCTATCCACTCCGTCCATATCCTTCGTAATCTTATCCTCCTGATTCACGTCCCCCTTAGCCTTCTCTGCTCCAAAGTAAGCAATTCGAGCTTATCCAGGCTCTCTCCATAGCTGATATGCTCCATCCCACGGAACATCCTAGTGAACCTCCTCTGCATCCCCTCCAGTACAATCACATCCTTCCTGGAATGTAGCTCCCAGAATTACACACAGTATTCCATCTTGGCTAATGAAAGTTCTGCATTGCTCTTGTAATCTATGCTTCGATATGTGAAGGCTATGTTTACGCTCCCGTACACTTTCTCAAATTGTGTGTTACCCTGTCCAGCTACATTCAGCGATGTGTGGACAAGCACCCTCTGAGCTTCCTAGTGTGCTGCCATTCATTGAGTCCTTGCCTGCCTGGTTCCTTCTTCCAAAGTGCATCACCTCATATATATCAGGGTTACATTCCATCTGCCATTGATCCACCCATCTGACCAATTTCTCTGCATTGATGTGACCATCTGACCATTCCATCTGTATCTTCCTGCAACATAAGTCCTTCCTCCTCACTGTCATCTACCCGGCCAATCTTTGTATCAAACACAAACTTACTTATGACACTCCCCACCCCTCGTCCATATTCACAGCTGCATCCTTTATGATAAGGTTTAAAATCAGAAAACATCACCTTATACTCCAACAGGTTTATTCGGAGGCACGAGCTTTCAAAACGTTGCTTCTTCATCAGGTGGTTGTGCGCTTTGATGAAGCACTTCGAAAGCTAGTGCTGCCGAATAAACCTTTTGGACTATAACCTGGTGTTATGCAATTTTTCGCTTTGTCTACCCAAGTCCAACACCAACACCTCTGAATCACAAATATTAAGAGACACAACACTGATCCCCGTGGTACACCATTGGACACTCGCCTCCAATCACACAAACAGCCTTCTACCACCAACCTTGTCTCCTACCACTAAAGTTGATTTGGTTGCCATTTGGCAAGTCACTAATGAGTTCTACCTGTTCCCTGGTTATTCTGTTCCGCTGGAGACACTTGTAGAATATCTGGAGATTCTCCCGAATCTTGCCTACCAGTAGGTTTCCATGCCCCTGTGTTAATTAGTCCCCTGCAAGTGATGAATTTCCTCCTTATTGCGGTCTTAACTGACTTGCCCTAGATCCGGCCATTATTTGCATTGAATGTGGATTAGACAGCCGAGAAGCGTTGTGTTAATTTCCAACTTGTCATATGTTTTGTGAATTATCTAAATTTCACTGTGACCCACCTCTCATTCTTTGAAACTCGAGAGAACACAGGCCGGGTTTCCTCATTAGGTAATCTAACATCTGAGGGATTAATCTGGAGAATGTCCACTGCACTTCCTCTCAGGTCAGTATATTCTTTCTGAGATTCGGTCACCAAAACTGTACACAATACTCCAGCTACAGTCCCATTAACACGCTGTGAAACTGCTTCAACATGTCTTTCCATCAATGTTCTGAGTCCCTTAATATGAAGGCGACTCAAACTTTAACTTTCCACTCACATATATTCCTCCAAATACCCTTCACATTCATTGCATTTACGAACTCACTGAGATCTGAAAGAAACCTTTTCGAAAATCCAATATGTGCCACTTCTCCTGTTTCCCCATTATCTATGCTGTAGGAAACAATTTCAAACAATTCCAAAGTTTGTCAAATATGATTTCTCTATCGGAAATGCATGCTGATTCTCTCCATTGTTGCTGTTAATTTCTAAATAGCAAAAATGTCACCCTGTGTAATGGATTCCAACAGTTTCCCTACAAATATCAAGTTAACTGGTCTACAGTTCTCCACACTATGTCTTTTTTCCCTTTGTAGCTGTTTGGATCCCTTCCATTCATCTATAGTTTATCCACAATAGTTTCCGGTCTCTGCAGAATGTACAGGAAAATAAAACACAGTCATCGACAGTGCAATTAATACTACTATTGGTGATTTATTTCTGGCATTATGATATGAAGTACATCTGTTTCGGCAGACTTAGCAATGCTCAATCCAGCTACATGTTCAAGTATTACCTTGTTACTGATATGAATTGACTTTATGTCTTTAGCTTCAGGAGTCCGATATGATCACTTGGTATTACTGGGTGATTTTCTGAATCTTCCTCCATGAAGACAAATGCAAAGTAACTGGTTATTTTCTTGGTCATTTACCTGTTCTCAACAAGGACCTCTCCTCTCCCGATTACAAATTTCCACATTTGACCTTGCTTTTATTTTGTTTCCTTTGAAATACAGATGCAGATTGATGCAGTCTTTGTGGTCCTGTTTGTTAGCATGTATGTTTTCTTTTTGATTTCCTTTTCACTTTCATGGCCTTCCTTTTTTGTATCATTAATTTCTGAGAATTCTCAGGTTTTCACAATAGCTGAAATTCTTCTGAAGTCACTTCCTACGATTAACATATTTTCTAATTTGTTGTGTTAACCATCACTGGGATGGTTAAATTGCGGGAGCACTGCTTGGCTCTTTTCTATCATCACTGGCCAACGAGTGCCGTCCTGAAACGTCGATTCTCCTGTTCCCTGGATGCTGCCTGACTTGCTGCGCTTTTCCAGCAACACATTTCCAGCACCAGATAATTGAGGACAAGGAAATAGCAGATCAATGGAGCAAATACTTCGGTTTTGCCTTCACAGAGAAGAGAAAACAAAAAATAAAATTTCCTCGCAATACTAGGGGACTATAGTCTGGTGAGAAAAAGGGCGTAGAATGAAATTAGTAACAAAAACGTTTTAGAGAAAATATTGGACTGAAATTAATGGGCATAGACAAAGTCAACAGAGGTTTATGAAATAGGAATCATGTTTGAGAAAATAGCTTTAAGCAAAATTATGGGGAATGTATCGACGCAATACGATTGGATTTTCAGAAAGATTTTTGATAAAGCCCCAAGTATATTGTGCAAATTCGAATTCTATGGGACTGGGGCTAATATATGGCCGTGGTTTTAGAATGGGAGAGCTGGCAGGAAACAGTGAGTAGCAACAATTTACTGGAAGGCTTGGAGGATATAACAAGGATCGAGATTTGGCATCCAACTATTCCCCATACACATCATATCTTTGGTTGAGGGGCTCAATTGCAATATTGCCAAGTCTGCTGACAGCTCTAAACGATGTCAGCTTGTGAGTGGATGGGGAGGATGTAAAAAAGGCTCCAAGGTGATTGAGACAAGTGGAGTGACTGGGCAAATATCTCGCAGATGGAGAGCAATGGCAGAGATGAGAGGTTGTGTACATTGATGGGATCAATTGAATGGCAGCCTATCATTTGAAAAGGGATTGGTTGAAAATTGTTGATCTATAAATGAACTTAAGCTGCATTTTTGTTTATTTCTGCGCAGCCTTCCGAGTCCGTGTAGGGCAGTGAGTTCTGAACATGGAAGTCAATACCCGGAATGGCATTGGCACGCTGTATACAGTGTAATAGACCCAGGAAGTAGGGAGCTGTAACATTGAAAAGAATCTGGATCTCCCTGTACACTAGTCACTGAAAGCAATATTGCAGGAGCAGAAAGCAGGTAGGAAGTTAAATGGTTTATTCATCTTCATTTCAGGGGGATTTGAATACAAGAGTAAGAATCATTTACTGCAACTGTACAGGGCCTTGGTGAGACCCCATCTCGAACATCGTGCAGTGTTGTGTGCAGTTTTGGTGTCCTTACCTAATAAAGGGCAAACCTAACATTGAGGGAGTGCAGTGAAGGATGACAGACTGATCTCTGGGATGACAGTTAGTTGTGGAAACAGAGTTTGGGGTGACTGGGTCTGTATTCCATGGGGTTTAGGAAAATGAGTGGAGATCTCAGTTAGATATATAAAACTCTGACAGGCTGTGACAGATTGGAAGCAGGGATGATAGTTCACTTGAGAGAAAATGATTCCCGAATCGCATTGCAGTCAAATCGCATTTAATATACAAGCGTTATCAGAGAACTCCCTATATATTGATGGGCCGAAGGCACTATAGTTCATAATGTTTAAACATATTTTGGGATATGAACATTGTGTGGGGAAAACTGCATTGAGGAGATGTTCGGCCATGAAATAGCATGGGGAAAGCTCAATGTGCTGAATGACCTCCTCCTCTCCCGCTGTTTCTGTGCAGTCTGTGGGAAAGCTCTGTAAATGTTGTCACAAGCTCTCAGATGTTGGGTAGGATGTCTATGCAGGGTCAACAGGACTGTGTTTCCCATTCCCTTTTCTGATAACGAGGTTGATGCCAGGTGTTCTGTCAGGTTTTATCATTTAAGACATCAGAGAAGTTTGATACTATTGAGTGTCTCACGTGGCCGATTCAGAGACCATGTCTGTGCATCTGGAGTCACTTTTAGGACAGACCAGAAAAGCACGGGAGATTCACTTCCTGAAAGTACATTGGAGAATGAGATCGATGTTTACAATCAACATTGGACACAAGATCACTATTACTGACACCAGATTTTAGGTCTCGATACTTTATTAATTATATTTAACTTCCACCAGCTGCCAGAGCATTGGCCTGGTCTGGATTCGTTCACGACAGCACAATCTCCACATGGGGACCTATCGGAAACCACACTGACCTGATTATTTCGGTGCTACTTGACAGCTCTATCAAAACGTATTCCCACCTATTTGACTGTCGTGATGGGACTGAGGGTGTGGTAATTGGTCAGATTGTAATTATTCTCCTATTCAGAGACTGGACATAGTTGAGTAATTTTCCTCATTGCCAGGGGGATATCAAAGTTGGAGCTGGAATGAAAGAGCTTCCCCAGGGACATGGCGTGTTGTGCAGCACAAGTATTCAATCCTATTGCAGGAATGGTGTCAGGACCCATTGCCTTTGTCGTATCAATAGTGTTCAGCTGTTTCCTCATGGCTGTACAGCAAATCGAATTGCTTGAACACTGCCATCTGCGATTCTGTGGGAATCATGATGAGTGTGAGGTGGATCATCCACTCAACACGTCTGGTTGAGGATAGTGCAGACACCACTTCCTTGACTTTTTTCACTGACGTGCAGAGCTGTTCTGATATTTTGGATGAGGATATTTGTTGAGTCTTCTCCTCCAGTAAATTGTTTAATAGTCCGTCGACCTTTATGTTTGCATTTGGCAGGACGACAGAGCTTAGATCTGATCTGTTAGTCTTGGGATCATTTCCCCTCTCCATCAGACATTAGTTCTGCTGGTCGGAATTTAACCAGTTAAGTGTGGTAGCTTTAATGGGTTATCAACAGGTTTAGGTCCACGTGACTTAGACCCTGGCATGTTCAGCCACACACATCACTGAACCATGGATTGGCTTGATGGTCATGGTAGACTGATGAATTATAATCGGGAAAATGTTCCAGATTGTCGTTGAATACAGTTCTGTTTCTGCTGTTGCTGCAGCATCAAATGATAACACAGTTTGAGTTGCAATATCTACCAGTTCAATTCTACTAACTGTCCCCCAGTTCACACCGAGACCCATTCACCCATCAGCCCTGTATTCTCTACCTAACCTGGTTTCTGATGCGGTAACACTTGCGTTTTCATATTCACATTCTGCTGAGGGCCTCTCCCTGGTGTCAAGCCTCTAATTTGTTACTTTAACTCATTCCATTTAAAGTAATGATCTAAATCATTTCTCTTCCACAATGTCAACTTCTGTATTTGAAGTGAATGTGTTTCCCTCTGTTTTTCTCCCTGACCATGAGTAAGAGCTCTGTAGTATCAGTGATGCCAGACTTATGTAGTTTCAGAGTCAAGGAACTTGTCCACCATGCGTTATTGTTCAGTTCGCAGTGTACGATACTCCATGTTGGACAAGATGTTTGAGCACCTTTGATATACTTCTTTGGAAATTGTCCAAAAACAGAAAGTTCTGAAGAAATTGCAGCATCTTCTGGAATGAATGTGGTGTTTATCTTTCAGGTACAGTGACCCTCGACAAAGCTCCCAGTTTCTCAAGCAATTTTAGTACTTCTATTACGAGTATCCATAGTTATTTGTTTTGTGAAAATTTGTTTCGTGCCTATTCATTTCTGGAGAAATTCAGCAGGTCTGTCAGCATCTGTAGAGACAGTGAAACAGAGTTCGCATTTCAAGCACAGTGTGACACTTCTTTACAACTGAAAAGGATTGGAAACTTGGATTTTTAATAGATTTCCAGAGGTGGGAGATAGGTGACAGGGAAAATAGGGGGTGGCAAAGATAAACCGGATTTTAGCAGTGGTGAATGAGAAGATGATATAAAATGGGTTTAAATTAAGGTGTGCATGGAGAAAGGGATTCTCTCTATTGAGTGCAAGATAAAGAAGACACAACCACACAAGGTCATAGGGAGGCCCGGAGGGAGAATGTTGACTATGTGGCATTATAAAGATCTGGCCATAAATACGTTTTCACTGTTGAGATCATCGCCCCCTTTCGACAAAGGATATCAGGTGCTTCACTTCTTATTGGCACTAGTAATCGTTTAATGCTGCCTTAGTAGAGTAATAGGGAGAAAAAACAAAAGCTGTACTTTTCTCTCCTTGCACCATTATCCCTGATTCACCTGTCTATGGAAAATCAGACGAAGCCAGCCTCGATATAATATAAAGATTCAGCCATACCAAACTTCTGGGAAAGAGAATTTCCACTTGAATGAATTCCCACTTTGTGATTTTTTTCTCACTCCAGTTGTGACTGAGGATGTCACTCTTTCCTTTTCTAGTCCCACTCTTCAACTGCTCACAACAAATTTTAAATGTAACCAGGTTGGTGATATGGCCGCTGATAAACGTCTCAGACTGAGTCAGGTTCAGTGATAAGAACAAGTCAGGCAGATGTCTTTAGTCAGCCACAAGCCACAGAACTAACGGTGGAGTATAGTGGATCTGTGGGTAACACTGCTTCCTCACATCACCAAGGAGCTGGGTTCAATTCCAACTTCGGGCGACCCTCTATGTGGAGTTTGAACATTCTCCCCATGCCTGTGTGGGTTTCCTCTCCGTGCTCCAGTTTCCTGCCACAGTCCAAAGATGTGCAGTTTAAAGTGGATTGCCCAGAGAGCCCAGGGATGCGTAGGTTAAGTGGGTTAGAGATGGGAAATGCAGAGTTACATGGAAAAGGTAGGGGTCACGTCCAAGTGGGATGCTGTTTGGTGGATCAGTGCGGACATCATGGACGGAATGCCCTGCCTCCACACTGTGGAGGTTCTATGACAATGACAATAAATTTGGACTATACAAACACCCATTGGGTACATACCTAATCCACACTTATCAAGGTCTTGTATATTTCATTCTCATTCCAAGAGTAACCTGTTAAAACCTTCATAATATAAGCCCTTCACCCCAGGAATACGTGAAATGAAATATCTCTGAACTGCTTCCAATGTAATTATATCCTTTCTCACATAAGGACACACAATAAACTAATCTCACACTCAGATCATAAAGTTTATAATTGTTTTGCCAAAGTGCTGTGACTCTTTGGTACACTCTTCCCCACAGAGCATTGGAGGCAGAAATATTGAATATTTTGAGGCACAGATGGAAGGTTCATAAATAACAGCAGAGTCAAGGATTATCGAGGAATGGGCAGCAATGTGCAGTGTGGGGGGAAATGTAGACAGTGGTATCAAATAACACGGCTTCAGAAACTCCAGATATTATAATGCAAAATGCAATGATAATATCGATAAAATGTTAAGGGGGAATGCAAGATGGCGGCGATCCAGAAGGTGTGCTTTGCTGGGCTCTGCATCAACACACAGGCAAAGTGGTTCTCTAACCCACTCGCTCCCAGCTATTTATGTAAAATTCAACACTAAAAGAGTGATAGAATCTTTACTAATCCGTTTTGTCAAGTGGAAATGACAAAATACGGGAAACGATCGAGTAAGTCCCACCAGACGGTGCACCCGTCAGAAGCATCGAGCCTGCCTGAGTCTGTAGCTGCAACCCACTCTGCTCGTTCCATGGACCCAGTTACTCACCAGGCCTTGGTCACTGAGTTCACCAAGTTACGTGAAATGATTGAAGCCATGATTGAAGAAGGGTTCAGCCATGGCTAGAGCCGCTCTCAGCCGTGATCCAAAAACATGAGCAGCAACTTGACAGCCTTGGAAACAGAACAGACGATGCCAAGCGCCGAACTGCAGCGACAGAGACCGTGATTGATTCCTCTCGGGAGAGGATCCTCCCCCTTGAAAAACAGGTCTGCACCATAACTGAACAAGATGACGACCTCGAAAACAGGGGTAGAATGAAGAATATTCACATCGTCGGTTTGCTGGAGCGGACAGAAGGTGGTCAGCTGGTGAGTTTTTTCAAGAACTGGCTGCAGTGATTCCTTCACTTCAAAACTGAGGAGGGACGGGTGAAAAGTGAGACAGTTTACTGTGTAACGGCGCGGAAGTCAGACTCAGACGAACATCTTCATCCTGTCCTTGTTCGATTACACAGTTATGGGCTCAAACAAAGACTAATGGAAGCTGTCAGAACCCAGGGAAAAGATCCGATGGCTTTAATTCACGGGAGTATTATGTTATTTCATGATTTTTCAGCGGCGGTGATTCGGGAAAGAAAATCTTTTGATGAGATCAAAAGAAGAGTAAGGGAACTCTGGATTCAATATTCCTTACGGTACCCAGCGCTGCTCTGTATTGCTTTCAATGGATCCACAAACTCGTCTGACTCTCCAGAGAAAGCGAGAACTTTGTTGTCATTTTAAAGTAAGCTGGATATTTAGGTAATCCTGTTTCTCTCTTAAAGAAATTTTGTTCTCTTTTTCTGCTATTAACCGGTGTTAAATTAAAGCCAGGAATGGGTAGAGTACTCATTTTTAACTTCTTCATTAGTATTACTACTCTTTTTCTCTTTCTTTGCTTGTGTCTAGGGTGCAGCTCAAGCGGGAGGGAGTTACAAAGGTAGTTGTGATGACTAGGTGCCGACCGAAGGGCAGTTCAAACCCGATTTTTGTTGTTAATTGCCCTGGATTCCATATTGGTAGCGGGGAGAAGATAACGTTTTGAGATATGTAAGCATCCCCAGTGGGCATTGGGGGGTAAATTCCCCAATCGAGTGTCATTGGCATTTTGGATTTTATTTCGTTTTTTGAATTTTTATGTGTTTAGCTTTGGAAAGTTTTGAGAGCTTGTTGGTTGTAGTAGTTTTAGTTTGTACAGTTTTTAGGCCCAATGAGTCTTTTATTCATTAATGATCAGCGATGTGTAATTCGATGTGAAACTCTAGAAATGTTGCTACAGTATGTTCTGGATAATGATGTGATTAAATGTTGTACCTCGAACATTAAGGGGATACATCTGCCAGTCAAGCGGAAAAATGTACTTTCTAGTCTTAAAACAGAGAGGTTGTCCTCTTGCAGGAGATGCACCTTGATAACAAGGAACATTTGACGTTACAGCAGGATGGGTTTGATCCGGTTTATTTCTCGTCTTTTAACACTAGGAGTAGGGGAGAAGCCATACTAGTGAAGAAGAATATTCCATTTAAATTACTAGATTATATTAGACACTCACGGAAGGATCATCATTCCCAAAGTCTTGCACTATGGGAAATAGTACAGTATTTTGAATGTTTATTGCCCCCGGCGCACCGTCTTAAAATCCTGGAAGATGCATTTTCCAAAGTAAGTTATCTGCATCATGGTACATTCTTGTAGAAGGAGATCTCGACTGTCTTATGGCCCCACGGTGGACAGAATGTCCAAAGGTCTCGCAATACCCTTGTTATAATGTAAGCAATTAGTGGGTTAGAGCTGGTGGATACCTGGAGGCAAATCTACCTCACAAGTAGGGATTTTATTTTCTTCTTTAACCCGCACAAATGCCACACGAGGGTTGATCTCTTCCCCATCCCTGCAACAATCTTAGACACAGTGGCATCCTGCACAATTGGGAATATTACCCCAACATACCTGCCCCAGAATTAAGATAGAATTCACATAAGATTATGTTGTATGCAGATGAGGGTCTCATGTTTTTGTCAAATCCCATAGTTTCGGCAGCTCACGTGATGCAATGCATTAATTCGCTTGTCTCTTTTCGGGCCATAAGATTAATTTTACAATGTTTGTGACCAAGCCTGTGGGCGGTCTCATGGAAATACCTGATATTGAAGGCAAATACTGGTTTCCTTTTAAATGGTCACGGGGATGGTTTCCCTATTTTAATATATTCATTACACCTGTCTTTGATCATTTATTTAACGTGAACTGTGTCCAATTTTTTGACAAAATTAAACAATACCTTCAAAGATGGGAGGCACTTCCAATATCCTGGCTAGGTCGGATAGCAGTTATTCAAATGAATGTCCTTCCTTATTTGCTATACCCCATGTGAATGCTTCCTTTGATGTTTCCCATACAGATATTTAGGAGACTTAATGGCTGGTTTTGGTCTTTTATTTGGCACCAATAAGCGACTCTTTATCAAGCTAACCAAATTGCAGCTACCACACAGATTGTGGGGAGTAGATCTCTCAGATTAAAAGCTATCAGTTAAGCTCTTTTTCTCCAATGTGAGTGTCTGGTCCACTGAGAACTCAGCGTCAATACGGTTAGATATTGAACCCTCTCAGACAAAGTGAACCCCTATAAGTCTGTTGTTCTTAGACAAAATGACAACATTTATGGAGTATTGTCATAGCCCAATAATTATCAATAAAGTTAAAGCATGAATGACAATGAGTCAGATCGAAGGCAATGCAGCCAAAACCTTGTTTCTTATCTCTATAATTGGTATACCAAGTTGTCAACCGGGGATAATGGATTCCATGTTTAAACTGTGGGAAGCCAGGGTGTACCTTGCTTTAGTGATTTAGAATGAATAGAATCCCTACAGTGTGGAAACAGGTCGTTGGACCCAACAAGTCGACTTCGACCCACCCAGACCCATTCCCCTACCATCCTATATTTACCCTAACAAATGCCCCAACCTACACATCCCTGAACACTATGGGTAATTTATCAATAGCCAATTCATCTAACTTGCACCACTTTGGATCCTAGTGCTGTGAGGCTGCAGTGCTATCTACTGAGCCACGACGCTTTATTTGAGGGAGAAAGATGACATAATTTGATCAAATAACTCGTAAGTATGGACTACGTAGTAGAGATCTCTTCTGTTTGTTTGTTTTTTCAGATCAGAGATTTTATTTTAAAAAATACGCTTTTAACAAACTCTTACAGATCCGATCGAGAGAAGTGGGTGCTTAGTGCTCAGAATGCACTCTCTGTCAGTACCCTTTATCATTAGTTGGAGAGTGTCCCCTCAGACGAGACTGTGCAGCTTTGTGATGTCTGCAAGAGAGAGTTGGGATTCAGAACACCTCGGAGACATGGGAGGACACTTGTGAAAATGCTCGAAGGATTTTGATCTGTAATAGGACCCAATCCATGCAGTTGAAAATTCTTCATAGGCTCTATCTGACCACAGATTGTCTCTCAAAATGCAAAGTGGGATTATCTTCAGCATGTCGTAAATGCAGAATGACTACAGGCACTCTTACTCATTGTTTGTTGTCCTTCTGCAGGCTTCATATATATTGGAGCACTGTGTTAGGTGTGATAGAGTGGATCTTGGGGATTAAATTGGAGATGGACCTGGTTTTTCTTTTCCTGGGCCTGCCCAGGGTACTTTACAGAGATGCACATGAGGAAAAATTTTCTCCTTACTTTCTGTGCTAGGAAAAATGTTTTGTTGTGTTGGATGTTTGAAAACCCCGGGTCTGTTAGGTCGTCATAAATTCTTCATGGAGAAAATCCTTTGGACTTTCTCACCAGTGTGGTGCATCAAAAAACAGAGATTTATATAAGACATGACAGCCCTTTTTGGATTACCACGATACAGGTTTATCTGTCACATTAAGAAGGGCTTGTATATAGCCATGACGGTATGGCCTAAAGAATCTAATATCCAGCGAAGAAGAATTATGAACATAAAAACGTGTATCAGTTAATGCTCTTGAAGAACGAGAACGATCGTTTTGTTATGCTGAGCTGTACTATTCATTCATTATTTATTGTTTAATTTTGTTTTTTCTCTGTCTATTTAGTTTTTTAACTTATTTTGTATGTACATGCACATGAGTGTAATTTTGATCAGTTATTTGAGTTGTGTTGTTATTAGGTTATTATAATATTAAAAATCTCTTTTTCAATAAAATTACTATTTTTTAAATTAAAATGCTAAAATTGATAGAATCGATCCCAAAGAACTCTCATTAGAGAGACCACTCATTCTGGTTTACCGTGAGCGCACCACATTTCGGGTGATGAGGTGACGTTGAGAGAGCATCCCCTTCATGGTAACCTCAGTCAGTGTGAGGAACTGAACCTGCGCAGTTGACCTCCCTCTATACAACAAACCTGCCATCCAGCCATCTGAGGGGCGACAGAGCAACTGTTACAGACAGCAACAGTCACAGGCAAAGGGCAAGAGAAACTTTCATAACAATGAAAAGGGTACAATTCAGATAACGGTCAAGATAATGGCTGAGGGTAAAAATGTTCTCTGCTCGAAATTGTATTTTATAACATGACGTGCTTAGAAGCTGTCTTTGATTTAATATTATTAAGGTGAGTCAAGTGAAATAACCAAAATTATTGATTGGACATTTATAACCAAAATAAAAGTGTAGATTTTTGTTTGGTCCGTGTAAAGTATACTGACCGTTGCATGAAAGTATATAGCTGATGGAATATATTGTTCGGAGAGTGCATTCCATAGGAAATGCCCTCGAACAGGCGCTTGAAGAAAACTGTGGAAAAAGTGCCTGAGTGCCGTCTGGTCAGTGACAGGAACCCAGGGAGTTGAATGACTGAAAGTTCCTGTAATGTGGAGCTGAGAAAACCATCAGATCAGCCGGACCTTATTAAATGCTAGAGCAAGTTTGAAGGGCTGAATGGCCTCAGCGTGGTTTGAATTGTGTGTGATATGAAAAACGTACAACTCTACTCCTTCTTCTTATGTGTTACACACTGGGGCACTGCCATTTTCCTGAAACTGGAAATTATTTGGAACATTATCTGGAATTTTCCATAATTGGCATTCTCCAGAATATTCTATAACTGTAGTGGGGGGGGGGGGGTGGTATTGGAAACGAGAGAGAGAGTGAAGGCGCAGCAGTGAGCGTGTTGGAGCATGAGCCTTGTTTGGGGGTCGGTGCGATAACAGATATACAGTGACTGTGAGGGAATGGAGAGAATACGGTGACACTTACCCTGTTAGAGTGGGGAAGGTTATTTATGGTTGTCCTGTATTGCTGGATATTTCTTCAGACCGCAGACACTGCACTGAGCTGGGTGGTGAGCACAGACGATGCTCGGTGGGTCTGGTGGTATGGCCCCCTCTGGGAAGGGAATGGTCCCCCTCTGTACTAGCCCATCCACTATGCCCGCCATGCTCTGTCAACAAACCGTGGTGTAATTGCCCCTTATATGCCATGCTCGGGGTAATCTGTGCAGAGCAGCACCAACCTGAGAAAGCTCAACCGTGTGCGCCTTGGCCTTTTAAAGATGGCACCAGTGTCAGGGATCACGGAATATCCAGGGGCACCCGGGCGACTGTGTGTACCTCCAGTCATGATGGGTGGGAGAATCGGCTTGGTATTGAATGACAGGGACGCCATGGAGTGGGGTGGGTAGCTAATGAGGTAAGTTCGATAAGATAGCACCAGGAAACTAGCTCAGCTTCGTACAGACAGTCCCTCTGTCACACTCAATGAAAATGAAATTGAGACAAATTATTGATTTATGCAGCTCGAAGACTCTGCAGTCCTCCCTCCCAGTTGCAAAGCTGCAGGACAAATGCTCATTCAAAACTCTCCATCGCCTGAACTCACACTAATAAACCATTCACTCATAATTCTTCATAATACTGACCCGTGTTGCATGATACTATCGAAATGTCTTTATTTCAGCATTCTGGAACCAGTGAACATATCTTTCCATGACATTTTTCCTCAGTCTCCCCCTCCCTGTCTCTATCCCAAAACATACGTATTTACAGTCATACAGAAGGAAACAGGCCCTTCTGCTCAGCTGTTCCATGCTGAACAAAATGTCCATCCACACTCATCCAATTTCTCTGCCCTTGCTCTGTATCCTCTAATCCTTTCCTAGCTGTGTGTTTGTCCAAGTGCGTTTTCAATGTTGTTATTGTACCCACCTCAACCACTTCCACTGGCATCTCAGTCCATATGTGTACCATTATCTGTGTAAAAAAGTTACCCCTACGGGTTAATTTTTATTTTATTCCTCTCGAAGCATTAACGGATGTCCTCTAGTCCTCGATTCCCCAACCTTGAGAAAAAAACTTGAAGTATTCACCCCGATGCACGGCTCTCATAATTTGATAAGATCTACACTTCCATAAGAACCCCTTCTTTTTTCTAAGCTGTAAAGACATAAGTTCTAACCTGTCATAATCTCCCTAAAACTTAAACCCTTTAGTTCAGGAAACATCTCTGAAATTTCTTCTACACTCTTTCTAATTCAATAATATCCTTTCTACAGCAAGGAGAACAAAACTGAACCCAATGCTCCAACTGCAGCCTTACCAACATCCTGTACAACTCAAACATAATGTCCCAACTTCTATACTCAATGCCCTGATGAAGGCCAGTGTGCCAACAACCTTCTTACTGTCCTGTGTATCTGTGACTCAAATTTGTGACAACCGTGCACCTGATCTCTAATGTCCTTTTGTTCCACTACACTCCTGAAGGCACTCTCATTCATCATTAAACTCCTACCTGAATTTGACTTTCCAAAATGCAAGACGTCACACTTATCTATAGTAAACTCCACATGCTAATTCTCAGCCCACTTCCCCTGCCGATCAAGGTACTGCTGCAATTTCTGATAATGTTCCTCACTGGATGTCTCCTATTTTAGTGTCATCTGCAAACTTCCTAACCTTGCGTTGTGCACTCTGGTCCAAATCATTGTTATAGATAACAAACAGCAATGGGCCCAGCACCGAACCCTGAGGCACTCCACTAGTCACAGGCCTCCAGTCCGACAAGCATACCTCCACCATAGCTATTTGCTTCCTAACGCCAAGCCAATTGTGTCGCCAATTTGCCAGGTTATCTTGAAGTACGTGCGATCTAACCTGCTCGAGCAGCCTACCATGTGGAACCTTATCAAAGGCTTTACTGAAATCCATAGAGAATATGTCCATCACCCTGCCCTCGTCAACCTTCCTGGTCGTTTCCTCAAAAAACTCGAACAAAATTTGTAAGGCATGATCTGCAATGCACATAGCTATGCTGACTGTTCAAGGCAAACTCTGTCTTTCCAAATACATGCATATCTTATCTCTCAGAACCTTCTCAAGTGGTTTACCGAAAACAGATGTGAAGTTTACTGGTCTATATTTCCCAGATTTCTCTTTGCAGCCCTTCTTGAATAAGGGCACAACATTTGCTACTGCCCAGTCTTCCAGGACCTTGGCCCCTGACCTGTCTTCTCTCGCCTCTTGCAGTGCTCTTGGATATATCTGGTAAGGACCAAGAGATTTATTTGTATTTATTTGACTTTATGCATTCTAATATGTCCAACAGCACCTCTACTGTGATATGAACGGTACCAAGATATGACAACTAACCCACCCACCCACCCCCCCGCCCCAAAGCTCACAGGGCTTCATGTCTTTCTTCATGGTAAAGACAGAGGGGAATTTGAGGACCTCGCCCATCTCTTGTGGTTTTACACATGAATGCCCACTTTGGATTTTAAGGAGTCCTATTTTCTCTCTCGTTGTTCTTTTTCTTTACTATACTGAAAGCACATGTTTGGATCCACCCTCATTTTCTCAGCCAAGGCTATGTCATACCCCCTTTTCGCCCTCCTGATTTCCTTCTTCAGTAAACTCCTGTATCCCTTGCGTCTCTCCAGAGATTCCATTGATTCCAGCTGCCTGAACCTGAGCCACGCCTCCTTTATTGATGGTCAGTGCCTGATTATCTCTTGTTATCCAAACAAGCTACTCCAATCAACCTTTGCAAGTCCCTGTCTAATTCCAACAAAATACGCCTCGCCCCAACTTAGAACTTGAATCTGTGGACCAATTCTCTCCTTCCCATAATTATATTAAAATTCATACAATTCTAGTCACCGGTCCCAAAATGCTCCCTCACTTTAATTCCGTCACCTATCCTGCCCTCTGCCCCAAAAGTAGGTGAGTTTGTCCCTTCCCGAGTAAGACCCTCTATATGCTGCTTATGGAAACTTTCCTCAACACACTTAAGATATTACGTTCCATCGAAGTTCTTAACCATCTGGATGTCCCAGTCTACGTTAGTATAATTAAAATCACCGATTATGACACTCCTATTGTTCCTGCAAGTCTTCCCAGTCTCCCTGCATATTTGTTCATCCAATTCACATTGATTATTTGGGGGCTTATATTGCAATCCTATAACATCACCATCCACCTCTAACTTCTTTGCACCATCCACAAAACCTCACTGGACATTATCTCAGTTATTCGATCTTTAAATACTTGAGTGGTATGCGCTGGAATCGGAACTATTGGTATTTAAACTATTTCCATTTACATCTCTCCTTTGCAATGATTTTCACCCCCACAGCGGCCTTTGTCAAGGCACAGTGGAGATATAGAGCAGCTGTAAATGGTTGGGAGCTGCACATCCTGTCACTGCCAGCATTAGCTGCAAGTTTCCCCACACTGGGCAGTGATCTAACACAGTGTTACCGAACAATGCAAAAGTCTGGTGTTATATATGAATGAACCAGTGCAGTCTGCACAGCTCCTCAAGCTGGACATTTATCCCAGGATTAGAGATCAAGCGTTGGTTTGGGCTGCACTCCAGACATTGCTGGGTTGCATTCAGCAGTTCGCTAGCCGGATCTACACAGTGCTCCATCCTGAACGTACAATGGATGGGCTGGTTATGTGAGTTGGATTGTGAATGTGAGAGAACGAAACATCTGGCAATGCCTTTACTTTGTGTTTTCATTCTTGTGATTGAACCCTTCAAATCCTGACTCATCCGATTAGACCCGACCCTCTGGATGAGTCATGGTGACTGTTGTTACAGCATCTGGGTCTGCAACATGACCAACAAATAGAGCAGAGGCTGCAGAGAGGACAGTCTCCGTAAAATGGAATGAGGAGATCACAATCAGATCAGCCGTGGTCTTAGTGAATGGTGGGGCAGGATTGTGTGCACCACGAATGCAACTTATTAATCTATTTCTGTTTGTAACAGGCAAACTCCCATTCTCTCTCAGTTTCCCATGCTGGTGGGGAGTGAGTCACCTCCTCCTGTTCCTGCGTAACAGGATCCTCGGGCCTCACTCGCCTCCAGATATCCCTGTGCCCTAGTTCCGAGCAGTTGAATGACTGCCTCCTGTTCTTGTGACCCAGTCTCGAGCAGTTGAGTGACTGCTTCCTGTTCCTGTTTCCCAGTCTCGAGCAGTTGAGTGCTGCCTCCTTTTCCTGTTCCCAGTCATGAGCAACTGAGTGATGCCTCCTGATCCCAAGTTTGTGAAAGTAGATGTCCTCCTCTTGCTACTGACTAACAGGCTCCAAAAGCTCTGTGCTCACCTGCTGCTTCTGTGGAATTAAGTTGAGAGACTGAATGCCCTCTTCACATTCCTTACAGCTTCTCTTGACTAAAAGCCTTTCTCCTGTTTCTGTAAAACACCACTAAAATCTGAATGGTGTATTTTTGTATTTGACTCTCAGTAATTGAGCAAACAAGCTGACTGACAGAGTTCAGAACCTGAATACCCTCTTCCTGTTCCTGTGTTATGCACTCAAGTGTCAATAGAGACTCAGTGATGTACAGCACGGAAAAAGACCCTTCGATCCAGTCCTCCATTCTGACCAAATATCCTAAATTAATCTCGTCCCCCTTGCCAGCACTTGGCCCATATCCCTCTAAACCCTTCCCATGCACGTAACCATTCAAATGCCTTTTAAATGGTGTAACTGTGCCTGCCTCCACCCACCTCTGTTGGGTGCTCAGTCCATAAACACAGAAGTCTCTTTTTGAAAGTGTTGTATCTCATTTCCCTTTATAAATCTTTCTCCTCTCACCTTAAACCTTTGTCCTGTAATTTTCGACTTGCCTATGCTGGGGAAAAGATGCTGGCTGTTTACCTTATCTATGCTCCTCATGATTTTATAAACCTCTTTAAGATCACCCCTCAGCGTCAACACTTGAAAATACTCCCAGCTTATTCAAACTCTCCCTGTAGTTCAAACCCTCCAACACCTGCAACATTCTTTTAAATTTCTTCTGCACCCTTTCAAGTTTGACAACATCTTTCCGACAGCAGGGAGACCAGAATTAAAGGCAGTATTACAAATGCGGCCAAACCAATGTCCTGTACAGATGCAACATGTCATGCAAACGCATAGACTTTAAGCACGCACCAATGAAGGGAAGATCACCAAATGCCTTATTCACTACACTGTCTACCTGTGATGGCACTTTCAAGGAACGGAGGACCTGCACCACCAGGTGAGACAGTAGCTCAGTGGCTAGCATTGCTACCTCAGAGCACAACGATCTGGGTTTAATTCTATCCTTGAATGACTGCCTGTGTGGAGATTGCACATTCTCCCCGTGTCTGCGTGAGTTTCTTCCGGGTGCTACGTTTTCCTCCTACAGTACAAAGATATACAGGCAAGTGTATATTGGCCATGCTAAATTGCCCCAAGTACCCTGGGATGTGTAGGAGAGGTAGATTAGCCATGGGAAATGCAGGCTCAGAGGGATAGGGGAGGGGTTTGTCCATTCTGATACTGTTTAGAGGTTCGGTGTGGCTTCGATGAGCCGGAAATCCTGTTTCCTCACTGTAGGGATTCTATAATTTCAATGGTGTTCTCTTTGATTGGCAACTTTCGACAAGACCCTACCTACATGTCTTGCCCTGATTTGTCTTGCCAAAATGCAACACCTCACATTTATCTAAATTTAACTCCATCTGCCACCCCTCGGCTCACCTAATCAAGTTTCCACTTTGTTCTGAGATATCATTCTTCACTGTCGACTACACCACCAAATTTGTAATTATCTACAAACTTACTGATCATACTTCATATACTCAAATGCAAATGATTTGTATAAGTGACAAGAGGCAGTGGACTCACTATTGTCTTTTGTGGCACACCACTGGTCACAGATCTCCAGGTTCAATGAACAAATGTCCACTGTCGCGCCCTGTCTCCAATATTCAAGAAAATTTTGGATCTAACAGGCGAGATCTCCCTGGATTCCAGGCAGTCTAACCTTGTTAACAAGTCTACCATGTAGAACATTTTGGTTTTCTTACTGAATTCCATAAAGACAACATCCATTCTCCTGCCTTCATCAATTATCTTCATCACTTCCTCAAAACATTCAACCGAGTCAGTGAGACGTGATCTCCAATGGACAAAGCCCTCATCAGTCCTTGTCCTTCCAAATGCATATACATTCTTTCCCTCAAAGTCCCCTCCAACAATTTAGTCACAATTGACGTCAGGCTCATCAGTCTATAGTTACCTGGTTTTTCGTTCCTTTCTTAAATAATGACACTATGTTAGCAGCTCTCCAGTTTGTGACACCTCACCTGTGGAAATCAATGATACAGATATATCAGCAAAAGACTGAGCAATCCCTTTCCTAGCTTCCCACAATATTCTGGGATACAACTGATCAAGTCCCAGGGATTTGTTCACCTTTATGTGTTTTACAATGTCCAACACCTCCTTGTAATAGAGATACATTTCAAGATATCACTATGCATTTCTTCATTTTCTCACTCTTGTAACTTCCTCCACATTAAATACTGAGGAGAAATACTTGTTTTATATCTTTCCCATCTCTTGTGGTTCCACACATAGGTAGCCTTACTGATCTTTAAGGTGCCCTATTTTCCTCCCTAGTTAATCTTTTGCCACTAAAAGATTATACTTCAATACTTCATTAACCCTATTTATAAAGCCATCTCATGTTCACATTTTTCTGGCCCGATTTCATCGTTGACTATACACTTACGGCCCTTATACTCCTCTGGGGATTCACTTGATTTCAGCTCTGTTTACCTGACATATGCCTCCTTCATTACCTTGACCAGAGCATCAATATATCTAGCCATCCAGCACTCCCTGCACCCACCAGCCTTGCCCATCTCACTAATAGGAACACGTTGGCTCTGGACTCTCTGAATCCAGGTTTTGATGGCCTTGCATTTTCCAACCATCCCTTTACCTGTGAATAGCAAATCGCAATCAGCCTTTCACAGGGCTCACCTAACACTTTCAAAGTTGGCCATATTCAAAGTTAGAACTTTAATGTTTACATCAGGTCTTTCCTATTCCATAACTAGTTTAAAACTAATATTTATGTGTAACAGACTTGAAATGTTAAATAAACATTTCCTGCCCCTCTGTAACAGGATCGAGAGGCTGAATAGGCTCCCCCTGTCCCTGTTTAACAGACCCGAGACATTAAATGACACAGCAACCCCTGGATTATGAGCAGCCATTAAACTGTATCTGATGGAAGTCCATCCCTTCTCAGTTACCGAAACACAAATAACATAATGTACTCCAGGTGCCCTCTCAGTAACACGTCATACAGCTACAGCGACACATCCCTTTGTTTTGAATGATTTTGTTGGCAAAATGTGCTAATTTTCCAGCGTTCTACCTTTTCAAGTAACAACAGGTTAATATAGACTGAATGGCCTTCTCCTTTCCTTCTGTAAGAGCCCCATAGGGACAGAATTGCTTCGGCCTGTTCGTGAACAGCAGTCTCAATGCTCTGTCTCAAGGTTATGAAAGGATTTGAAAACAGGGCATTAAAACTAGGAGTAGCTTCACACCGGATAATAAATATCATACTTTGTGTTAAGGTATCTAGAAACGTGCCCACCCGATGGTTTTTTTTATGCAACCGATCTGTTATTTTATAACTGCTTCCTTTCATAAACAGAGTGGAACATATACAGACCCCTGCAGTGTTCTGTTAATATTCTAGTATGCAAGTAACAAATTGATTAAAAATTGAAAGATTTATGGTTCATCCCTCAGCAACCCTTATCCATTCCATCCAAAACTAGTAAAGTTCCCTTTTATAGTGATATGAAAAGTGATGTATGGAACTGGTTAACTGATCCCATTTGTTCAGTGACTGTGATTAATGCCAGTTTTCATAGATTCTAATTATACCAGTGGAGAATTTCCATCTTTTAACGATAAATGGGCGCCGTTCAATGTGTTATTCCATAACATGAGCGGGACTATCACCATCAGCACTGACAGGGATCAGCAGATCCAGAGAGAGGGGGAGGGGAGATCAAAATCTGAGAACATTAGTCTGGAATGTTCCAACAATGGATCAGAATCTGAGAACATTAGACTGGAATGTTCCAACAATGGATCATAATCTGAGAACATTAGACTGGAATGTTCCAACAATAGACAGGAGTTTATCCGATTATATTTGGTATCTTTCTGCATTTGATTGGTTACCATTATCATCGCAGATCTATTACGCTCTTCACATTATTCAATATTTGTATTATCCCTTCCTGGCTCTCGTTGGTGTTCCTGGTAAGTGTCACTGTTCTTTTTTTTTTCTATAAGCTAGTTATGACTGTATTACTGTTCTCTCATATATTCTACACTTCTACCCACTATTATTGTTCCTGTTGAAACTCTGAATCCAGATATTTACTCTACAGACCACTACTAACTACAGCAAGGAATGTGTTCAATTACTGTCTCCCTCTGTGCTCTGGCAGTGTTACTCATAGGTCTCTATGTTGAACTACTCAGTTTCAGCGGAGAACGACAATGTTTTGTATCTTTGCCTTTGTTATTTAAATATTAAGAACATGGAGGTCACTGTCTATTGTTCTGGTTACAAATTCCACTTCCTTCCACTGTTTCCATCCCATCCCTGGCCAATATCTGCGGCTGAAGCAGGCGAGTCATAACTGTGGGTGATCCCTTTGATCATGAGCTGATTCCTGACACCATGCCCTGTCCATTTCTAACTTGAAATACTCACCACTCCACAATTTATCTCACTGGCTTATTCCATCTCCTGCTTGAACCTTGAGTTATAAAATACAGGCTTAATGAAGTTAATAATCTGCTGCTGAGGCTCCCGGCTTCAACCTGCCGAAGCAAATCTGATTCGAACTCACACCAAATACCCATCCATCTGTCATTCATGTGCACGCCGATGTATATTGCTATTGTGTCTGGCAATGCCTTTATTTTCACATTCTCAAACACTTTACCTCATCTGTCCATGAAACGTCTCTCGTTCTCTCTGTTGATGAACAAAAAGCCTGCCAGTTGTTCGTATTTAAAATAGTTTCCTCCATGTGTGTTCCTTCTCAAACAATAAGTTTCACATTCAACCACGTCTATCGTGCACACGCGCACTCTCTCTCTCAGAGTCTGATGAACACACACACACACACAGAGCAAACCTTCCCATTGTAGGCAGCAATCTGATGCGAGCATAGTTAGCATATGATAGTAAAGTTTGCAATACTATCCAGATGTGCAGTTTACTGAGAAACACACTAGCATGCCCTGCACATCTCTCCATGCTGGGCTGTCATCTTGTCCCAGTTTATGTTGTTTGTGGTGTTCTGTGAAGCACATTGAGAATTTGATGTAACAAACCATTCCAGCTGATCTGACAATGCATTTATTCAATGTTCTTTTTCTTGTAATTTTACTCTCGAAGATCTCACTTCTCCAGTTAGTCCCACTGCCCTGTCTTTTTCCCTATATTTCCACAACCTCCTCCCAGTTAATTAACTGTCTGTTTCTGTCTTTAATGTGAATTTCTCTGTCCCTCTGTATCTTTTCCTGGCCTTGGGTTTTGGTTATATTTTGTATCAAGTGCTGGCATTGTGTCGCTCAGAAACAGTGAAATGGCGTGTGTCAGGCTGTTTTTCACTTCCCGGTATGTCCCACGTGATGGTCCATGGACAGGCGTGTTTCAGAAGTTATGAGACACATCCTTGTAACTTGGAGTGTACCTGTGTTTGCCAACTCAGGTGACCTTGCGATCAGTAACACAGGGAAGCTCATTGAGTAAAGTACTAGGCATCTAAATTGTGTGACAATGCTGTCACTTTTTTTTTAAAAAGGTTATTTTCTCTTTTTTTAACAAGAGATCTTAAAGTCCAAACTGCCTACTGCAAACTGCTCAAGTAAATAACTTTTAGGTTTTTAGGGTTTTTAATAAATAGTAGTAACAATGGCCAGCTCGCATAGACCAGGATTTCTAGTTCTTTTTCCGTATAGCTGTAAGTCACCAGGTGCTTGTGTCCCAGAAGGTTGAAAGTTTTAGTTAATTATCCCTATCTGCTATTTTCTCTGAAGCTTCACTTGATGCTGTTTCCTCCTGGATTGGAGAACTGTATGTCTGAATGCTCCTTTTTACCATGGGGTGTCTTTAGGTGATGTTAGTATATTGGAACAGTTCATTTGTAGAAGGTATTGTATCCATTATTCAGTTAAGTTTTCCAATAGTTAAGTTATTCTAAAATCCACTTCATTTTGTATGGATTTTCATTAGAGTGTTGAAATATATTATGTTTTAATTAATGGTGAGTGGTTTGGCGAGTAGCATCATATCTGGAAATTCCACTTCGCATCTGCCTTTTAAATAAGAAAATGTTGGCATCCAAGCTACCTTCTTGAAATAGTTTGAGGCAGTCCAGTTAGTATATAGCAAACTGGGGACTCTTGTATGGTTCTAAATCGATAATACCAAACTGGGTTTAGAATTGCAATCCCTACAGTGTGCAAACAGGCCATTCGACCCAACAAGTCCACACCGACCCACCGAGGAGTAACCTACCCAGACCCATTCCTCTCCCCTATTATTACACATTTACCCCGACTAAGGCACCTAACCCACACATCCCTGAAAACTATGAACAATTTAGCATGGCCAATTGACCTGACATGCATATCTTTGGGTTGTGGGAGGAAACCAGAGAATCCAGAATAAGCTCATGCAGACAATGGAGAGTATGCAACGGGAGACTTTTGGGTTCAAAGATCGTGTATGGTAGTTTTTCCGGATGTTGAATTCGGTTGGTTTAAAACGTGTTTTGTGTATAAAGATTTTTTCAGTCACTGAGAGTTCTCTGGGTGTGGAAGAAATGAAGTTGGGCGTTTTCCAAAAGGTAATGAAGGCAAAGCTGTAGAAATTGGCAGACAAGCTGGAGTTGGGGTTGCGTTTGTCTGTGAGAAAATGACAGATAATTATAGCTATCGCTCGGCAATTACACTTGTCATCAGACTCTTTGGAAATGGTTCGAATTCAATTTCAAATGAGGCACCTTGAACATGAGAAGGAATTGAAAAAATTTAAATTAAAATGAGAAGTAGAAATAAAAGAAAAGGAAATGAAGAAGAAAGAGAGAAGAAAAGCAAAGAGTTTCAACTTCAAAAGTTAGTAATTAGAGAAGTTGACATAAAAGGTGGAGATGAAGGTAGACAGTAGGCTGGATGAGGAGGATAGTCAGGATGAGCAACCCGTTAGTAGCCAAAGGCCTGATGGGGTTCTGTTTAAGTACGCCCAGGCGTTGTCTACATTTGATGAGCAGGATGGGGAAGCCTTTTTAATTTCATTTCAGAAAGTTGCTAAACAAATGCAGTGATCAGTTACCATGAGGATTTAGTTGATCCACACAGAGCTGATAGGTATTTGCATCACGATCAGTCGAGGTATCTGTCCAGTATGAGGAGGTGACGAAAGCCATCTGAAGTGCATATGAGCTTGGGCCAGAAGCCTACAGAGAGTGTTTCTGGAATCTAAATCAAGCTGCCTCGTTAAACGCACATTGAGTATGAAAGAATCATTCAAAGTAATTTTGAAAGGTGGGTAAGGGTATTAAAAACAGAGCAAACCTATGACACTCTTAGAGAGAATCTTATTTTGGAGAAGTTCATCAATTCACTTCCTGCAGTCGTGAGAACTTGTGTGGAAGGGCAGAGAGTTAAAACGGCAAATTTAGAAGTTGAACTGGCTGGTGATCATGATTGAGTTCAGAAATCAAAGTTTGGTCTCTGTGAGAGATTGAGAAGAATGTGCGAAATCTTCTTAAAACATATACCCGTGAGAGTAAGGTTTACTGGCCAAGGCCAGGAGTAGCAGGTAAAGGGTTTTCAGCATTAAGAGGTACAGAAGCATGTAATTCTTTTATGCTCAGACATGAGGAGCTATGTCATTCAGAAGAACTATTGGAGAGATGAGGAGTGTTCCATTATGTAATCAGTGGTTGGAGCGTCCAGTGGAAACATCAACAGATTCATTCCACAATGGGGAAGGAGGCCTTGAACTCGGAGTTGGCGTTACAACATTTCAGCATTTAAGTTGCCACTAACATATCTGAGATAAATCTTAATCACTGATCGTGACCCCTTAACGTTTTTGGAGATTTTCAGGCGAAAAAATATCAGTCTGTTTCGATATAACTTATTATTGCTGCCATTCAATTTGAAATTATACAGCTGACAGGGCGAGAAAACCTAAGTTTTGACACATCCAGGAGACTTGGATGAAGAAATACAAAGGCATTCTGTGGCAGGAGTAAAATGACTGAAATCTAATCTCGTTGTGAACATTTATAAGTTCAGAGTCAATATAATATATATGCATTGCAGTCATAGAATCACAGAGTCATAAAGTTGTGCAGCATGGAAGCAGACACTTCAGTCCAACCCGTCCATGCCCCCAGATATCCAAACCCAATCTTGTCCCACCTGCCAGCAGCCGGCCCATATCCCTCCAAACCCTTCCTATTCATATACCCATCCAAATGCCTCTTAAATGTTGCAATTGTACCAGCATTCATCAAATCCTCTGGCAGTTCATTCCATACATGTACCACCCTCTGTATCAAAACGTTTGCTCCTTAGGCCTCTTTTATATCTTTCCCCTCTCACCCTAAACCTATGCCCTCTCGTTCGGGACTTCCCGACCCCAGGGAAAAGACATTGCCTATTTATCGTATCCATGCCACACACAATTTTGTGAATATCTATGAGGTCACCCATCAGCCTCCGACGCTCCAGGTAAAACAGTTCCAGCCTGTTCAGCCTCTCTCTATAGCTCAAATCCTCCAGCCCTGGCAACATCCTTGTAAATCCTTTCTGAACCTTTTCAAGTTTCACAACATCTTTCTGATAGGAAGGAGACGAGAATTGCACGCAATATTCCAACAGTGGCCTAACCAATGTCCTGTCCAGCCGGAAGTGACATCCCAACTCCTGTACTCAATACTATGATCAATAAGGGAAAGCATACCAAGCGCCTTCTTCACTATCCTGTCTACCTGCTATTAATAAAGGAAGATTACGAGGTCTAAAATGAATCCATCTTTGTATAATGATAGATCATTTTAATAAGGGTGGAGTTGTGAGGATACTTTTACTATAAAAAGGTGATTTTCTCTTGTATCTTTTTAACAGAGGTTTTAAAGGCAGAGGTGTGGAAGTGCTGTCTGAAAACAGTTTAAGTAAATAACTGAGGAGACCTATAGGTTTTGTTAAAACGGTGGTAACAATGGAAGGGCAGTGGCCAGCTCTCCCAGACCAGGTCTGCTTGTTTTGATTTTAGCTGCAGAATTCGGAAGCTGTTGGAGATCCCAGCAGGGTTAGAAGTTCCAATACATGATCCCTAGCTGCTTTTCTCTCTGAGATGGTTGTTGATGTTTATTTCTCCTGGATCAAAAAAACTGCTGTAAGGATCTGTATTTGAATATATATTTGTGCCGAGCAGTGTATACCAAGAAGGTATGGCATCTATTGCTTGTGTAACTGTTCCAACATATAAGCTATCCCAAAATGTTATTTTCTTTGGTTGTATTTTTACTAAAGCATTTGAATAGATTATAATCGGCTCAATGTCGAGTGGTTTGACCAAGCACAACATATCTGGAAAGCACACTTCACATCTATGTTCAAAATAAGGAAAGATTTGGGTCTAAGTGGCCTTCTTAAAATATTTTTGCGGGGATCTGGTCTGCTCCACAATACTTGTAGCCGAGGGGTTTCTGATTGATTCCTGTTATTGAAAAGTTCGTGGAGGTGCTGGGGATGGTTTGCTGGAGGTTGCGCTGTGAGCTGCCTCAGACATTCAGAGAAACCGAAGAATTTGGTGACCCTATTTTGGATGGAGCATGGGGACTATGGTAACAGCATCTGGATGTGTAACATGAACACCAATGGAACAAAGGCTGCAGACAGGGGAAGCTCTGAAACCACGGAGTGAGTGTGTGTAGGGAAAGGGATCTGCTGTATCCACCCCGGGTTTTCCAGGAGCAGCTTCCTAAGTTACACTTAACCCAGGAGCAGAGTGTGAGGGGATCTGGACTGAACAAGGAGCTGGTCACAGAGAGGTGTCACCTTCTTCAAAATGACCTGCAGCTTCATGCCAGGGTGAAGAGTGTGCTGCCGGTGGCTTTTAGGGTCACAGTTTCATTCAGCTTCTGTGATCCGAATCTTTACAAGCCGGAGTCGGTGACTGCTCCATAATCTCCCAGTATCTCAACATCAGTGTCACCATTCGGTGATGGAGGATGTATATGGTGGATGAGGTCATAATATTGCTTCTCCCTCAGCGGGAAGCTACCAGGTGTATCCTTATTTTCCCAGGAAAGTGGGATTCCCGAAGGTGTACATGTTATCTGCAGAGTAGCCATTAAATGGGGAGAGGTAGAGGAACTGAAGGAGCTCTCACTCTATTAATGTTACAGTGTGTCAATGCACAATATTTTATTTTGGTGAAGACCCCTGTCCTGACAGCAGCCGCAGTTCCTTCATTCAGAAGCTGGCAGCAATTCCCATCGTCTATGGTCTCCATGTAGAAAGGAATAATTGTATCTTGGATAAAGGCTGTCCCCTTGATACACGTTTCAAAACAACATCCCCACCACCAACCAACGACATCAAAGTATTGTATGTGTACGGAGAGCAATGTGGTCACTTGGAGTGTCAATGAGCAGACGATCAAGAATGGAGCAAAACCAACCATGTCTGAACGGGTCTCCGTGAACCCCCCAGTATACAGTATCACTAAGACCTGTAATCCCTCTCCATTTCAGCATCATACTGCCTTCTAAAATTCCTAGAAATGAAATTACATGTTATATTATGTTGTATTGCTCCTGCCAAATTATTATCCATTGTGTTTAACTTCTTATATCTATTTGCAGACACTCCACCCTCTCTTGATAATGTAATCTTTTGCTTATCCAAGCGACATCACCAAAACCAGTATCTGTATATCTGTTCCGTCCTCCTGATCATTGATATAGATTGTAAATAGTTGAGGTACCCGCAATGGTCACTGTGTGACTCCACTGGTGACGTTCTGACAAACTGATTAAGACTGACTTATCCGGAGAGCCTGCTTCCTATTTGATACACAGTCCTCCCTTTTTACTGTGTAACACGGTCGAAAGGCTATTTATGGACGAGGAGCATCAGTCAGGAATCCAATCCCTCGAATCTGCTCCGCCATTGAGTACTGGAGAACAATTAATACGATTCCACTTCACAGTAATCATGGCTAATGTTATCGCGGTCTCTGTTCCACTTTCCTGCTATCTCTCCATCCTAACACAACTTATTTGCAGGAATAAGTTGAGGGAACTATCTCTGCGCTCCTTCCAATATAACAATACACTTTCTTCATTGAGTAGAAAAAATCTTTACACACTACTCCAATGTGATCTCACTAAGATCCTGGACAGAGGCAGCAAAATATTTACCAGTCTGCTGAAAAGTTTCCAGCCAGTTTAGAGCAGTCTCATCTCTCCAGAGTAATGCACAGCATTGTTTAAAATCATTGTCCTTCTTTACTCCACATGCATAACGGGAGATCTGGAGAAAATCTCACAATAATGCTTGAGAAGAGCAGAAATAATGTGGCGAGATGACCTCTAACATTGATTTTAATTAGAATCTGACCATAGGGCAGGTGCCAGAGTACTGGAGAACAATTAATGCGATTCCACTTCACAGTAATCATGATTTGGAAATACTGGTGTTGGACTGGAGTGTCCAAAGTTAAAAATCACACAACACCACCTTCTTCAGTTGATTGTGGAGGGCAAAATTGTAAGGCACAGCATTTATAACAAAAGATTACAGTATGATGTAACTGAAACTACACATTGAAAAATACCTAGATTGTCTGTTGAGTCTTTCATCTGTTCGAATACTATGATACTCTTCCGTGTGTAAATCAGCAAACCTTTTTATTAAAGTTGCATTCTCAGGTTAACTGTAACAATTTGGTTAGTTACACGATATATCAAAAGTGTTAGCGCCCTGTGTTCTCTGTCTATGTCATGATTTTAGATCGATTCTAACCTAAAAAAGTCAGATAACAGGGATTTACTGTATTCATGCAGTTTTTGAGCAAAGTACAATGTAGCTCTGCAAGTACAAATTCACCCCACAAAATGTATGTGTGCATGTGGGTCTATGTGTCTGTTTGCGTGTATGTCTGTCTGGCTTGGGGTTGTGAGTGTGAGAGAGAGTGTATATGTGTATGTGGTGATTGCAGAGTGTCTTAATTCTGTGAGGGTGTGCATGCGTGAGTGTGGAAGTGTGTGTGTTTCTGGGCTGGGGGGTTTGCGAGTGTCTGTGAGAGAGAGGGTACATGTGCCTGCATGAGTGTAGAGTGGTCTAAGTCTCTGAGAGGATGCATGTGTGAGTATGGGAGTGTGTGTGTCTGTAAGGGTGTGTGCGAGTGTCTGTGTGCGTGTCTGTATATATGTGTGTCAGTGTGTATGTGTGTGTATGGTGTGACTCTGTGTGTGTGTGTGTGTGTGTGTGTGTAGGTGTGTCTGTGTGTGTATATAGTGCAATGGTGGTCACCACAACTGTTTGCTTTGAAATAACTGCCAAACCTCAAAAAGATCATTGATCATAGCACGTTGCCTGGCTCTCAGGCCAACTCAATACAACCCTGTCCCGGTAGGCGCTGCAAGACGTGTCAGAGTGTGGACATGGGTACCACCATTACACGTGGGGACACCTCCCATTATGTACGTGGCAGGTTCTCATGTGACTCAGACAACGTTGTCTATCTTATACGTTGCAGACAAGGATGCCCGGAGGCATGGTACATTGGGGAAACCGAGCAAATGCTACGGCAACGGATGAATGGGCACCGCACAACAATCAACAGACAGGAGGGTTCCCTCCAAGTTGGAGAATACTTCAGTGGTCCAGTACATTTGACCTCGGACCTTCAGGTGAACATCCTCCAAGGCAAACTTCGGGACAGGCAACAGCAAAACGTGGCCGAGCAGAGGCTGATAGCTGAGTTCCATACCCATAGCGAGGGCCTCAACCGGCACCTTAGGTTCATGTCACACGACAGGTGATGACCATTTCACTATACACACATAGACACATTTCACACACACATCTACACACACAAACACACACACACACAAACAGACACAGACACACACGCATACACACAGCCACTCCTAAACACACAAATACACACGGAAGACACACACACACTCTGACAGACGCACAAACTCCGACACTCACTCATGCATCCTCTCAGAGACATAGGCCACTCTACACTTGTGCACACACATATACACTCTCTCTCACAGATACGCACAACCCCCCAGCCCAGACACACACACATACTCCGACACTCACACCTTTTCCCCTCACAGACTGAAGGCACTCTACACTGACTACATGCATATACACTCTCTCTCACAATCACAACCCCCAACCCAGACAGACACAGAAACAGACAGACACAAAGATCCACACGCACACATATAGTTTGTGGGGTGAATTTGTACTTGCAGAGTTACATTGTACTTTGCTCAAAAACTGCACGAACTAATGTAAAACTCTGTTCTCTCACTTTTTAGATTAGAATCAATCTAAACATCATGGCATAGACAGAAAACATAGGGTGCTAACACCTTCGACATATTGTCTAGCTAACACCAATTGTTACATTTAACCTGAGAAAGCAACTTTTAACAAAAGAGTTTTTTTATTTACACACGAAAGAAGTGAAACTATCATGATATTCGAACAGATGAAAGACTCAATAGACAATCAAGGTAATTTTCAATGTATAATTTCAGTTACATCACACTGTACTTTTTTGCTATAAATTCTGTGCCTTACAATTGTACCCTCCACAATCACCTGATGAAGGCGCGACGCTCCAAAAGCTAGTGTGCTTCCAGTTAAACCTGTTGGACTATAACCTAGTGTTGTGTGATTTATAACTTCACAGTATGGGTGGGAGACATAGACCAGGGAACTATAGACGAGCGAGTATATAGATCACTGTTAAGGAAACTACTGGAGAAAACACAGAAGGATAAAATTGAACTCCAATCAGAGTAGCAAGGTCTGGTCAGAGATAATCATCATGATTTTATCAGAAGTAAGTCACATCTAATGAATTTGATTGAATTAGTTTGAGGAGGTCGTTTATTTGGTTTTGCTGCAAGGCCTTTGACAAAGTCCCATATGGGAAACTTTAAAATAAAGTAAAATCTCATGGAATCAAGGCTAGCGTGACAAGTTACAACGAAATGTTTCTTAGTGTCAGGAGACAGAGGGTGGTGAGATAAGGCTGTTTGTGTGACTGGAGACTAGTGTCCCCTGGTTGTACCACAGGGATCAGTGCTGTGTTCCTTATTATTTGCGGTACTCATAAATGGTGCTGATGTGAATGAAGGGGTGGGTGAAAGGGGTGGGGGTTGTGAGAAGTAAGTTTGTGTTTACCCCGTTGGTTGGCAGTGAGGAGAAAGGTCTTATGTTACAGAAAATACAGATGGAATGGTCAGATGGTCAGATCAATGGCAGATGGAACGTAACCCTGATAAATATGAGGTGATGCACTGTGGAAGAAGGAACCAGACAGGGGAGTATTCAATGAATGGCAGCACATTGGGAAGCTCAGATTGTTCTTCTCCACACATCACTGAATAGGACTGAGCAGGGTGATAGACTAGCTAAAAACTGGACCTTAGGTGTAGTGTTTATCAAGCGGGGCGTAGATTATAACAACTATACAGAGCATTGGTTAGGCCAAGGTGGAGTACTGTATGTAGCTCTGGAAGCCACTTAAAAGGAAGTGTATGGTTGTACTGGATGGTATGCAGAGGAGATTCACCAGGATGTTCCCTGTAATGGAGCATATCAGCTACGGAGAGAGGCTGGATAAGCACGGGTTGTTTACATTAGAGCAGAGAAGGCTGAGGGAGATGTGATTCAGAAGGCAAAGATTATGAGAAACATGGACATGGGTGGATAGACAGCATTTTTTTTCCTTTTAGTCAGAGACTTGAGAACAAGCGAGCATACTTTTAAAGTGAAGGTTTTGAGGAATAGAGAGAATTTGAGGATTGGTCTTCGCCCAGAGGCTGTTGCGGTGTGGAATGCACTTCTTGAGAGCAGAGTTATCACAGATAACCTCACAACCATCAAAAAGTACATGGACGAGCACTTGGAAGTGTCATAACATTCCCTGCTATGGGCCTGTTGTTGGAAAGTGGGACTAATATAGATCGTGCTGTATTTCTATTGGTCTAATCTCCTGTGAGTGCACATTGCTTACAATCTGAAACCAGAGAATGGGCAATGGGGAACAGGGAAATGGCAGAACTTTAAACAGCTACTTCAGTTCTGCCTTCACAGAACTTTGTAACAATACGAGGAAAAGCAAGTCGGGTGTGGAAAACGGTTCTAGTACATGGAACATAGAACATAGTAAACAAAAGATTTAGGAGAAATTATTGGGAATGAAAGTAATTGTCACAGACAACAGTAACACGGATTTATGAAATGGGGATTATGTTTGAGAAACGGTCTGGGAGACAAGTATTTGGATTTTCAGGAAAGTTTTGGTAAAGCTAGTTTGCAAAATAAAATCTGAGTGGATTGGGGCGAATATATGGCCATGTTTCTAGAATGGGACAGCTGGCCAGAAACAGTAAATAGAAACAAACAGGCTCGTAAAGCAACAGCCTGACATTGTCTGTAAGACATGATTCTATGAGTATGACTATATCCCAGACACCCCATCACCTTCCCCGGATATCTCCTGTCTCACCAGCAGAACAGACAGAGAAGAGCCAGGGAATTCCGAGAGGCATGGCACGCATCCACAGATTTTATCAATAAGCACATCGAACTGGGCCCAATATATCGGCCACTACAGCGGACAGCTGGAATTGACAACCGGAAGCGGCAGGTACAAATCACTATCAATGCAGAGGAAACATCACAGAAGCGCTTCACAGTAGACTCCCAAGCACTGAGTATGTCACCTAGACAGGGGACGAAACGTCTGCAACACAAATTCCCAGCTCGGCGAACAGAACCACAACGACGAGCACACGAGCTACAAATCCTCTCACAAACTTTGAATTAGTTATTATTCGTAGTTATTAGAATTAGTAACAGACACAGCTAAAGTGACGGCGCAGTGGGATACAATTGGAAGGGAATTGTTCAGGGAGTCCTCAACAGTGACTCTGTATCCCATGAAGTCTTATGGTGTTAGTTTACCCATGGGAAAGAAAACCTCCTGCTGATTACCATGTACCAGCTTCTCGTAACTGATGGATCAGTACTCCTCCATGCTGAACGACACTTGGATGAAGACCAGAGGGTGGCAAGGACGCAAATTTGTACACTGGCTGGGGGATTTCAATGTCCACCACAAAGTGTGGTTCAGCGGCAGCATTACTGATCGAACTGGTCGGGATCTAATGAACATAACTGCTAGACTGGGTCTGCCGCAGTTGGTGAACGAACTAACAAGAGACATATTTGACCACATTCAAACTAATCTGCCAGTTGCAGAAGTATCTCTCCATGACAGTATCTGGAAGAGTGACCATCGCATAGTCATTATGGAGACAAAGTCACACCTTTACATTGAGAATAGCCTCCATCATATTGGGTGGCACTATCACCGTACTAAATAGGACAGACTTCGAACAGATCTAGCAGTTCAATCCTGGGTTTGCATAAGATGTTATGAGTCATCAATAGCATAATTGTACTCTTGCACAACCTCATGGTCTGGCATATCCCTCTTGCAACAATTACCATCAAGCCAGAGAATCGACCCTGGTTCAATAGAGTGTGCAGGAGGGCAGGAGCAGCACCAGGCATTCCTGAAAATGAGCTGTTAGGCTGACGAAACCACCAAACAGGAAAACATGTGCGCCAAACAGCATGAGCAGTAAGTAATAGACAGAGCTATGTGATCCCAAAAGCAACGGATCAGATCTAAGATCTGCAGTTCTCCCACATCTCATCGAGAAATGGTAGGGACAATTAAACAAGTCATTGGAGGAGGAAATTCTACAAATATCCCCATCCTTAAGGACGCAATATCCCAGCACTTCAGTGCAAAAGAGAAGGTTGATGCATACTCAACAATCTTCAGTAAGAAATGCTGAGTGCATGATCCATCTTGGCCTCCTTCAGTGATCCTCAGTAATTCAGTTACCAGTCATCAGCAATTCCATTTAGTCCACGTGATATCCAGAAACGGTTGTAGACACTGGATTTTCCAAAGGGTAAATATCCTGACTACGTTCTGGCAATAGTACTGAAAACTTGTGCTCTAGAACTTGTCACTTCCCTAGCCAAACAGTCCCCGTACAGTCACAAAAATGACATTTACACGATTGTGTGGAAAAGTACACAAGTGCCTGCTGTACATAAAAAGCAGAACAAATCCAATCCAGCCAATTACCACCCCATCAGTCTACTCTCAATCATCAGTAAAGTGATGGAAGGTGTTAGTGCTTTCAAGCAGCACAGCTCAGCAATAACTTTGTCAATGACGCCAGTTTGGACTTCACCAAGGTCACTCAGCTCCTGACCTCATTACCTCAAATATGGACAAAAGCGCTGAATTCCAGAGGTTGGGGTTAGAGTGACAAGGGTTTAAATCAAGGCTGCCTTCGACCAAGTGTGGCTTCAAGTGGCCTTAGCAACACTGGAATCAATGTGTATCCGGGTCAAACTCCCCGTTGGTTAGAATCATACCTTACACGTAGTAAGATGGTCATGGCTGATGAAGGTCAGTCAACTCAGCTCCAGGATAAAGCTGTAGGAATCTCTCGAGCAGTGGCTTAGACCCAAGGGTCTTCAGGTCTGCTTCATCAATGGCTTGCCTCTATTATAATGTCAGAAGTGGGGATGTTCGCCAATGATTGCACAATGTTCAGCAACATTTGTGGCTCCTCAGGTACTGAAGTAATCCATGTCCAAATGCGACAAGATCTGGACAGTATCCAGGCTGACATGTGGCAAGTAATATTGACGCCACACAAATGCCAGACCCTGACCATCACCACTAAAATACAATCTAAACACTGCCTCTTGGCATTCAATGGTGCTACCATCACTGAATCCCCGAGTATCAAAATCCGGAAGGGTAATCATTGCTCAGAAACTCACTGGACTCGCCCACATAAACACAGTAACGACAAGAGTAGGTCAGAAGCTATGAATACTGCGGCGAGTAACTCACATCCTGACTTCCAAAGGTCTGTCCATCATCTACAATGCATAAATCAGAAGTGTGATCGAGTACTCCCCATTTTCCATGATGATTGCAGCCCCAACAACACACAAGAAACTTGACACTATCCTGGACATAACAGCTAGTTTGTCTGTCACTTCATCCACAATGCTCCACCATCAACGCTCAACAGCAGCAGTGTTTTACTATCTACAAGTTGCACTGAAATGATTCATCAAAGATCCTCAGCCACCATCTTCCCAACTCACGACCACGTCTATCCAAAAGGACAAGGCAGCAGATGTATGGGAACACCGCCATCATCAAGTTCCCCTCCCAGCCAATCACGATCCTGACTTGGAAATACATCACCGTCCCTTCACTGTCACTAGGTCAGAATTCTGGGATTCCCTCCCTAATGGCAGTGTATGTCAACCACAGCAAGTGGACTGCAGCAATTCAAAAGACAGCTCATCACCACCTTCTCAATGGGAACTAGGGACAGGCAATAAATGTTGGCCCAGCCAGTGACACCCAAATTCACGAAATAAATAAATTGGAAAAATAAAATTAACAGGAAGATTGCTGATGTATCGCAGGGATCGGTGCTCGGGTCCCAGCTGCTCGCAATACCAATTAAACATTTGGTTGCGGGAATCAAATACAATATATCCCAGCCTGCTGACAGAACTAAAGGATGTGGGATTGTGAGTGGGTTGTAAAAAAGCTCCAAGGTGACTGAGATAGTGGAGTTAATGGGCAGATACGTGACAGATGCAGAGCAAGGTGGGTAGAGGTAACGGTGTGTCCTTTGATGGGAACAAGAGATTGGCAGCCAATGTTTGAGGAGAAAGTGAGGACTGCAGATGCTGGAGATCAGAGCTGAAAAGGTTCCTGAAGAAGGGCTTATACCCGAAACGTCGATTCTCCTGTTCCCTGGATGCTGCCTGACCTCCAGCAACACATTTTCAGCCTATGTTTGAACCATGTTGATCTACAAAGCGATGTATGCTCCTTTTTGTTGTTTCCTTCTGAGCAGCGCTCCAAGGTCCCTACAGCGCAGTGAGTTCTCAACCCAGAGGTCAATAATAGGAATGGCATTGTCAGGCTGCCCAGTGTACATAGACCCCCAAGGGGGGAGCTATAACATTGAAAAGGATCTGGATCTCCTTGTACACCAGTCACTGAAAGCCATATTGCAGGAACAGAAAGCTGTTAGGAAGATAAATGCTGCATTGACCTTCATTTCAGGAGGATTTGAGTCCAGGAGTAAAGGTCACTTACTGCAGCTGTACAGGGCCTTGTTGGGACCCCCTCTCGAACATTGTGCAGTATTGTGTGCAGGTTTGGTCTCCTTACCTAATAATTGGCAAACCTAACATTGATAGAGAGCAGTGAAGAATAACCAGACTGATCTATGGGTTGACAGGCTTGTTGTGGGAGCAGAGGTTGGGGCGACTGGGCCTGTATTCCATGGGCTTTAAGAAAATGAGTGGTGATCTTACTGGGATATATGAAACTCTGACAGGGTGTGACAGTATGGAATCAGGTATGATATTTCCCCTGGCAGGTACGTCTAAAACAAGGTCCCACAGTATTATATACAGGCAGGACACTCTGCATTGAGATGAGAATAAATATCTGCACTCAGAGGCTGGGGAACATGGGGAATTAACTCACACCTGGAAGCCAAGATACTGAATTTAAATAAGAATTTACAGGTACTAAAGGGATGGTGGGAGAGCAAGAGTACGGCATGGAAATAAAAGGCCAGCCATCATTATACTGAATTGGGTAGCAAACTCGATGGACCAAAGCGAGTACTGTACTTCCTATTTATTGCTTCCCAAGGTTAATCACACTAACGGATATATTCATTGTGTGGGATAAGTACATTGAGTAGATGATTGAACACGAACTAGAATGGGGGAGGCTCAATGTGTTGTATGACCTCCTCCTTTACCGGTGTTTCTGTATAGTCTGTGGGAACATTGTCACAAACTCTCAGATGTTAGGAAGGAGATCTCTGCAGGGGCGACAGGATTGTGTTTACCGCTCCCTTTTCCAATACCGAGGCTGGAGCCGGGTGTTCTGTCTGGTTTTATCCTTTAAGACCTCGGAACAGTTTGATACAATTGAGTGTCTTGCTTGGACGTTTCAGAGACCATCGAAGAGTTTATCACATGTCTGTGTGTCTGGAGTCACTTTTAGGCCAGACCAGGAAAGCAAAGGAGATTCACTTCCTGAAAGTCCATCAGGGGAGCAAATTCGTGTTTACGATCGACATTGGCTTCAAGGTCACTGTTACTGACGCCAGATTTTGCAAATTAATATTTCATTAATTATTTTTAACTTCCAGAATCGGCCAGAGCATTACCATGGTCTGGATTAGTAATCCAGTGACATATCCACAACAGCACCATCTCCACATGGAGACCTATCAGAAACTACACTGAGCAGGTTATTGTTGTGCTGATTGACAGGTGTGTCAAAAATAACTCCCACCAATTTGACTATCGTGACTGTGCTGAGGGAGTAGTAATTGGTCAGATTGTAATTATTCTCTTCTTAGTGGACTGGATATATCTGAGTAATTTTCCACATTGCCAGGGAGATGTCAGAGTTGGAGCTGGAATTAAACAGCTTCCTCAGGGACACGGTTTGTTGTGCAGCACAAATCTTCAGTCCTATTACAGGAATGGTATCAGGTCCCATTGCCTCTGTCGAATCTACTATGTTCAGCTGTTTTTTTCATGTCACGGGCAGCGAATCAGATTGATTAAAGACTGTCTTATGTGAGTCTGTGGGCATCATGGCGTTGGTGAAGTGAATCATTGACTCAATACTTCTGGCTGAGGATCGCACAGATACTACATCCTTGTCTTTTACACTGATGTGTAGGTCTGTTCCATTATCTAGGATGGGGATGTTTGTGGATCTCTTTCCTCCAGTAATTTGCTTATTCATCCATCAACATTTATGACTGAATGTGGAAGGATTGCGGAGCTACGATCAGCCATGTTGCTCAAGTGCGGTGACATTAATGGGTTAGCATTAGGTTTAGGTTCACATGGTTCTCACTCTGACATGTTCACCCACAGTCATTACTGAAACATAGATCATGTTGATTGTCATGGCAGACTAAGGAAATTATCCCTGGTCAAAATATTACAGGTGGTGGTTGACTGGTGTTCTGCTTCTCCTGCTGCTGTGGTCTACAGCACTCCATGAATATGCAGTTTTGAGCTGTAATATCTGAAATGCAATTCTGCTGCCTGTCCCCTAGTTCACATCGAGACCCTTTCACCCATTAACCCTGTACTCAGTGACCTACTCTGGTTTCTGATGTGGTAACACTTTCATTTTCATATTCTCAGTTTGCTGAGGTCATGCTTCCAATCTGACACATTCCATAACTGATTTTAATTTAATTGTTTAATTCATCTGTATCTTTTTCCTTGAGTAATACCATATTATGTGTTTAAATTGAATGTGTTTCCCTCTGTTTCTCTCCCTGACCATGTTTAATAGTTCTGTAGTGTCAGTGATGCCAGCCCGATGTATTTTCAGAGGCAATGAACTCTTCGGATTCCCAATCATCTTCACCACATTCTATGTTTTCTCTTTTGTTTTGATGCCTTATCACTCATGGCTGGCTTGTCGTCCCATGAGTATGTTTCATCATTTTTGGGAGAATTTCTGATATCCTCCGAATTATCCAACATATATTCCTGCCATTGCTGCTCCATGGTCTTCCTGCTTGGCTCCACTTCCAATTTACTTTGGCCAGCTCCTCCCTCATGTCTTTGTAGTTATGTTGCTCAATTATAATCATATTACACCAGGAAGAGGGCAATAGATATAAACTGAAAGAAGATTTTTTGAGAGATCGGATATAAAGAGTAATTAGCAAAGATAGAACGAGAGAGAGAATATAGACGAGGAAATGTGAAAAATGAGAAAACTAGATTATCAACAGAAGTAGATGTACATCCCTCAATGTTTTCACAATTGTGGTGTGCTGTAGTCCTTCATACAGTGCATGTACAACAGAGTAATCTGTTCAAATGCTGGGTCTGATACCAGAATTAAAATCTCCAATAATATGACAGACACTAGCTTTGGAAAGAACCAGCAGGCCAATATATTGAATTCTCTGTAGAAAAGGGATTAACTGAATTAAGTTGGGAAAGCACAAGCAAGAATTTATAACACACATCCTGATAAGAATGAGAGTATAGTGTAGTGATTTCCAGAAAAGGAGGGAACATTGAGAGAAGGGGAACACATCACATTAGATGAGCATCAAGTAACGTTTCATCAATTTTATACATTATGTACATCATTTTTCGATAAATGTGTCTCCGTTATTCATTTCGAATGTGATGTGCACATATGAAAAATATCTGCACACACATTGATTAAACAGTGTATACAAAATCATTTTTCAGACATTGAAATGCTCTTGTCGTCGTGCTACCAGGATACATGAACACCAACTGGCCACCAAAAGACATGACCCACTATCACTATATTCCATAATACAAGGAAGGGCACCACTTTGACTGGAAAAAACACACACATACTAAGACATGCAAGGACGTTCTTAGAGGAATGGCATTCTAACAAGAAGTCCATCAATAAAAAACATGCATTTATATCCTAACTACCTTCTCTTAAATAAAGAAATCCGGAAATGGCATCACCCACCTTCAGAGACCAAAACCTATAAATAGAGAGGCGGGACATACCACCAGCACTTCAACTGAGACTCTCACTTATGATGTCACCTAGTAATGGCGACGAAATGTCTGAAAACAATCCTTCAAGTTCAGTGAGCTAACTTGCATACATATAAATTGTTATTTTTCATTAATTAGTGGAATTTTGGAGTTCTCTGTCACCCACGTTTCAACGGATTATGATTTGAGATGAACTTTTCTGGGTGTGTGGTTTTAATTAATGGAGGGGTTCGACATTGATGTCATAACAGTTTGAGGCCTTGCCGTATGGGATTTGGACAGATTTGAACATATTTAGGGTACCAAAAGTCCCAGCAGATTCCAACACGTGGCAATTATTGACCTAGATCTTCAAATAAAACCGATGGGAAAATTCATTTAATTCTGTTAATTTGTGGTTGGTTCAAAACTGAGTGAAATGGCTTTTAACATTACTAAAGAGCTTAATATTACTAAAGAGTTTAGGGTGTAGGTTTGCTCGCTGATCTGTAGGTTTGATGTCCAGACGTTTCATTACCTGGCGAGGTAACACCATCAGTGGCGATCTCCAAGTGAAGCGACCTCCAAGTGTCTCCTGCTTCTATTTAAATGTTTGTCCTGGATGGGTTTCCTGGGCTTTGTGGTGATGTCATTTCCTGTTCGTTTTCTGAGGGGTTGATAGATGGTATCTAGATTTGTGTTTGTTTATGGCGTTGTGGTTGGATATATCCTGGGACAGGCGAAACAAAGACATGCCAGAGAATTCCTAGAGGCCTGGCACTCCGACAATTTGTATTTTCACTGTTTCTGACATGTTACTCAAGAGCATGATAATTTGTGGAATTGGGACAGAAATTAAGGTTGGGGACAGAAACATCACATTGGAGTGCCAAATCAAGATTGGGGAACTAACAGTAAGAGTGAGTGACAGAGTGTCAGTCCCAGGAATACAGTTTGTTCTTGTGAACGATTTAATAGGATCCAAGTTGGGAGAGACACCCCTTGTAGTGGAGAAGTCAAATGAAAACTAAGGAACTGAGGAGTTAAAAGAAATATACCCAGGAATTTTTCCAGACTGTGTGGTAGCAACATCCCGCTGTCATACGTTACAGCAGAAAAGACAAACGAAAGAAAAAGACAAAACTGACACGCTGTTTGATGAAACGGTGCAGGAAAACCTGAACGTGGAGATAAACGGTAGGTTAGTGCAGAAGGGAAATGGACCGAAGTGCACCCGATTGTGTTACTGGCAGCATACAGTGTTCCGGGTAGCACAGGAACTAACTGCAGGTGGTCACCTAAGTGTATGGAAGATGCAGGCTAAGGTACATAAGGAATTCTAGTGGCCTGGAATGCACAAGTACTTGATTAATTTTTGTTGTACATGTAACACATGCCAAATGCAGTAATAAAACCAGCACCTTTGTTGCCAATTCCTGTATTCGAAGAACCTTTCACGTGGGTTATGATTAATTGTGGAGCTCCCCTTTCCAAAATAATAGTGGAAACCAATATTTGCTGACCATAATGGATGTGTTTATCAGATTTCCAGAGGAAATTCCATTAGGAGTGTGAAGGCAAAAGGGAGGTGCAGGAATTGGTAGCCCTTTTTACTCGCTGTGGGCTCCGCAGAGAGATTCAGTCAGACCAAGGTTCTCATTTTACCCCTCAGCTGTTTAAGGAAGTCATGGATAGCTTAGGCAGACAGCACTTCAAATCAAAGGCGCCCCATCCTGAATCCCAGGGAGCATTTGAAAGTTAGCATCAGACGCTGAAGACTATGTTAACAGCATACTGTTAGGGATGACCAAATGATTCAATGTTTGTGCGAAGATTTGTAGCTCGGGTGCTCGTTGTTGTGGTTCTGTTCTCTGTTTGCTGGAAAAGCACAGCGGGTGAATCGACTTTTTGGGCATAAGCCATTCATCATGAATCAGTATCAATTACTTCATTCTGCCCCTGTGAGAGTGCATTGAGGTGGGAATGGCCTCCTACTGTTCCTGTGTAAGTGACTTAAGGGACTGAATGGCTTCTTCCTCGTCTGATTGGACAGGGCCAAAGGCCTAATTGGGTTATGCCTGGTCTCTGTTTGACAGCTCGATGTCCTGACAAGTGTGATGATGCTGTAGCTTTAAGAGGTTATTTTGTTCTGGTTTTTTTAAAGCGAGAGATCGTTACCAAGCTGGCTAGTTAAGACCACTGGGTAACCAGCGAGGGAGGCCTTGGGTTTATTTTAATGCAGCCTGAATCGGTGTGGTCAGCTCTCACAGATTAGGATCTCTGGGTTCTGGTTCCTCAGTAACATCAGAAACTATTGGGGTCTCCACAGAGTTGGAAGCTTCGGTGACTATCTCCTGGCTGCTGCCCTTGCTGACATTTCTCTTGATGCAGTTTTTAATTCCTGGATTGGAAAAATATTCATGAGATTCTGTGTCAGAATTTTCCTTTTTGCCAAGGGCTGTGTTTATAGGATTTTCCTATATTGGAACAGTTCGTGGTTCTGTTCGCCGAGCTGGGAATTTGTGTTGCAGACGTTTCATCCCCTGTCTAGGTGACATCCTCAGATTCAATCAATAAGCACATCGACCTAGACCCAATATACCAGCCACTGCAACGGACAGCTGGAACTGATAACCACAAGCGGCAGAGACAAATCACTATAAATGCCGGAGGAAATATCACAGAAACGCTTCAGAGGAGGCTCCCAAGCACGGAGGATGTCACCTAGACAGGGGACGAAACGTCTGCAACACAAATTCCCAGCTCGGCGAAAGGAACCACAACAACGAGTACCCGAGCTACAAATCTTCTCACAAACTTGAAATTAGTAATAGTCCCTATATCTGTTATTCTGTTAACTTGTCCAATAGAATTACGTTATTCTAAATTCCTCTTTCTTTGGTTTTATTTCATCTTTCGTGTTTAAGTAAACAGTATTTTGCTTCACGCCGAGTAGTTTGACCAGTCACATTGCATCTGGAACAGACAGTTTACATTTCCTTTAAAATAAGAAAACATTGGAGTCTCGGCTATGCCTTCAAATATTGTCGAGGGGCTCTGGTGTGATCCATCACACTAGACTCCTTGTCTTCCTGAGTAATAGGCTGGAGGCACTGAATGGTCTGTCCCTGTTCTTCGAGGAAAAAGCCATTCCTGAAGAAGGGCTCATGCCCGAAACGTCGATTCTCCTGCTCTTTGGATGCTGCCTGATCTGCTGCGCTTTTACAGCAACACATTTTCAGCTCGTGTCCCTGTTCTTCTCCAATAGTGTCAATGGGCCGAATGGCTTCCTCATATTCCTGTGAAACCAGCGTGAGGTCCTGAATGAACTCTTATTTTACTGTGTAATGTGCAGTGTCAGGCAATCTTTTTATATGAATGTTACGGACTCTTTAAAAGCACAAGCCTCAATAGAGTTTGGGTTTTGCTGCACATGGACACAGACCAGATCAGGAACTGACGGGTCATCAAATTATTCTGAACATTGTGGAATCCTCAGTGACCATCCCACTTCTGATCTTATGGTTCGTAGGGTGAGGGTGGGGAGACATTGATGAAGCAGCTGAAGGTGTTTGTGAAGAGGAAGCTACCCTGAGGATCTCCCACAGAGGTGACCCAGGACTGAGGTGATGCACATCTTCCTTTGTGCCATGTTTGACTCCAAACACTGGAGAGTTTACTCTGAGTCCCATTAAGTCCAGTTTTGTTAAGCTCCTTGATATCAACCACTGCCTTGATATCAGGGCCAGTCATTTTTACCTGAACCCTTGTCTCAACCTCTTTTGTTCATATCAATAAGCCATGATAGAGGAGCAGCAAGTGTTTTCTTCAAACAGGTGGTATTGAATGTCAGAATTTCTCTTCTCAAGAGTGTTCGGGGAGCTAGATGACTGAAAGTATTTGAAGAGGAGGTATATGGATATTGACATGTCAGAGAGTTAAGGGCTATGAAGAATTGGGTATGAAAGAGGATTTGCGACCTAGAGCAGATCAACCACGATCTTAATGAAGGACAAGGCAGGCTTGAGGAGTGAACGACGTGCTCCTGTTTCAGATGTTCTCACATTCGGTTATTGGATAGTCAGTGAGTGTAATTTTCATGCATGTGCAATTACTGTATATTGCAGTCAGGAGGCCAGAGGATTTTGTGAGCCATCACTGGCTGAGGTATGGGGGCAGCATTCACAGTGAATCTGGGTGTATAACATGATCAACAAATGAAACATAAGTTTAAGAGACGGGAAACCCCGTAAATAGAGATGACGGGCCTCTTTAATACCCAACCTGTGTTTTCTAATTACATTTTCCAAATCACGTCAAAGCGTGTGTGACAGCCTTGAAGGGCTGAATGCTCTCCTCTGTTTCTGTGCACCAGTTTATAGGTATAAGTAGCCTCCAACTGCTCCTGCGTAGCAGGTTTGCGGGGCTGAATAGAACACAGAAACATGGGACTGAGGAGCAGGAGCGGGTCATTAGGTACTTTGAGCCTTCTCCACCAAGGACTAAAATTGTGGCTGATCAAGTTATGGTCTCAGTTCCACTTTTCTGTCAGTGTCCAAATATCTGTGCCTCACTTCCCTGTCAAATAATTAACTAACGCAGCTTTGAGTCCATGTGAACATAGAGGCACGATAAATCTTCCAGTGAAGAGAATTCCGACGTGAAAGTTTTATCAGAATTTTTCATCATCCCTCTTATAGAATCAGAGAGTCATGCAGAATGGAAACAGACCAGTTAGTTCAATCTGTTCACTCCGAACAGTTATCAAATCTGATTTAGTCTCATTTGCTTGCATTTGGCCAATATTCCTCCTTTATCAGACACTTTTTAAATGTGTGATTATACCGTCCTTGACCACTTCCTCTGACAGAAATTTCTGTACACAATACACTCTTTGTGTGAATTTTTTATCTTCAGGTCCCTCCTCAATCATTCGCCCTCTCGCCTTCAATCTACGTCCACTTGATGATTTGATAAACCTCTATTATGTCACCCCTCAGCCTCTGAGGAGAAAGCACCTCAACCGAATCAACCGCTCCCTGAAGCTCAAACTTTCAGTCCTGGAACATCCGTGTAAATCTCTTCTGCAGACAATCGAGTTGTACGCAGTATTTTTAAAGTGGCCTCACCAACATCCTGTACAGATGCAACATGCCACCACAGCTCCTATACTCAATGCTCTGACTGATTAAGGCGAATGTGCCAAATGTGTTCTGCACCACACTGTCTACCTGCGACTCCACTTTCAAGGAACAATGTATCTGCAGCCCTACGTCCCTTTGTTTCACAACACTCCCCAGGAATTTACCATTAAGTGCATAACCTCTGGTCTGATTTGACTTCGCAAACTGCAATCTATCTAAATTAAGCTTCATCTGTCCGTCCTTGCCCCTTTGTCCTATCTAATTGTGGTCTCGTTTGTACTCTGAGGTAATCTAATACACCACCTTTCTGAAGTAATCTGTAAATTTACGAACTCTGGCCCCGATATTCACATCTAAGTCCGTTACATAAATGATGAAATTCAGTTAACTCAGTACTGATTCTTACAGCACACTGCTGCTCACAAGCCTCAAGTCTGAAAAATACCCCTCTTCCTTCAAGCCAATTGTGACTAGCTTCCCCTGTATCACATGTGACCGAAATTTACTAATCTGTCTACCAATCGGAATGTTATGAACACCTTGCGAGGTCCATATAGACAATGTCTACCAAACTGGCTTCATCAATCTTCTTTGTCACCTCTTCCTAAAACTCAATCAAATTAATGAGACATGATTTCCCATGCAGAAAGCCACGTTGACTACCCTGATCAGCCCTTGCCTTCCCAAATGTATGTAAACCCTGTCCCTCAGAATCCCCTCCAACAACTTACCCACCACTGACTTCAGGCTCACTGGTCTATAGTTCCCCGGCTTCTGGGTCACTGTTTCCTTTTCTAATACCACTCCTCCACTGCTCACAACAAATGTTAAATGTAACCAGGTTGGTGATATCAATCTCAGACTGGGTCAGTGTCAGTTTTAGGAACACGTCAGCCTAGTTTCTTTGATCTGCTAAAATAGCACGTTTATGATCCAGAGCAATGTTACTCAAACTACGAGGGAAAAGATGAATAGCAAACTGTTTGGATGTTGCAAATAAAGTATCAATACTTCCCTTTCTAAAAGCACTGACACACACACACACACACACACACACACACACACACACACACACACACACACACACACACACACACACACACACACACACACACACACACACACACACACACACACACACACACACACACACACACACCACACATAACCGATAAACAAAACTTCTGCAAGCTCAAGTTGAAAGAATATATTAGTCTAACTCATGACGAAAGTAAAAAATGAGAGATTGTCCAAAATGTTATTCTGCTTCTGAAGATATTCTACTCACACAAATTGCGAATAATGGGATTTCATCCTGGTACAGTTGGATTTGGCTGAATTCCCTTTGCATTAGGCAGTGAGGAGATTCCAATGAATTCTGGTCAGGATTGCCAAAAGGGTAGCACAGTGGCTCAGTGGTTAGCACTGATACCTCACACCACCAGGGACTTGGGTTCGATTGCAGCCTCGGGTGACTGTGCGGGGTTTGCATATTCTCCCCTTGTCGGTGTGAGCTTCTAATGGGTGCTCCAGTTTCCTCCCACAGTACAAAACTGTGCAGATTAGGTGGAGTGTACATGCTAAATTGTCCATAGTGTTCAGGGATTTCTAGGGTAGGTGCATTAGTCCGGGTAAATGTAAGGGAACAGATCTGCAAAAGTTACTCTGTGGAAGGTTGGTATGGGCTTGTTGGGATGAAGGGCCTGTTTTCACACTTCACGAATTCTACAAAAATAAGAATGGTAACGATGACTGCAGAGGGGTTTTTTTTTACAGCTTGCACACATTGCTGTGATGAGGAACAATGAAGGAGAGATAATTCAATAGTCTGTTCATTCTCGGGCAGATTACATTGTCTCCCTTTCTGAGCTGAATCACAGTAATGTCATCCTCTCACAAACTGGACCATGTGAGGTCTCCTTGTATAATGTCCAAACTATAGCTCCTGCTCCATGTAGGTGCATCATTGATGCTGTCATACACAGAGCCATACCCTCTGCAGAAAATGGTCACGGTCGATTTGAAGATATATTTAGATATCTCTGCGTAATTAAAAAATAAAACGTTTATGTATTCAGAATACCTGTGTTAAAATGAATGCATTTAGTAACAAATACAGAATTTGGTGGGAAAAACTCAGTAGGTCTGTCAGCATCCAGATGCCTTTCACATGCTATAGTTGTTCCAGCCTCCATCATTCCTCTGGACGCTCATTCCATACGCACACCACCTTATGCTTGAAAAGATGCCCCTTAGGCCTCTTCACTTTCAATCAATTTCCTCTGGTTTTGGACGCTCCTAACCTGGGGAAAACCCTGACTACTCACCATATCCATGAACGTTCTGGTATTAAAAACCTTTACTGCTACGAAATGTGACTCCAATCAACACGAATGGCTGTGTTTTCAGTCATCCCGGGCCTAAATTCTCAAATTCAATACTGACACCTCTTCTTTCTCCATCAGGTCACAATTCTAAAATCATTTTAATAATTTTGTTCAGAAGTATACTGAGACACTTCATTGGGCTTTACACCTAGACCTTTGTGCCCGGAGGTAGGGACACGAGCACAACTCGGCAATACCCATAAAACTGTAACATTATTCTTCTGTGTGTTTGCTCATCAGCCTGTTCTGAAACGCTGTGACACACATCTGCAACAGGCAGGACTTGAATTCAGACTATTTAGTCCAGAGATAGGAACACTACCACACAAGTTCAGGAACTGGAATCAAAGCGAGAGCTCTGGCTCAGAGGCAGGGACACTACGCACTACACTACCACACCCAGATTTTGGGTAATACGTTAAGTGCCAGCTTTCAGCTCGGTGTGGATTTATTATGATGAGGTTAGCATTACTGCACTACACAAAACACTTTGTATTGTTAAGCAAGTGCAAGACATTTGTCCCAACTGTAGGATGTTGAGTGCACGTGTTATGCCATCAAAATTAACCACGAACATCTTTAATTGCTATTATTATAGTCTACAATACTGGGGAAAGAATTCCTGCAGACACACTCTGCACGACGAAGGGTCTCCAATATTTATTACTTATCGCCAGAGACGGAGAAAGAGCATAATTTCTGGCCCCAAAGTACTGACCAGTATTACCCACCAATGACGTGTGGCTGCTGTCTTCCTAAGACCATGAAATGATACAAGGCAGCTGATTACTGTCCAGCCTCACCTCCCCGCTGACTGTGTCTGCAATCAGTCCCTCATCCCCCTACCACACAAGGCAACCCAAGCTCAGGGTCTTTGTGAAAATCAAGGCCGGAGTGTGCAGGCCTCCTGGAGATGGGGAGGGAATTTTAAAATTAAATGGGGAAGGTGAGGAGGTAGTAATATCACTCACTGGGCTGAGGAGTGACAGATGAAGTTTAGTTTGGAGTCATGCGAGGTATTGGATTTGGTAAATCAAAAAGAGCAGGACCTATACAATTAAAAGTAGGGCCTTTGGCAGTGTTGCAGGACAGAGACCTAGGCAGTCAGGTACAATTCTTTAAAATTTGCATCTCGTATAGATAATGTGGTCAAAAATATGTTCAGCAAACCTGTCGTCACAGGTCAGACCTTTGAGTATCAGAATTGGGACGTCATGTTGAGGTCATACAGAATATTGGTGAGACCTCTTCTGGAATACTGTGTCCAGTCTGGTCACCTTGCCCGCCCATTCCATAGGCATACCACCCTTTGGGTGAAAACGCTACCCGTTAGATGACTTTTAATTTTTTCCCCTCTAATCTTAAAACTATGTCTTCTAGTTTTAGTCTCCCGAACCCTTAGAAAATACCTTGACTATTCAATTTGATATTATTGACCTTGGCATTATTAAGCTGGAGAGGGCTCAGAAGAGATTAACCTGGATGTTGCTGGGAAAGAAGGGATTGAGCTATAAGGAGAGGCTGGGTAGTCTGGGACTCTTTTCACTGGAGAGTAAGATTAAGGGGTAACATTGCAGAGGTTTATAAAATCATGAGGGGTACAGATAAGCTGAAGGGCTGATGTCGTTTCCCTAGAGTTGAGGATTCAAAACTGAGGGATATTTTAAAGTGCGAGGAAAAAGATTTACAAAAGTCATGAGAGGTAGTTATTTTAGACAGAAGCTGGCTTGTGTGTGCAATGAACCTCCAGAGGAAGTGGTGAAATCAGGTACAGTTACAACATTTAAAGGATATTTAGATCAGTACATGGATAAGACATCAGTTTGGATGGTGTTGTGAGCAGCTGCCCTCTCTCTCCCCCTCTCTGAATGAATCCCTGTTGGTTTTCACCCTCTGCCAATGCCTGTGCAGTGGCGTGTGGACGCCAACAGAGAGTGGTATTGCATCACTTTAAGCACCACAGAGACTGCCAGTCCTGCCCCACAGAGACACACAGATACACACACAGCAATTGTTAGGACACGGCGTGAAGCTCATCAGGTAACTTAAATGAAACATAAAGAAATGCTCAATTCACCTCGTAAACTGCTACAATATGAGTGACAGAGAACTCCCAAATTCCACTGTTTAAATAAAAACATCAATTTATTTTTTAACACTGAAAGTGAACATTGTACATCAACTATTCACAACTCTGAGACTCTCTTTATCTTAATTGCTTATTATCTGACTCCAGCTCTATAGAAATATCCTGTTTCTGTGTCTGCCATTCCCTTATATCATAGGTGGTTGGAAGGTCTCAGTTCAGAACAGCTTTACCTCTCTCTTAAAGGTATAGTACACACTTTCAACTTCATCACATTAATACCTTGATGTCAATAGAGATAAGTGGAGCCAATTCGGATTTCTCTCGCTCTATGGTTTGTCAATATGTCATCCACTCCGTCTGGTTTCTATCAGGCCTTATGTTGCTCTATTGACAGTATGTCATTATTCGACTCTGTCTGTGGGAATATATCAGTATTTCACTGGCTCACACTAGTGTGCGTGGGGCAGGATTTCAGTTGTTTCATGGTGACTGTGACACAATGACAATCTCAGTGTCTGTAGATGGCATCGAACTAGGAAGAATTGTAAAGCCTATGGAGGATAGTGTGGAACTCAACAAGTTCTGGATTAGTGGTGCTGGAAGAGCACAGCAGTTCAGGTAACATCCGAGTTCCAGATCGATCTCCTCCCTCACCTCCATCCAAGGCCCTAACGGATCCTTCCACATCCATCAAGGTTTTACCTCCACATCCAATAATATCATTTGTTGTATCCGTTACTCCCGATGCGGTGTCCTCTACATTTCCAGGACATCCGCACCAATCAACCACACCGCCCTGTGGCCCAACATTTCAACTCCCCCTCCCACTCTGCCGAGGACATGGAGGTCCTGGGACTCCTTCATCGCCGGTCCCTCACCACCAAACGCATGAAAGAAGAACGACTCATCTTCCGCCTCAGAACACTTCAACCCCAGGGCATCAATGTGGACTTCAACACGTTCCTCATTTCCCATTCCCCCACCTCACCGCAGTTCCAAACTTCAGCCCAGCACTTTACCCATGACTTGTCCCGACTTGTCCTACCTGCCTATCGTCTTTTCCACCTATCCTCTCCACCCTCTTCTCCCTGACCTACCACCTTCATCCCCTCCACCACTCAACTATTGTACTCTATGCTACGTTCTCCCCATCTCCTCCCTCCTCTCACTTAGCTCTTCACCATTTAGGGTGTCTGGTTGTATTCCTGATGACGGGCTTTTGCCCGAAACATCAATTTTACTGATCCTCGGATGCTGCCTGAACTGCTGTGCTCTACCAGCACCACTAATTCAGAATCTGGTTTCCAGCATCTGCAGTCATTGTTTTTACCTGGAACTCTACAGGACAATCAGACGTTGGTGCCGTGTTCAGGTGTACGGCAGCTGGGGATCACTGCAGAGCAGTGTGAGGTGATGTATTTTGGTCGGAAGGACTTTGCAAGACAATATAAAACAGGCTGTACCATTATAAAGGGGGTGCAGGAGCAGAGGCCCCCCGTTTTATATGAGCATCGATTTTTAAAGATTTCAGGACAAGTGGGGAGAGCAGTAAATCTCACAGATTAGTTTCAGTATCTGAGCTGTTTACAGGAGGAAGTTTGGGAGGTTTACAGGAGGAGCTTCTGTGCTCCCTTCCCGGGAGATGGTGGTGACGATGTGTTATGAGGACACCCTCCTGCCCACCAAGACCGTCGGGATTCCATTTGGACAAGCTCAGCATAAAAGGGAGATGGCATCAGGGCCACGGCTTCTAAGTTGTGCCAGGGGGAAACGGAGCTGCGCGTGGTTTTAAAGTGAGAATTGTCCTTCACTGGAAATTGCTCCTTACTCGGTTGGTGGGATGTGGATGTTTCAGAATCTCCACACGAGGTGTCCCGGTCCTCTCCGGCTCCTACCAGGGTCCTCACCCCATGGCGGGGGGAGGGGGTGAGGGAACGGATATCCAGCACTCCACCACCCAGCTTGGCACTTTGTGTCCTATTCCAGGCTGTTTCTCCTGGAATGGGAGAAAGGAGGGAGGGAGGGTGGGTGGGAGTGGGTGGCCATCGTGTTAATGCTAGTATTGGCGGGGACATGGTGAGGTGTCCGGAGGGAGTCAGTCCACACTGTTATATCTATGCAGTGTTATTGGTGTAGTGGGTAAAGTGGACGGAGAGCGAGAGAGAGAGAGAGAAGATAGAGAGGGAAAGGGAGACTGCATGCAGTAGTGAGAGTGATGGAGCATGAGCCTTCGGGGGTCGGTGCTGTAACAGATATACAGTGAGTGTGAGGGAGCAGAGAGCATATGGTGACACTTATCCTGAAAGAACGGGGAAGGTTATTGATGCTTGTCCTATATTGCTGGACAATTCTTCAGTCTGCAGATACTGTACTGAGCTGGGTGTTGAGCTCAGACCATGCTCGGTGAGTCTGGTAGCTGGGCACACTCTGGGAAGAGAATGGTCCCCCTCTGTACTAGTCCATTCACCAGGACCTCCGTGTCTCTGTTGACAAACCGTTGTGCAATTGCCCGTTATCTGCGATGCTCAAGGTAAACTGTGCAGGGCAGCTTCAAACGGAGAAAGATTAACCCTCTGCCCATTGGCCTTTTGGTGTTGGCAACAGTGCCAGAGATCACAGAATATCTGGGGTCATGCGGGTGTTCGTGAGTACCTCCAACCATGAAGGAAAATCGAGCTGGCATTGAATTAGAGGAAGCCAAGTGGTGTGGTAGATAGTTAATGAGGTGAGTTCGATGAGATATCACCAGGAAACTAGCTCAGTCTCATACAGACAATCCGTCTGTCATACTCAGTGAAAATGTCAATGTGACAAATTATTGTTAGATGCGGCCCAATGTGTCGAAGACTCTGCTAACCCTACAACGAGTTACAAAGCTGACAAACAAATGCTCATCCAATACTCTCCATCATCTGAACTCACACCAATGTCCCATTCACCCATCATTCCTGGAAACACTGGCTCATGTTGCAGGATACCGTTGATATGTCTTTATTTCAGCATTGTGGATCCTGGAAATACATCCTTCCATGACATTGTCTCTCAATCTCGCTGTCTCTGTCAATTTCCGAAACCCCTCCCATTTGTTGATACTTAAACTGATTCCCACGCCATCTCTCCCTGGAGTGATTTTCACACCCACAGCACCCCTGTGTCATGGTACAATGGAGGTATGGAGCTGTAAATGGATGGGAGTTGTACATCCTGTTACTTCCAGCATGGGCTGCAAGTTTCCCCATGCTGGGATGTGATCTAACACAGTGTTACCGAACAATGCACTGGGATGATGGACACAGTTCCACACCCTGGTCGCATATCTCATCTGGGCTTATAGATCAATGTACTGGTGTGGTCTGCATACCTTTCCACTCTGGCTAAATTGTGATTTCATTTCACAGTACACCAGCCCGGTCTGCACAGCGCTCCCTGCTGAACACATATCTCATCTTGGTTTATAGATCAATGCACTGCTGAGGTCTGCACAGTGTTCTTTTCTGGACTTATTGCAGGGTGGTATTCAGCAGTGCACTAGCCTGGTCTGCGCAGTGATCCATGTTGAACAGAAATCTCCTCTGGGTTGATAGTGTCTGGTCTGGTTCTCTGAGGTGGATTAAGAATGTGATATAACTAATCCATTCAGTTTTTATGGCAATGGCTTTATTTTTGTTCTCGTTCATGTGATTGGACCCTCCAAATTCTGACTCCTCGAATCAGTCTCATTCTTCAGTCTACCTCCAACGTTCGGCAACATGTTGTTGATGAATAATTGTCCAGTTTCAATGTGAATATCTGTCCTGTAAATTTCCCTGGTCATTGGCATTGCTCACACTGGAGAATCGGGATTCACTTTGATAAACCTTACTAAGGTCACTCCTCAGAAACAACTCTTCAGAGAACATAGCCCCAGTCCATTCATACTCTCCGTGTAGCTCAACATCACTCGCCACCACCGCCCCACCCAATACTGTCAATATACTTCGAAATCTTTTCTGCACGCTTTCAAGTTGAACAACATCGTTACTACAGCAGTGAGAACAAAATTAAAGGCAGTATTACAGAAGTAGCTGAACCTAGCGTGTAGGCGAAAGTGAGTATTGCAGATGCAGGAGGTTAGAATCGAGAGTGTGGTGCTGGAAAAGCACATCAGCTCAGGCATCATCCGAGGAGCAGAAGAACCCATGTTTCGGATGAAAGCGCGATTCCTGATGAAGGAATTTTTGCCCAAAACGTCGAATTTTCCTCCTCCTCGGAAGCTGCCTGACCCATTGTGATTTTCCAGGACCACACTCTTAACCCAATGTAAATCCCAGGTGGCCTCCTTCTTCAAAGACATCAATTTCCCTTCCCACATGGTCGACGATGTCATCTAGAGCATCTCATTCACTTCCCGTACCTCTGCCTTCAACATTCACCCCTCCAAACTCAACAGGTAAAGAACATCCTGTTCCTCACCTTCCATTCCACCAAAACTCCAGATGTAATGCATTATCCTCCCCCATTTGCACCACCTACATACAGGCCCCACCACCAGGGATATATTTCCCTCCCCACCCCGATCTGCGTTCCATAAAGAACATTCCCGGCGTGATTCCTTTGTCAGGTCCACGCCACCCAACAACCCATCCTCCACTCCTGGTAACTTTCCCTCCCACCACAAGAATTGGAAAAGCTGCACCCTCTCCTCCGTCCGAGTTCCCCAAAGAATCCTTCCACATTCTTCGGCATTTTACCTGCACTTCCACACATGTTGCCTACACTATCTGTTGCTCCTGATGTCTCCTTGATACTGGGGAGACCGGACGCCAATGTGCGGAACACTTCAGAGAACATCTCTGGGACACCCACACCAACAAACCCCACTACCCCGTGACTGAACACTAAAACGCCCCCTCCCACCCCACCATGGACATGGAGGTCCTAGGCCTCCTCCACCACCAAACCTTAACCACCCGACTCCTGGAGGAAGAAAGACTTACCTTTTGCCTTGGGACCCGACAACCACATAGGATCCATGTGGATTTCACCAGTTTTCTCATTTCCCCTCCCTCCAACATATCCCAGTTCCAACCTTCCAAATCAGCACCGCCCCATCCGACCTGTCCAACTTCCTTCCCATCTATCTCTCCCACCCTTCTCTCCAACATATCATCTCCAACCCTTCCTTCATCGACATATCACATTATCAGCTACCTTCTCCAACCCCATCCCCTTCTCATTTATCTCTCAGTTCCCTTGGGCCACAGCCTCATTCCTGATGAAGGGCTTACACAAGAAATGTCAATGTTCCTCTGATACTGCCTGACCTGCTGTGCTTTTCCAGCACCACGTTCTCGACTCTGACCTCTAGCATCTGCAATCCTCACTTTCTCTCTTGCGTTAATGTATCCAGAAATTTCCCCACCAGACATCTTAGGAAGCTGCTCTGTTATTTTATCCCTGGGACATATACAGCCCCACAGTGCTCTGGCAATACTCCCACGTACAAGGAAAAATAAAAAAAAAAGAATATTTATGGTCCGATCGTCAGTAACCCTCATCCATTCCATTCAGATTGAGTAAATATTCCCTTTTATTACGATATGAAGTGTTATGTAAGGAAGGGGTTAACTGAGCCTGTTTGTTTGGTGACTGTGATTAATGTCAGTCTCCATGGATTTTAATTATCCCAGTGGAGAGTTTCCATCTTTTAATGATAAATGGGCACCGTTCAATATGTTATCCCATAGTATGAGTAGGAGCATCATCAACAGCACTAACAGGGATAAGCAGCTCCAGATGGAGAAGGGGATGAGAGATCATAACCTGAGAACATTAGACTGGAATGTTCCAACAATGGACAGGGGTTTATCCGATGATGTTTAATCCATTTCGATATATTATGATTGGTTGCCATTATCATGGCGGATCTATGATACTCTTCGCATTATTCAATATTTTTATTATCCTTTCCTGTCTATCGTTGGTGTCCCTGGTAAGTTTCAGCGACCAACTATGTTTTTTTTTCTAGGAAAAAGTTATGACTGCATTACTGTTCTTTCATATAGTCTTCACTTCTTGTGACTATTCTTGTTCATGTTGAGACTCTGAATCCAGATATTGACTCCACAGACCACATCAGTGAACTTGTTTAATACTTTCTCCCTCCTTGTTTCTGGCAGTGTTACTCATGGGTCTCTATGTTGACCTACTCAGTTTCAGATGTGTACCATTGTCTCACTGCCCTTGTTATTTAAATATTTGGAGTGCGGAGGTCATTGCCTTCTATTATGATTACAAACTCCGTTTCCTTCCTGGGACTAAATACAATCCCTGGTCAATATCCTTTTTTAAAATTCATCTCTGGGACTTGATAATCCCTGGCTGGCCAGCGTTGATAGCCCTTTCCTATTTGCCTTTGAGAAGGTGGTGGTGAGCTGCCTTCTTGAATCGCTGCAGTCCACGTGCAGTGGGTTGACCCACAATGCCGTTAGGGAAGGCATTCCAGAATTCTGAACCAACGACTGTGAAGAAACACCGGTATATTACCAAGTCAGAGTAGTGAGTGGCTTGGAGGGCAACTTGCAGGTGGTGTTTGACACAGACGAATCACAACTTTAGTGATCCCTTTGGCCATAAGCTGATTCCTGACACCATGCCCTGACCGTTATTAACTTTAAATACTTACTGCTCCAGAATGGTACTTCACTGGCTTAACTCATCTGCTGTTTGAACCTTGTGCTGTGAAATACAGTCTCAATAATGACAACAAACTGACCTGCAGAAGCAAATCTGATTCGAAATCACACCAAAATCCCATCCATCTGACATTCTTGTGCACACTGATCCATATCACGTTTTCTTCTGGCAATGTCTTTATTTTAATATTCTCAAGCAGTTTAACTCATCTGTCCATGAAACTTCCCTCAGTCTCCCTGTGTCGATTATCCAAATCCCTGCCAGTTGTTCACATTTAACCTGGTTTCCTTTCAGTGTACTTTCTCTCAAGCAATGATTTTCACATTCAACCACCCCAAATGCATGCCTCCACCCCTCCCCCCCCCCCACACACACACCAGATAATCCTGTTTACTGATCAATACATTAACATAGCCTGCAGAGCTCTCCATGTTATTCTTTCATCTTCTCCCAGCTTATGTTGTTTGAAGTGCTCTGTGAAGCAAGTTCAGAATTTGATTAAACAAACCACTTGAGCTGCTCTGAAAATACCTTTATTCAATATTCTCATTCTTGTAAGTTTGTTCTCTAATGAATCAATCCTTCAATTAATCCCACTACCCAGTCTTTTTCTCCTTATTTCAACAACATCCTCTCAGTTAATTAACTGTCTGTTTCTGTCTTTAATGTGGACCTCTCTGTCCCTCTGTATCTTTCCCTGGCCTTGGTTTTTGGCTCCCTAGTGTATCGAGTGCTGATATTGTGAAGCTCAGAAACAGTGAAATGGTGTGTCTTGAGCACCAGTGTGTTCCATGTGGTGTTCCATGTCAGGGTGGGAGTGTGTAACAGGTTGTTGTTCACTTTCCAGTGTGTCCCATGTGGTGCTCCATGGACTGGGTTGTGTGTGTCAGGCTGTTGTTCACTTCCCGGTGTGCCCCATGTGGTGCTCCATGTTGGATAGGGGTTTCAGCAGCTTTGACTCACGTCTTTGAAAGATAGTTTGTGCCTGTCCACGAAATTTCTGATGCCTGTGTTTGTCCCTCTGAGTTGATCGTGTGGTCAGTAACACGAGGAAGCCCCTTAAGTATTATTGTAAAGGACCAGGTGTCTAACATCTCTGACAATGCTGTCACTTATAAAAATAACTTATTGTCTCATTTTCTTTAGAGAGAGATCTTAAAGGCCGAACTGCATAGTGCAAACCGCTGAAGTAAGTAACTTAGGAGGCTTTTAGATTTTGTTTAAAATAAATATTGATAACAATGGTCAGCTCTCACAGACCTGGCTTTCCAGTATTTCTGAGCTTTAACAGTCACCAGGTGCTTGCAGTCGTAGGTAGGTTGGATGCTTCAGTAAATGATCCCTCACTGCTGTTCTCTCTGAAATCTGTCTTGATGCTGTGATTGGAGATTGCGTGCAAGATTGATTGGCCTTGGATATGACTTTTTGCCAAGGGATGAGTTTATGGGATGTAAGTACATTGGAACAGTTCATTAGTAGACGTTACTGTACCTATTGTTCTGCAATGTTTTCCAGTCTTTAAGTAATTCTAAACTCCTCTTCTTTTTGTATGTACTTTTATTTGAGTGTTTAAATAAATTGTGTTTTGGTTAAAGTTGACTGGTTTGACCAGCCGCATCACATCCTGAACACCCATTTCACATCTGCCTTTACTATAAGGTAGTGGGGTGGCAAGGTGGATCGGTGGTCAGCACTGCTGCTTCACAGCTCCAGGGATCCGAGTTCCATTCCCGCTTATGACTGTGTGCAGTTTGCACATTCTCCCTGCGTCTGCATGGGTTTCCTCTGGGTGCTCTGGTTTCCTCCCACAATCTAAACATGTGTAGGTCAGGTGAATTGGCCATGCTAAATTACCCACAATGTTAGGGGCATTATTCAGAGGTAAACGTGGGGTTGGTTGGTTTGGTCTTCGTTGTGGACTTGTTGGGGCTCTTTCCATACTGTTCAGAATTTAACCTAAGACAAGGTTGGCGTTCAGGCAGCCATCTTAAAGTATTTTATGGCAAATTGCTTTGGTCCATAGCAAACTGGAGACACTTGTCCGGTTCGAAATCAATAATTCCAAATTGGGTTCAGGATTAGAATCCCTACAGAGTGGAAGCAGGCCATTTGGCCCTACAAGTCCACACGATCCTCCGAAGAGGAAACTACCTAAATAGATTCGCCACCCGTATTAATCCATATTTACCCTTGACTAGTGCAACTAACCTACACATCACTGAACAGTACGGTCAATCTAACATGGACATTTCGCCTAACCTGCCTATGTTTGGGCTGTGGGAGGAAAATGGAGCATCTGGAGAAAACCCACGCAGGGACGGGGACTATGTGCACAGGGAGTATGCTGTGCTCAAAGGCAGCGCCGTGTAGTTATTAGTATCTTCTGGTCTGGGTGTTGAATTCGGTTCGTTTGTACAGTGCTTTGCGTAGTAATGGCTATTTCTGTCTGTAAGAGTCCTTTGGGTGTGGAGGAAGTGAAGTTGGAGATTTTACAAAAGGTGAGCAACGCAAAGCTGTAAGAATTGGTAGATAAGCTGGAGTTAGGTTTGTGTTTGTCTGTGAGAAAATGAGAGATAATTACAGCTGTAGATTGGTATTTAAATATTGGTGGAAACTCCATCAGAACCTTTGGAAATGGCGGGAATTCATTTGCAGATGAGGCAGCTTGAACACAAAAAGGAATTGAGACAGTTTGAAATAAGATTTAAAGTAAAATTTAAAGCAACGGAAAGGAGAAGAAAGACAGAAAAGGAAAGAAGAAAAGCAAAAGCGAGAGATTTTCAACTTCAAAAGTCAGCAATTTGAGAGGAAAGTCGTCTTATCAGGGAGGAGTTGAAGGTAAGCGGTAGGCTGGATAAGGAGGATAGTGAGGATGAGCAACCCTATGGTTGCCAAAGGCCTGATAGGGATCTGTTTAATTACATATAGGCATTGCCTAAATGCGATGCGAAGGATGTAGAAGTTTTTTTCAATTTGATTTGAGAAAGTGGCCACACGTTGCTGTGGCCACTGACCAAGTGGAGTTAGTTGCTCCAAACAGAGCTGGTAGGTATAAGGAGTGAGGTAGTTGCATCCCTATCGGAAGAGGTATCTGACCAGTCTGAGGAGGTGAAGAAAAACATCTGAAGTGCATATGAACTTGTGCCAGAAGCTTACAGACAATGTTTTAGAATCTAAAATTGCGTCCCTGATTAAACATACATTGAGTTTGAAAGGATCAAACAAAGCAATTTTGAACGATGAGTATTAAAAAGAGAGCAACCTATGACACTCTTAGAGAGATTCTTACTTTGGAGGAGTTCAAAAACTCACTTAATGAGAACTCGTGGGGAAGAGCCAAAGAATTAAAATGGCAAGATTAGAAGCTGAAATGGCTAATGATCATTAGTTGGACCATAAATCAAAGTTTGGCTTCTGGGAGGGCTTGCGTGGAATGTACAAGATTTTAAAATATATTCCTATGTGTAAGGTTTAGTGGCATAGGCCAGGAGTAGCAGGTAAAGGAGTTACAGCATTAAGATGAACAGGAGCATGTAAATCCTTTAAGCTGAGACAAGAGGAGATATGTCATTGAGAAGGATTATTGGAGAGATGAGAAGTGCTCCATTATGTAACATGTGGTTGGAAAGTCCAGTGTAAACATCAACAGAAATAGTTCACAACTGGGAAGGAGGCCTTGAGCTTGGTGTTGGTGTTACAATATTTCAGCATTCAAATTGCCTATAACGTGTCCAAGACAAATCTATATACTGATTACAACGCCTAAACATTTTTTTAAGGAAATTTAGGGAGAAAACTTCCAGTCTGTTCAGATAGAGCTATTATTGTTGCCATCCAATTTGTAAGTTACACAGGTGACAGGCCAAGAACTCATGCTTGCTGCAAAGTTGTCGAGACTTGGATGAAGAAAAGCTGAGTCGTTCCATAGCAGAAGTAAACTGACTGAAATAGAATGGGGTTGTGAATATTTGCATGCTTAGTGTCAATGCAATATATATGTATTGTAGTCTACAAAAACAGGAAGAAAAAAGGTTTATATTGAGGCCATATTTGTATATCGGTGTGTTTTTTTCAAACGGCAAGTTGTGATGGTGCTGTCACGTTAAAAAGGTTATTTTCTCTTGAATTTCTTTGAAGAGAGGTCTTAGAGCCAGAGATGCTGAACTGCCGCCTGACAGCAGCTTAAGTAAATAACTGAGAAGGCCTTTACGTTTTATTAAAACGTTAGTAACAATGGATGGGCAATGGCCAGCTCTCCCAGACCAGGTCTTCTCGTTTTGTTTTTAGCTGCAGAAGTCAGAAGCTGCTTGGGATTCCAGAAGGATTGGACGTTTCAATACATGATCCCCAGCTGCTATTCTCTCTGAAAACTCTCTTAATGTTGCTTCCTCCAGGATTGGAGAACTGCACTTAAGATTCTGTGTTTGAATTTACCTTTATGCCAGTGGGTGTGTTTATGGAATGTTCCTGTATTAGCGCAGTTAATTAGTAGAAGGCACTGTATCTATTGTTTGCATAGGTGTTCCACTAGAGAAGCTCTCCCCAATTGTTCTTCTCTTTGATTGTTTTTTAATTGGGGCGTTTGAATGGATTTCATTTTGCTTAACATTGAATTGGTTGACCAGTTGCAACATCTGGAACAAACAGTTCGCATCTACGTTTAAAATAGGAAAAGTTAGGGTCTAGGCTGCCTTCTTAAAATATTTTGATGGGGTCTGGCCATGTCCATAATACTTGTAGCTGAGGATATTCTGTCTGACTCCTGTTATTGAAATCCCTGGCCTTTACACCAGGGGGACGACGGTGCTGCCAGTGGCTGTTAGGGTCACAGTTCATTCAGCTTCTAGACCTGGAATTTTCATGCTGGAGTGGTTGACATATCCATCATCTCCCAATATCTCAACATCAATGTCACCATTCGGTGACTGAGGATATATATTGTGGATGAGCTGAATGCTTTCTCTATCAGCAGAAAGGTGACGGATGCATCCGTGTTTTCTCAATATAGCAGGATTTCCGGTGATGTACATACCTGTGTGGGGTGCCTATGTCAATGAGGAGAGCTAGAGGAACTGAAGAAGCTCTCACTGCATTAATGTTGCAGTGTGACCATGCACAGTACATCATGTTGGTTAATACCCACTGTCCTGGCAGCAGCCACAGTCTCTTCATTCAGAAGCAGTCAGCCATTCCCATCATCTTTTGGTCTCCATTCGGAAAGAAAGGACAGTCTTTCAGCTAAAGGCTGTCCCTTCCTTACACGGTTCAAAACACCTTCCGCCTCACTACTCTCCACTGCCAACCAGTCACATCAAAATATCCCGTGTGTACTGAGAGCAACAGCACTACTGGGAATTTCAGGGAGCAGACCATCAGGGAGATGGAACAACACTTTCCATGTCTGAATGGGTTCGAGTGAACCTTCCAGAACACATTGTATCACTATGTCATGTGATCCCTCTCCATTTCAGTAACATACTGCCTTCCATTCTTCCTGAAACATCTGGCAGGTTGTACATTACGTTATATTCCACTTGGCAAGGTATTATTCATTGATTTTACCTGTCCATATCAATTTGCAGTCTCTCCAGATTCTCTTGATAATTTAATGCCTTGCTTACATTACTATCATCTTCAAACTTAGCAGCAGTACATCTGTTCTATCGTCCTGATAACTGATGTCGATTGTAAACAGTTGAGGACCCAGCACTAGTCTCTGTGTGACTCCACTGGTTACGTTCTGTCAAAGTGATTAATATTGATTTATCCGGAGTGCCTGCTTCCTGTTTGATAACCAGTCCTCCCCCATTCCTGTGGAGCACAGTCGTAAGGCTGAATAAGACGAGGAGCAATCCAGCCCCTCGAGCCTGTCCTGCCATTGTATACAATCATGGCTGTTGTCATTGCCGGCTCAGTTCCATTTCCCTGCCTGCTCTCCATATACGTTCATTTACTCAATATCCCAGCGTCGCCTGCACACTGGGGCAGTGAATTACACAGATTGACAACCCATTTAGAGAAGTAAGTTCTCTTCACCCCTGTTTTAAATCTGCTCTGCCTAATCCTAAAACTATGATCTCTTGTTCTAGTTTGCCCAACATGAGGATATACCCACTCCATATCGACATTGTCAATCATCTTTAACATCCTCCAGACATCAATCAGGTCTCCTCTCATTCTTCTAAACCCAGAGTGCATCGGCCTGAACTGCTCAAACTCGCTTCAAAAGACAAATTCGTCTCTGGAATCAATCTAATGAACTTGTTCTGAACTGCCTTCGTTGTAACAACATCCCTCCGCAGTCAGGACAACAAACCCGAACACAGTACGTCAGTTACAGTCTCACTAATACCTTGCAGAGTTGCAGTGATTCTTCCCTCCCATAATACTCTGTTCCTTTACAAGTAAATGATAAAAATTGCACTTGCCTTTCTCATTCCCTGCTGTACTTACATATGAGTTTTCCATGGTATGCCCATGTATACCCAGATGACTCTGCATTTAAGTACACTGATGTTGTTCGCCATTTCCGTAGTTTGCTAGATTCCTCTGATCAAAATAGTTAATCCCATATTATCCACGTTAGATTTTAGCGCCCAGATGTTGGAAGATTCATCTAAACTGTTCATGTCCATTTCTAATTTTTCTACATCTCCATTATTTCAGCTTCTTTTCCACTTGTTTTGGTGTCAGCTGAAAATTTGTCCGTATTGTTTTCTCTCCTCTGATCCAAGTAATACAATGGATAGTAAATTGTCGGGTCAGGTGGTCTGAATTCTATGAAACCCCAAAAGTTGCCAGCCACTAACGAAACAACTATTCCAAATCTCTGCATTTTGTTGCCTCACCAGCCCTCGATCCAGGCGAATGACCTTCTCCCAAACCCATGTCCTCTTAGTTTACAGCTTAATATTCTATACAGCGTGTACTCAATGCCTTTTCAATGTCTAGGTACTTTACTTCTCCAGGATCCCTATGGTCTACTTTGCTTGTCACATCTTTAAAAACTCAGAGCAAACAAATTCTAAAAAAAGTCATGCTGATTCTGAGCTATTCAGATTTTACTTTGTAAGTCCCCTGTTTTTAATTAATTAATAACGGATTCTCAAAATTTCCCTTAATTCCCAAGACTTTGCTCACAACCTTTTAGTGACAAGTGAAGATGATTATACTAATTCCAAACTTTTTGCAACCTCTACGTTCCCTTTCCCGTGTTCCTGTGTAAAAGGCACAAAGCTTTAAAAGATCTGCTCCAATGGCTGTGTAATAGGCATCATTGTCTGAATGTATTCATTTAGTTCCTTGTTTATTCGGTCAATGGGCTTAATGTCCCCATGGTGTTCCTACACTATAGTCTCGATGACCGGAATGTCCTGATTTACAGATTCAAAATCTGCTTCTCCTACTCCTGATAATACGGCAGAAGCCTGAGGGACTGTGGAATCTTCCTCTTGCAGTTCCACATTTTGAGGGGCAGAACGGTCTCTTCATATTCCTTCACAACAGGCTCGAGATACTGAACAATCACCTCCTGCATCCCTGAAATGGGATCGAAGGAGTGATTTGTCTCCTCCTGTTCAGATACAACTGACACATGGGTGAATTACCTCCACCTTTCCATAACAAGTCTCAAATAATTTTATCTCCTTCTTCATTTCTCGCGCTGAATGGCCTCCTGTTATTCTAGTGTACCAATCTCTTTCAGTTCCTGTGTTAGAGATTTGAGGAGGCTGAATGGACTGATCCTATTGCTGCATAACAGGATACTGTTGTCTCATGGCCTGCTCTGTGTGCAGTGTTATAGACTCGAGGGGCTGAGTGGCCTCCTCCTTTAACTGTATATCAGGCACCAGGGGCTGAATAACCTCGCCCTGTTCTATTGTAACAGCGTCGAAGGCCTGAATATGCTTCTGCTGTTCCTGTGTAACAAGCTGGAGAAGTGGAATTAGCTGTATGATTGGCTTCTGTTGCTGACCCTTTCCGGTCTTCTATGTAAAAATAAGATAATCTTTCATTCTTATAAACTCTAATGCGTATTAGATCAACCTGATCATCATTTCCTTATAAGTTAACCCCTTCATTGCAGGCATTAGTTGAAGGTACAATTTCTGAGCTGCTTCCAATATCCTTTTTTCAGTGAGGAGACTAAATCTATAAACACTCCTCCAGGTGTGATATGATTAAAACCTTGTTCAGCATCATCAACACTTTACCAACCTGATGTAAAGTTCCCACCCAGGTTAGAGCAGTCTTAGCTGTCTGGTGGAATGCATAGTTTTGTTAAAAAATCGTCGTCGTTCTCTGTAATTGTTGTCACAAACTCTCAGATGTTAGGAAGGAGGTCTCTGCAGGGTCGATAGGCCTGCGTTTCCCGTTCCCTTATCCAATAGTGAGATTGGTGCTGGGTGTTCTGTCTGGGTGTATCCTTTAAGAGCTCAGAGCAGTTTGATACAATTGAGTGCCTGGCTTGGCTGTTTAAGAGACCATTGAAGAATTTATCACATGTCTGTGTGTCTGAAGTCACTTTTAGACCAGACCAGAAAACACGGGAGATTCTCTTCCTGAAATTACATTGGGGAAGGAAATTGGTGTTTACAATCGACATTGGTTTCAGGTCACTCTTCCAGACACAAGATTCTAAATCCCGACATTTTATTTATTGTTTTTAACTTCCACCAGCTGCCAGGGCATTAGAATGATCTGGATTAGTAATGCAGTGACATTTCCACAACAGCACCATTTTCACATGGAGACCTATCAGAAACCACACTGAACTGGTTACTTCTGTGCTGATTGACAGCTCAGTCAAAAAGAGCTCCTACCAATTTGACTGTCGTGTTGGAACTGAGGGGGTTATATTGGCCATACTGGAATTATTATCCTCTTAATGGGCTTGTCATAGTAATTTTCCACATTGCAGATAGATATCAGATTTGGAACTGGAATGAAACAGCTTCTCTAGGGACATGGCTTGTTGTACATTGCTTTGTCGTATCTACTGTGTTCAGATGTTTCTTCATGTCACATAGAGCGAATAAGGTTGTTTGAAAACTGCAATCTGTGATTCTCTGGGCATTCTGACGAGGTGAAGTGGATCATAGACTCAACACTTCTAACTAAGTATGGTGTGAATACTACATCATTGTCTTTTCCACTGATGTGCAGGGCTGTTCCATTATTTAGGTCGGGGACATGTGTATGACACTCTCCTGTAGTGAGTTGCTTTACCAATTTATGACTGGATGTGGCAGGACTGTATAGCTTCGATCTGATATGTTAGTTTTGGGATCGTTGCGCCCTCTTGATCAGATGTTAGTTCTGCAGTTTGGAATGTAACCAGTCAAGTGCGGTAGCTTTATGGTTTGCCATCAGTTTTAGGTAACATGGTTCTGACCCTGCCATGTTTACCCACACTCGTCATTGAACCACAGATCAGCTTACTGATAATGGTAGACTGAGGGATTATCCCGGGCAAGAAGTTACAGATTATAGTTAAATATAATTCTGCTTCTTTTTTTGCTGTGGTTTACAGCACCACATGGAATACACGATTTGAGCTTTAATATCTTCACTGCAGTTCAGCTGCCTCTCCCCAAGTTCACACCGTGACCTATTCACCTATCAGCCCTGTACTCAGTGACCTACTCTGGTTTCTGATGTAGTACACGTCCAATTTTATATTCCCATTCCACTGAGGGTCTCTCCATGTGTCACACTTACAATTTGTCTCATTCATTAACACCTTTTTATCATATTCATCTGAATACTTTCCTTTCCAGTATGTGCAAACTTCTGTGATTAGAGTGAATGTATCTCTCTCTATTCCTCTCCCTGACTAAGAGTAAGAGCTCTGTAAGCATAAGTGATGCCAGCCTCTTGCAGTTTCAGAACCAATGAATTTGTGCATCTTGTGTTATCGTTCACTTCCTGGTATATGGCGCTCCATGTTGAAGAGGGGGTTTGAGCAACATTGACACACATCTTAGAAATGTCTTGAAAAACAGAAATTGATGGAGTGGAGTGAAAGTAGAGTTAATCATTTGGGTCCAGTGGCCGTTCTTCAAGGCTTATAGTTTCATTTTTTTGTTCTGGTTTCAGATTTCCAGTATCCAGAGTTATTTGCTTTATTGAAAATGATTTTTGTTAATTTCTGGAGAAACACAGCAGATCTGGCAGCATCTGCGAAGACAGAGAAACAGAATTAGCGTTTCAAGTCCAGTGTGACTCTTCTTCAGAATAGAAAAGAATTGGAAAATGACCTTTTTGATACCTTGACAAAAGTAGAGCAGGGGTGATGGGAAACAGAAGGTGTGGAGGCGTAATGCCACTGACCAATGGACTTTTGGTTGTGGTAAAAGAGAATCAAATGCAAAATGAGTTTAAATTACATTGTGGAGGGGGGGGGGGAATTGTTTCCTTAACTGAGTGCAAGACAAACGATTCACAAACAGGGTACGTTCATTGGGAGACTAGGTGAAGGAATGTATGAAGATTGGAGAAGAACCACAATGGGGTCAGGCTGTGGAAGTATGGAATTGAATTACAATTCCTACAGGCTGCAACGTACCAAAGTGCAAAGTAAGATGTTAATCGAGCTTCATTGGAATATTGCAGCAGCCCAGGATCGAAATGTCAGCATGAGAGCAATGTAAGTTATGGAAATGCGAAGCAAGGAGAGGGTCAGTGTTATTCCAACAGACAGAGTGTAAGTGTTCCACAAAACAGTCTCTGGTTAGTCTCCCCAGTGTGAATGATACTGCAGTGTGAGCAGCAATGACAGGAGACCGGATTGAAAGGTACAAGTGAAATGCTGCTTCATGTGGAAGGTGTATATTGGGTTGTTAAGAAATCACACTCACACACACAGACCCACACACAGACGCGCACACACACTCACACACAGACATGCACATACAGACACATACACACAGACACACACACACTCAGACACACTCTCACATACAGACACACACACGGACGCACACACACACTCACACACACACTCACACACAGACATACACTCACAGACAGAGACACACACACACACAGACACACACACAGAGACACACACACACATCAATCATTATTCGGCCATTACATTTCGAATTATCTTGTTTTGTTTGCACTGTCACTTGTCATTCCTTATTCTGAATATATTCTATTTCATTCTCTGCATTTTATTTTATTTTGTCTGTCAAGAAGACATTGGGGCCTGAGGTGATGTCACTTCACTCCTCATCAGTCTCCATAACCCTTGTCTTCTATTCCTTTCTGTTTCTTCACCCATGAAAAATCCGTACTGTGTCTGACCCTTGAATCCCAATAAACAGGTCACTTTAAAGAAAAAACATTTACATTTGCGGTAAGGTGACAAAAAAAATTAAAAATGAAAAGGCATACAAACTGTGCAATAAAATGTTTGCATCTTTACAAACAGACATAGAATTCCATTGTATAAACGATAAACAATTAACTGGTAAGAGCTGTGAGAGTAAAATCCAGATAAATCCATATTTCTTTTCTATGTTCAGGGCAGTTGTGACCAGCGACAGCTTTTCTGTTAGAAGTTGTTGTGGTGGAGGAGACGTCAGTGCAGTGACAACATCTCAAATGGCTCTGTTTACTGATGATTATGCAGGTATGTTACTATCCCATCCTCGCTATTGTTTGTTTTCCTGGTGAGTCTATCTCTGCCCATTTACTAATTCTCTAACCCATTGTGAATGTCATCGTTTTCTCTGTATATTTGGCAAATATATTGTCTTCCCCATCAACCACAATCTCCATTTCTACACCATGAATTTCATACCCTTCGCTTCCAAACATTGGAGAAGAAATTAAAGTGTTCATAACCACGATTACCCCATTTTGTCCTGAACTGATGTATATCTCAATGTCCACTCTCACCTTCTCAATTTCCCCAGTCTTCACTTCTGTGTCAATGCTGTTTCTGAATAATCCATCATCCACACCCTTCCAGTTACAATTCTCTTCTGGCAACTCTTTACGTTACACATATTTTGATCGCAAACTTTTTCTTACCTCGACCTGGACTTATGCTAGGTGCAATGTGTGAGGTCAGTATGATTCTAAAATGAGGTGGTCACAGCATTGTGTCACCTTTTCAGCATAACCTGTAACTTCACACGAGGGAGAGGACTATGCTGTCAGAGACCCGGAAGTGACAGTTTCATTGAACTGTTTCGATTCTTGAACTTTCTGAGCAGGAGTGGGTGTCACGTCCTTCATCTCCCAATTGCAGTTTCCCAATGTATTCACACAGTGACGGAATCCATCTCTGCCTCCTGCTGAGGGTAATAACTTCGTGCTGTCTCCACAATGGGAGGTACTGAAAATCTTCCAGAAATACTGTGGGACAGATTGACTGGTGAAAATAAGGACCTGTGCCTGATTAGAATTAATAAAGTGAACTTACTCAAAAAAACTAATTGAATTGAAGTTTGGCAAGTTACTGAAGCAAATGAGCTCCACCCTAAAGTTTTCAGGGAAGTGGCAATGCAGCTAGTGAAAGTGATATAGAGTCATACAGGACAGAAACAGACCCTTCGTTCCAACCAGTCCATGCTGACTATTCCAATTCCAAACTAACTTAGTACTATCTGCCCGCGCTTGGCCCATATCCGTCCAAACCTTTCCTATTGATGTACTTATCCAAATGTCTTTGAAACGTTGTAATGTCAAGAAAGAAGTATTGATTACCCTTCACATTTCTTTAGACTCTGGAAATTCTTGTTCCTGCCGACTGGAAAGTAGTTATTGTAATCCTAAATATTTAAAACGGGAATGGGAGTGAAAACAAAAAAAGGATACCTTGATGTCAGGTCTGAAGAAAATATTAGAACCTTTTATGAGAAATTTTATAACTCGACATTTGGGAAATCACGGTGTGACTTGGCAGAGTCAGCTCAGATTTAGAATCCAGAAGTCATCGTTGAGAAACCTGTGGAGTTTGTGTTAGTTGATGCATCCACAAAAGAGAAAGAGTGGTGTATTTGAACTTGAAGAATTTTTTTTGCATTGTTGCTAACAACTGAACGAAGAAAGTACATTGATAAGGTGAGGACGGGGAGAACTGGATATACCACATGGATTGAGAATTGGTCAGTGGAAGCAATGCAGAGCTTCTTGCACTTTTTATGGACCAAAGGGAGTTACTCGTGGAATATCACATGTTTCAGTGTTTGAACCATAACAATCATAGAAATGATTTGAAGGAGCGAAATAAACAGCACATATCTCATTTTGTATTGTTTAAATGGTAAAGGATTGAGAAGTGTTGTTGTCCTAAAGGGCCTGAATGTCCTTCATCATGAGTCACCAAAACTAGCACATCCCAGGCGTAAGTATTGAGCATCTTATATGGTATGTTGTCCTTCATTGTAATATGATTCAAGTGCATCAGTAAAGCCGTCTTCCTGTAATTGTAGGGCCTTGATGAGAGAGTATTGGGGCACTGCTAACAGGTATGATCGCCTCAAACAATTAAAACCAGTCTAATCTAAGAAATGATGATACCATGAGGAGAGAGTGAAGAAACTGAATTTTTACTCTATAGTGTCGTGAGACAAGAAGAGATGACAGCGTTGAAACGTCAGGGTTAGCGACGATCGTACATTTCTAAAAGAGACATTGCTAGAGCGAGGAATAATTAATTGATTAGATTTATTGTCACATGTACCTAAGTCCAGTGAAAAGCTTTATCTGTGAGCAGTACATGCGGATGGCAGGAAGCACATCACACAGATCATAGGTTGAAAAACAAACGTGGGCAGAGTAAGGCGTATATGTTACAACGCGTAGGACATTCAAAAAACACAAGATCAGCATGATTTGGAGTTAGATAGCCCATTCATAAGTCTAACATAATATTCCTAATACTTTATATGCCTCAATGAACTCTCTCCACATTAATGTGCCGTCTGGATGAGATCCCAAAGGAAATGTTTAGAGAGTTAGGAACCAAGTTAAAAAGTAAGACCACAGAGGTCGTCATCTCAGATTGCTACCAGCGTCACGTGCTAGTCAGAAGAGCAAACATAGAATGATCAGGAAGAATATGTGCCTTGAGAGATGGTGTAGGAGGGTGGCGTTCGGATTTTTGGGACATTGGGGCCGGTTCTGGGGGAGGAGGGACTATTACAAATTGGATGGTCGACATCTGGATGGGACTGGAGCCAATGTCCTAGGGGTTGCTTTTGCTGACACTGTTGGGGGGCTTGTGGGTATTAATACTAATGTGGCAGGGGATTAGGAACCAAATGAGGAGGCTGGTGGGCAGGAAGGAGGTAATAACTAAACCGAAGGAACTAGATAATGAAATCAGCATGATTAAAGGGATGAATAGGCAGGAAGCAGAGGATGAACACAGAGTGACTGTTAGTTTGAATAAAGAAGTATAGTAGGTAAGGCAGATGAACTTAGGGCTTGGAATAGTAACTGGGAATATAATGTTATTGCTATTACTGAGACTTGGTTGAGGGAATGGCGTGATTGGCAACTAAATATCGCAGGATATTAATGCTTCAGGCGGCATAGAGAGGAAGGTAAATGGGGTGGAAGAAAGCGTTACTGGTCAAAGAAGATATCACAGCGGTGCTGACGGAGGGCACCACGGAAGATTCGAGCAGTGAGGCAATAATGGGCAGAGCTCAGAAATAGAAAGGCTGTGTTAATAATGCTGGGGCTGTACTACAGGTCTCCCAACACCCAGCATGAGATAAACGGGCAAAAATGTAGATAGATCATAGAAAGATATCAGAGCAACAGATGGTGGTGATGGAAGATTTTAATTTTCCCAGCATTGACTGGGATTCACTTAGTGTTGGAGGTCAAGATGGAGCATAATTTGTAAGGAGCGTCCAGGCGCGTTTTCTAGAGGAGTAAAGAATAGTTCACCTGTCGAAGCGGCCATACTAGACCTGGTGTTGCGAAATGAGCCTGCCCAGGCGGTTGAAGTTTCAGTAGTGGATTACTTTGGAAACAATGATCACAATTCCAATGGTTTTACAATAGTCATGGACAAATATGAGAGTGGTCCTAAAGGAAGAGCGCTAAACTGCGGGGGGGGGGGGGGGTGGGGGGGGGGGGGTGGGGGTCGGGAGGCCAACGAGAGCAAACTTCGGCAGGAGCTAGGTAATGTAGATTGGGAACAACTGTTTCAAGGGAAATCCACATTCGACATGTTGGCAGCTTTTAAAGAGAGGTTAATGAGAGTTCAGGACAGATATGTTCCTGTGAAAATAATGGATAGAAATGGCAAAGTTAGGAAACGATGGATGAAAAGTGATGTTGTGAGACGAGCTAAGAGGACAAAGAATGCATACATAATGTCTAGGCGAATGAAGATAGAAGAATATCGTGAATATAGGTCCAATCTGAAATGAGGAATTAAGAGTGCTAAAAGGGGTCATGAAGTATCCTTAGCGAGCAGGATTAAGTAAAACCTCAAAGTCTTTTATTCGTATGTAAGGAGCAAGTGGGTAACTAGAGAAAGGGTTGACCCACTCAAGGAAAAATCAGGAAAGATATGCTTGAAGGCAGAGAAAATGGGTGAGATTCTTAATGAGTACTTTGCATCGATATTCACCAAGGAGTGGGACATGGCGGATGTTGATGTTAGGGATAGATCTTTGATTACTCTAGGTCAAGTCAGCGTAAGGATGGATGAAGTGTTGTGTATTCTAAAGGCATTAAGAAGGACAAGTCTCCAGGCCTGGATGGGATCTACCCAGGTTACTGAGGGAAGCGAGAGAGGAAATATCTTCCGCTTTAACAGCGATCTTTGCAGCATCCTTGAACACGGGGGAGGTCCGAGGGGAATGGAGAATTGCTCATGGTTTTCTCCTCGTTTCAGGAATATTCCAGGTAATTACAGACCTGTGAACCTGACGTCAATGGTAGGGAATCTACTGGAGAAGATACTGAGGTATAGCATATATACCCATTTGAAAGAAAATGGGCTTCTCAGTGATAGGCAGCATGGTTTTGTGAAGTCAATGTCATGGTTTAAAAACTTAACAGAAATCTTTGAAGAGGTGATAAAGTTGTTTGATGAGGGAAGGCATGTAGATGTCATATACATGGGCTTTAGTAAAGCGGTTGATAAATTTCCCAGTGGTAAGCTGATGAAGAGGGTGAAGTCGCATGGTGTCCAGGGTGTTCTAGCTAGATGGATAGAGAACTGGTTGGGCAACAGAAGACAGAGAGTAGTCGTGGAAGGGAGTTTCTCAAAATGGAGATCGGTGACCAGAGGTGTTCCACAGGGATCCGTGCTGGGAGAGCTGTTGTTGTGATATACATAAATGATTTGGAGAAAGGTGTAGGTTCTCTCATTAGGAAGTTTGCAGGTGGCACTAAAATAGGTGGAGTAGCAAGTAGTGAAGGGGACTGTCAAAGAATACAACAGAATATAGATAGATTAGAGAGTTGAGCAGAGAAATGGCAAATGGAGATCAATCTGGAGAAATGCAAGGCGATGCATTTTGGAAGTTGCAATTCAAGACAGAACTTAACAATAAATGGAAAAGTCCTGGGGAAAATTGGCATACAGAGAGATCTGTGTGTTCAGGTCCATTGTGCCCTGAAGATGCAAGGCAGATCAGTGGAGCGAATAAGAAGGCATACGGCATGTTTTCCGTCATTGGACAGGGTATTGAGTAGAAGAGTTGGCAGGTAATGTCACAGTTGTATCAAACTTTCGTTCAGCCTCATTTGGAATACTGCATACATTCTGATCCCCACCTTACCAAAATGATGTGAATGCTTTCGAGAGGGTACAATGGAGATTCACCAGGATGTTGCCTGGTATGGAGGGTGACAGCCATGAAGAGAGATTGAATAAATTAGGATTATTTTCATTAGAAAGATGGTGATTGAGGGGGGTATGATCCCTGGATGACGAGGGATATTGAGACTCTGCTAAGGAAAACAAAGAAGGCATTCATTGGGTTTAAGATATCGGGCTCAAATCAATCCTTAGGTGACTATACAAAGTGTAGAAGCACCTTTAAGAGGAAAATCAGAACCGCAAAAAGAGGGTATGAGATGGATCTCTCAGAAAAAGGTTAAATATAATCCCAAAAGGGTCCCTAGCTACATTAATAGGAAAAAGTGTGGCGAAGGAGAGAATAGGTCTCCTTAACGATCAGCATGGTCGTCCTTGTGTGGAATCACCAGGAGGGGGTGGGAAGTTTTTAATGAATATTTCTCCTCCATGTTACTTAAAGCACAATAAGGTGGATAAATTCCCTGGGCATGAACATGTCCGTCCTCGGATGTTATAGGAGACTAGGAAAGAAATTGCAGAGGCCCTTGCAGAGATTTTTGTTTTAGTTTTTGCTACTGGAGAGCTTCCAGAAGACTGGAGGGTGGCTAATGTAATTCCATTGTTTAAGAAAGGTAGCAAAGAGAAGCCAAGGAACTCTTGGTCAGTGCACGTAATATCAGTGATAGGCACGTTTTTGGAGAGGATAATGAGAGACAGGATCAACCAACATTTGGGTAGTCAAGGTCTGATTAAGGATAATCAGGTAGATTTCTGTGCTGGAAACCATGTCTGACAAATCTTTTAGTGTGTTTCAAAGAGGTAACCGTGAGAATAGATATGGGTAGGACAGTTGAGAATCTGTATATGGAATTTCATAAGGCTTTTGACAAGATGTCATAGGGCAGGTTTATCAGTGAGTTTAGGTTATGTGGGATCCAGAGAGAGCTAGATAATTGGATTCAAAATTGGCTCGATTGTAGGAAGCAGAGCGTGTTGGAAGAAGATTGTTTCTCAGCCTGAAGGCTTATTGTTAATGGTGTGCCACAGGAGTCGGTGCTGAGACCATTGTCATTTGTTATTTACATAAATGAACTGGATAAAATATGCAAGGCATGATGAGGACCATAAGACATAGGAGCAGAAATTAAAAATATTCAGCCCATCGAGTCTGCTCCACTATTCAGTCATGGGTGATAAGTTTCCCAGCCCTATTCTTCTGCTTTCTCGCCATAACCCCTAATCCCCTTGACAATCAAGAACCTGTCCATCTCAGTCTTATATATTCTCAGTAATCTGGCCTCCACAGCCTTCTGTGGCATTGAATTCCATGGAGTCACCACTCTCTGGCTGAAGTAGTTTCTCCTTAACTCCGTTCTAAAAGCTGTTCCTTTTACTCTAAAGCTGTGCCCTCGGGTCCTAGTCTTTCCTACAACTGGGAACATCTCCACAATATCTATTCTGTCCAGACTATTAAGTATTCGGTATGTTTCAATTAGATCTCCCCACATCCTTATAAAATCCATTGAATACAGATCCAGAGTCCTCAAAGATTCCTCATATGTAAAGCTTTTCATTCCTGGAACCATTCTCGTGAAACGCCTCTGAACAAGTTCCAAGGCCAGGTCATCTGCTCTGTGATATGTGGTCCAAAACTGCACAACATCCTCCAAGTACTCCCAAGAAGGTTACTACATTTACGGATGATACAAAATGAGGAGGTATCGTTGATAACAATGAACGTTATCAGAAATTATAGAGGGATTTTAATTTGATGGGCAAGTGAGCTGAGGATTGGCAATTGCAATTAAATACAAGATAAGTGGGAGTTGTTACACTTTGAAAAGTAAAACAAAGATAGGACTTATACAGTAAATGGTTAGGTTCTGAGGAGTGTTGTGGAACAGAGGGACCTCGGACACAAGTCCATTTTTCATTGAAAGCGGCATCACGGGGAGATAGGGCAATAAAGAAGGCATTTAGCATGCTGGCCTTCATCGTTGAAGGCAGTGAATGTAGGGGTTGGGACACTATGCTTCTATAAGTCGTTGGTGAGGCCATACTTGGAGTATTGTGTACAGTTTTGGTCACCCTGTTAACCTGAAAAGAGTGCAAAAAAATTTGACAAGGATGTTATCAGGACTAATAGGCTAGAGTTATAGGGAAGGGGTTGGCCAGGTTCAGATATCATCCTTTGGAATGGAGGAGAATGAGGGGATGTTTTATGGAAATGCATAATATCATGAGGGCCATAGATATAATCATTTTCTCAGTGATGAGGGACTGAAAACTACAGGGCATAGGTTTAAGGTGAGAGCGGAAAGATTTAAGAAGGACCAAAGGGGCAACTTCATTATGCACAGAATGTTTTTGAAATGGAATGGGCTGCCAGACAATGTGGTTGAAGCAGGTACAATAGCAACATGTAAAAAATTAATTGATACATAGACGGGAAGGTTTGAGTGCGAAATGTTTCAAATGTCGGCAATTGGAATTAGTTGAGTGAACAGCATGATCAGTCCGGACTAGTTTAGACCGAAGGGCCAGTTCCCATGCTCGATCACTCTATGACTCAATGACACTCCATTTAAATCAGTGACACAGTGACACTGTAGGTTACACCAGCCAATAACACGTCACTGTCAGTGGAACACTCTGGGCTCTATGAGCCCACACCATGTCACTGTCAGGGTGACACTCTTTTCTACGCTAGCCCACGGCATGTCACTCTCAAGGAACCACTCTGGGATATACCATCCACACCATGTCACTGTCAGGGGGACACTCTGGGCTATACCATTCACACCATGTCACTGTCAGGAAGACACTCTGGGCTATACCATCCCACACCATATTTCTCTCCTTGTGACATTCGTGGATACAGCAGCCCACATCATCTCGCCATGCAGTGCCTTCCATAATTTGATTGACGAAGGTGCAGATGTTACCTACCTGCTTGGTAATAATCTCTGTGAGGTCAGTAATTCCCATCATACATTCGCCCTTTACTATGGAACAAACCCGACGCTCTTTGCCGTGTAGATATTCGAGGGCATACCGGGTTTTGCTGGAAGATTGACGTAATTCTGAGAACATGCTCTTACCTCCTGCCAAGTCCAAGCGGTCTCCTTGTCCAAGTGGGTTGGACCACAAATAAGATAGTTTCAATTTTGTTGGCTAATAATTCCTGCAGATCCTCCTCAGGAAAAGCTACTGAGAAATGTGTAAGCCAGAAACTTGGCTTTACTGTTGCCCAAAGTCTTCCCACCCCTCCAATGCACACAGAATACAGGTGAAACTGAACGTTTGGTAAGGAAACCCCAACCACATTCCTAGGTAGTTGGACAGGGAACAGCAGTTATGAAATCTGCCCCTACAGCTACAGCACAGGGATTACCTATTTCATTAAAAACAATGAGGTTGGTCGCTTTGTCTTGGCTGAAAAGAAAATATCCGGGTTTAGTTTAGATATTGGAAGGAGCTTCCTAATGAGAAGCAGGCCTGTTTTTGTGACTCCCCTGAAAGTATGGGTAGTCCATATCTACAAAATACAGACGCACTGGGCTCTTAGAGTGAATGATTTTCAATACAAAATGGTGGGTCTTTCAGTAAGAGATGTGATCATTGTCCCAGACTGGTTCCTTCCATCCCACGATTGAGAAGATGGAGCTGCCATTAGGGGTCTCATAGTAAGGTGTAAGCCATTACCAATATCACAAAGAGCCAGAATACCCACAATAACAGAGAAACACTCATCCAATAGGCACGCACATAGGATGCGAGGCGCCACAGGGAAGCAGTAGCTGTTGGTACATTGGACCAAGGCACATGGAATAAACTTAGTCACATTCATTAAAGTGCACCCCCATCCCGTACAGTTGTAACAAATTGGATAGGATTCCCGGAATAATTAGAGGAATTCCACAGGCAACTAGCAGGTGGGGAAAAGTACAAGTAAAGACAAATAGGTGCTGAATGTCTTCATGAAGAGGCAGGGAGGAAAAAAAGCATGTTGCAGGTCGACAACAGTGAAACATTTAACATATGATGGTACCAAGGCCGGAATATGAGCTGGTTTTGACACCAGGGCATGATCAAACTGTGCAATACCATTAATCACTCTTAAATCTGATACCAGTCAATAATGTATTGGCGTGCCAGACTTTTGGTCATCTCCCTGGAGTCCAGACTCCTTTTTTGCATTTCACAATGTATTCTTATTAGGACATTTTCGGGCTGGACTTGGACGATAGAGAGCGAGGGGTCGAGTCAACCACGTTTGAATGTGAGGAAAACCAAACAGAGAAAATAGTTACGTCTGACTGGCCAATTTCTCTACACTCGATAATGGGGGACTGAAAGCTCTTATACCATTGTCTGAAGTACGTCCATACCGAATTCGAGTCCCGACGCCAGATGAAGATCTGGACCCCTGGCAACATCTCTCGGTTCCGCGATCGGTCAATAAACACTCGTAATTGGTCTGGCTGTTAAGACTTCACTCTTTATTTTTTCATACGACCGAGTCCAGAGCGTGCAGAAACACAGAGGTTATAGACTTTCGTGTTCCTTGGAGGAACTGTGCACAAAACTTAAACCAAAGACATGATCAAATATTACATTCAGACAATTCCCAATCAATACACGATATTGATTTATGTGAAAGTTTCTTGGTCCAATGATATTTCCTGGAACCAACTTTATTTTCCAACACTCTGGTCACCCTTATCTCACTAGCAGAGCCATTGCACCTGCACCTAAAGGCCGGCTAAAACTCTCTTATCTCGCTGAGTTATTTCTATGCTTTAAAGGAGACACTTTCTGCTAAACACTATTGAAGCAGACTGTTGTTGATCACTTATTCAGAATTAGCAGTTAGTAACTTAAAAGCTATTTTCTGTGGCTTTAGCATAAGTTTCACTTTGCAGCCTAGAAACCATCTTGTTGCCACATAGGTAATGAAGAGCATCTGTTAAATGGTTGGCCCTGACTACAACCGGTCACCTCAGCCTGTATTCAGATATCAGATCCAAATCTGTCCCGCTGTAACAGGCTCGAGAGGCTGAATTGCCTCCTCCTAGCCCTCTATAACAAATTCGAGAGGCCGAATGGCCTCCTCCTGTCCCTCTGTAACAGTCCTGAGACATTAAATGACACAGCAATCGATGGATTATGAGAGGCCGCTAAACTGTATCGAATGAAGATCCGTCCATTCTCAGTTACAGAGACATAAAGAACACAATTTACTCCAGGTGCTCACTCAGTACACCTCATTCAGCTGCAGTAACACTTCTCTCTGTTTTGAATAGTTCCTTTTGCATCTTTCTACCTCTTCAAATGGGAATAGGCTAATGCGGGCTGAATGGCCTCCTCCTATCCCTCAGTAACAGGCGCATTGGGAGGGAATTGCTTCCCCCGTTCCTGAGTCGCCATCCCAATGCTTTGTCAAAGTTATGAACGGGTTTTATAACTGGGCACTTTTACCCAGGAGCAGCCTCACACAAAGTCATTTGGCAATAAGTATTGTACCTTGGGTTAAAGTCTCTAGAAATTTCCCCTCCAGTCACTTTTTGTACCTGCTATGATATTTTATTCCTGTCTCCTTTTAAAAACAGGGTGGGAATTATACAACACTGCTGTGTTCCGGCAATATTTCCACATGCAAGGAAAAATTATTAAATAGATTGAAAGATTTATGGCCCATCCGTCAGTGACTCTCATCCATTCCATCCAGACTGAGTAAATGCTGACTTTTATAGTGATATGAAAAGGGATGGAACAAAGGGGTTAACTGATTCTGTTTGTTCGGTGACTGTGTCGAATGCCAATCTCCATGGATTCTAATAATCCCAGTGGAGACTTCCCATCTTTTAATGATAAATGGACTTTGTTCAATGTGTTATCCCACAGTATGATCAGGACCATCACCGACAGCACTAACAGGGATCAGCAGCTCCAGAGAGAAGGGGAGGAGAGATCAGAATCTGGGAACATTAGACTGGGATATTTCAACACGGGACAGGAGTTTATCCTCTGATTTTTCTATTCTTTCTACATATTATGATCGGTTGTCATTATCATGGCGGATCTATTATGCTTTTCATATTATTCAATACTTTTATTATACTCTCCTGTCTATCGTTGGTGTGCCTGGTAAGTCTCACACTCCAGCTATTTTTTCTATAAACCAGTTATGACTGCATTACTGTTCTTTCATAAAGTCTACATGTCTTGCCACAGTTATTGTTCCTGTTGAGACTCTGAATCCAGATATTCACTCCACAGACTAGAACTAACTGCATCACTGAACTTGTTCAATTACTGTCTCCCTCCTTATCTCTGGCAGTGTTACTCATGGGTCTCTATGTTAACATACTCAGCGGTGAACCATTACCTCACTGACCTTCCTATTTATATATTGGGTGCATGGGCGTCACTGCCTTCTGTTACGGTGGCAAACTCCGTTTCCTTCATCTGATTCCAGACCATCCTTATCCAAGAGTTTTTTTTAAATTCATTTGTGGGACTTAGTCATCGCTGGCTTGCCAGCATTGAAATCACATCCCACTTTTACTTTGAGAAGGTGGTGGTGAGCTGTCTTCTTCAATCGCTGCAGTCCACTCGCTATTGGTTGACCAATTGCAGTATTTCAGTAGGGAGGGAATTTCAGGATATTGACCCAAGGACTGTGAGGGACTGGCGGTAGTGCCAGAAGACTGGAGAAAAGCAAATGTTATCCCCTTGTTCAAGAAGGGAAGTAGATACAACCCTGAAAATTATGGACCAGTGAGCCTTACTTCGGTTGTGGGTAGAGTCTTGGGCAAGGTTACAAGATAACGTACTTATAAAAATCTCGAGAGGAATAAGTTGATTCAGGATAGTCAACACGGTTTTGTGAACTGTAGGTTGTGCCTCACAAACCTTATTGAGTTGCTTGAGAAGGTGACCAAACAGCTGATTGAGGGTGAAGTGGCTGCTGTGGTGTAAATGGATTTCAGCAAGGCGTTTGATAATGTTCCCCACGGGAGGCTATTGCACAAAATGCAGAGACATGGGATTGAGGGCGCTTTAGTGGTTTATATCAGAAATTGGCTAGTTAAAAGAAGACAGAGGATGGAGATTGATGGGAAATGAGCATCCTGGATGTCAGTTCCTAGTGGTGAAACCGCAAGGATCTGATTTGGGGGCCACTGTTGTTTGTCATTTTTATATATGACCCACAATATGACGTAGGAGGATGGCTTAGTAAATTTGCAGAAGACACTAAGGTTTTTGGGGTTGTGGATAGTGCCAAAAGATGCTGCTGTTTACACAGGTACACAGATAAGCTGCACAGCTGGGCTGAGAAGTTGCAAATGGAGTTTAATGCGTAACAGTGTGAGTTGATGCACTTTAGAAGGAGCAACAGGAATAAAGAGCACTGGGCTAATGGGAACCTTCATGGTCATGAGGATGAGCAGAGAGATGTCGGTGTCTATATGCATAGATCCCTGAAAGTTGCCACCCAGGTTGATAGGGTTGTTAAGAAGGCATACGGTGGGGGGAATCAAGATGTTGGGCATTTCTGTAGGTCTGCCCTGCTGAGCTGTGCACCAGAACCCAGACAAAGTAAGGTACTCACTCTCCCTTTATTACCCATTGCGGTCGACATCATTAGTTCTTGATGCCCAGAATTGTTGTGCATCAGTTTAAAATTGCTAAAGAAACTGACTAAAGGGAAAGGGACTGCGAGGATTGCAATAAGCTGGACACTCTCCTGCAGCAAGGGACACGTCTGCGGCTGCATCATCGACATCAGCGAGCCGTTGCGGGGACTCAGCTGTGGAGCAGAGCCTGGCCTTGGTGTTTTGGAAACTCGGAGAGAAGATTGATTCTGCAATGGAGGAGTCCCGGGCCAGGCTTGAACCGATCTCAGCCATGCATCTCAGACAGCACATCATGGAGGTGGAGCAATGGACTGCAGCCTCCGAAACCGCGGTGGAATCCTTGGCATGTCAGGTCCAGGCCCTGGAACAGACGGGCTTTGAAAGAGCAGGTCCATGACCTCGAAAATCAAGACTGTCAGACGAATATCTGCGTGGTCGGGCTGCAGGAACAGGAAGAGGAATGTCATCTGGTCAGCTTTGTGGAGCAATGGCTCCCACAGTTGTTGATGCTGGGATTCGGGTTAGGCCGGGTTCGGGTGAGTGGGCCCACCGGTCACAGTGCACAGGCAGTGCCCCCACCCAGTACTAGTGTGACACCAGCAGTTACAGAGATAAGCAAACAGTGCTGGAAGCATCTCGAGCAATGGGGAAGGAGCCGTTGGCTCTGATATACAAAGGTTCGCCAATTATGCATTTTCAAGACTTTTCTGCGATCGTGATTCGCAAAAGGAAGGCCTCTGATGAGTTAGAAAGGCGGCTGAGTGACTTGAATATCCAGTACTCTGTTAGATATCCGCAATGCTACATTTCAGACAAGGAGGGTCCGTGTTTAATTTTGCCTCACCATAAAAGGCAAAGGAATTCCTGGACACCTTATAATAGACTGGCTCGCTCAAATACTATGGACAATAATGTTTACCTTATTTTTTCTCTGTGGCCTTTTTATATGTATTTTCTCTCTCGTCTCCCTTCTCTTTCTCCGCCTGTTATTCTTTTTTATTGTTATCATTTCCTTTTCATTAGTCTCCCTTGATATGGGATGAGGATGTGGTTGGGGAAGCCGGGCTGATTTTTTTTAACCAGGAGTCTCGAGGGTTAAAGCATGCATAGGATGGGTTGACTGCCCACTTTTAATTTTCTTGTTATAAGATGCTGTGTGGGTTTGGGGCACAGTTTCAGCTGGAAGGAGCAATGAAGGGGATAGTATGAAGTATGAGCGCCCCCTATGGACAATGGGGCAAAGTCTCCTTTCATTTGTGTTAGATGTTGTTCTGTTGTCGACGCAGATGTTAGAAGTTTTGAACTGATAGTTTTAAAGTTGCATTTTTAAATTTAAACAAACTATTTGCTGTTTTCCGTCAGCATGCTATGAGCGGGGTGCCTCCTCCCAGTGGGTCACGTACTATTTCAGATGGCTATGGTTAACCGTTCAATTAAATGGTGTACCTAGAATGTTAAGGGGAGTTATTCACCAAGTAAAGTAAAAAGATGCTTTCAAGCCTGAGAAAAAAGTGGGTTGATGTTGCCTTGCTGCAAGAAACACATCTAACCAGTATGGAGCTCTTCAAGTTACAGCAGGCAGTACAAACAAGAACAAAGAACAAAGAAATAAGACCATAAGACATCGGAGTGGAAGTAAGGCGATTCGACCCATCGAGTCCACTCTGCCATTTAATCATGGCTGATGGGCATTTCAACTCCACTTACCCGCATTTCCCTGTAGCCCTTAATTCCTTGTGACATCAAGAATTTAACAATTTCTGCCTTGAAGGCATTTAGAGTCCCACCCTCCACTGCACTCTGTGGCAATGAATTCCAAAGGCCCCCCACTCTCTGGCTGAAGAAATGTCTCTGCATTTCTGTTCTGAATTTACCCCCTCTAATTCTAAGGCTGTGCCCACAGGTTCTAGTCTCCTCGCCTAACAGAAACAATTTCCTAGCGTCCACCCTCTCCAAGCCATGTATTAGTTTGTAAGTTTCTATTAGATCTCCACGTAATCTTCTAAACTCCAATGAATACAATCCCAGGATCCTCAGCCGTGCCTCATATGTTAGACCTACCATTCCAGGGATCATCCGTGTGAATCTCCGCTGGACACGCTCCAGTGCCAGTATGTCCATCCTGAGGTGTGGGGACCAAAACTGGATACAGTACTCCAAATGGGACCTAACCAGAGCTTTATAAAGTCTCAGTAGCACAACAGTGCTTATATATTCCAACCCTCTTGAGATAATTGACAACATTGCATTCGCCTTCTTAATCACAGACTCAACCTGCATGTTTACCTTTAGAGAATCCTCAACTACCACTCCCAGATCCCTCTGTACTTTGGCTATACGAATTTTCTCACCGTTTAGAAAGTAGTCCATGCTTCTATTCTTTTTTCCAAAGTGCAAGACCTCGCATTTGCTCACATTGAATTCCATCAGCCATTTCCTGGACCACTCCTCCAAACTGTCTAGATCCTTTTGCAGCCTCCCCACTTCCTCAGTAATACCTGCCTGTCCACCTAACTTTGTATCTTCGGCAAACTTCGCTAGAATGCGCCAGTCCCTTCATCCAGATCATTAATATATAATGTGAACAGCTGCGGTCCCAACACTGAACCCTGCGGGACATGCTTGTCACCGGCTGCCATTCCCAAAAAGAGCCTTTTATCCCAACTCTCTGCCTTCTGTCAGACAGCCAATCCTCAATCCATACCAGTAGCTCACCGCGAACACCATGGGCCCTCACTTTGCTCATCAGCCTCCTATGTGGTACCTTATCAAAGGTCTTTTGGAAATCTAGGTAGACCACATCCACTGTGTTTCCCCGGTCTAACCTACTTGTGACCTCTTCAAAGAACTCCAACAGGTTTATCAGGCACGACCTCCCCTTACTAAATCCATGTTGACTTGACCTCATCCGACCCTGCTCTTCCAAGAATTTAGAAACCTCATCCTTAATGATGGATTCTAGAATTTTACCAACAACCGAGGTTAGGCTAATTGGCCTATAATTTTCCAACTTTTGCCTTGATCTGTTCTTGAACAATGGGGTTACAACAGCGATCTTCCAATCATCCGGGACTTTCCCTAACTCTAGTGACTTTTGAAAGATCTCAAACAACGCCTCCGCTATTTCCTCAGCCACCTCCCTCAGAACTCTAGGATGTAACCCATCAGGGCCAGGAGATTTATCAATTTTAAGACCTTTTAGCTTTTCTAGCACTTTCTATTTTGTAATGGCAACCATACTCAACTCAGCCCCCTGCCTCCCTTTAATTGTTGGGATATTACTCATGTCTTCTACTGTGAAGACTGACGCAAAGTACTAATTAAGTTCTCCTGCTATGTCCTTATCTCCCATCACTAGGCTTCCAGCATCAGTTTGAAGTGGCCCTATGTCTACGCTTGCCTGTCGTTTGTTTCTTATGTATTGAAAGAAACTTTTACTATCATTTCTAATATTACTGGCTAGCCTACCTTCATATTTGATCCTTTCCTTCCTTATTTCTCTCTTTGTTATCCCCTGTTTGTTTTTGTAGCCTTCCCAATCTTCTGATTTCCCAGTGTTCTTGGCCACTTTATAGGCTGTCTCTTTTTTTTATATAGGTTTCCTGACTTCCTTTGTCTAATCCCTCCCCGGATAATCTTTCTCTTCTTGGGGATGAACCTCTGTACAGTGTCCTCAATTTTACCCACAAACCCCTGCCATTTTTACTCTACTGTCTTCCCTGCTAGGCTCTGCTTCCAGTCTATTTTCGTCAGTTCCTCTCTTATACCCTCATAACTACCTTTATTTAACTGTAACACCATTACATCCGATTTTGCCTTCTCTCTTTCAAACTGCAGACTGAACTCTACTATATTATGATCGCTGCTTCCTAAGTGTTCCCTTACTTTAAGATTTTTTTTTACAGCCCAGGAAGAGGCCCCTCTTCCCTCCAAGCCTGAGCTGATCCAAATGTCCTGTCTTAACCTGTCAGTCAATTCCTAAGCATCTGTATCCCTCTGCTCCAAACCTTATCATGCATCTGTCCATACACATCTTAAATGAATCTACCTGCCTGCCTCTACCACCTCTGCTGGTAGCACGTTGCAAACGCCCACCACCCTCTGTGTTAAGTACTTACCGCGTGTTCCCCTTAAACTGGCTACCTCTCATCTTGAAAGCGTGACCTTTCCTCTCGTTATTGAATCCTTCACCCTGGGAAAAAAGTTGTCTCTATCCACCCTGTCTATACCTTCATGATTTTATAAAGCTCAATCAGGTCCCCCTCTATCTCCTTATTTCTATTGAAAATAAACCTAACGTACTGAACCTCTCTTCATAGCTAGCTCCTTCCATGCCAGGCAACATCTTCAGAAACTTTATCTGCACCCTCTCCAAAGCGTCCACATCCTTTTGGTAATGTAGTGACCAGGACTGCACACAATAAATGCGGCAGAACCAATGTTTTGTACAATATTAACATGACTTGTCAGCTCTTATACTCAATACCCCGTCCAATGAAGGCAAACATGCTATCTGCCTTCTTGACCACTCTATCCACCTGTGCAGCAACCTTCAGATTACAATGGACCTGCACTTCCAGATCCCAATGCCCATCAACTTTTCCCAAGGCTCTTCCATTCATTGTATAATTCCCTCTAGAATTAGTCTTGCCTAAATGCATCACCACACATTTATCTGGATTGAAATTCATCTGCCACTTTTCTGCTCAACTCTCCAGTCTATCTATATCCTTCAGCATTCTCTGACAGTCCCTTATGTTTTCTGCCAATCCACCAATCTTCGTGTCACCTGCAAATTTACAAACAGTGCCCTCTTCCAGATCATTTATATATATTACAGACAACAGTGGCCCCAACACTGAACCCTGTGGAATACCACTGGTCACCTTTCTTCATTTTGAGAAACTCCCTTCAACTACTACTCTCTGCCTCCTGCTCCTCAACCAGTTCTTTATCCACCTATCTAGAACACCCTGCACATCATATGACTTCACTTTCTCCATTCGTCTACCATGGGGAATCTTATCAAACGCCTTAATAAAGTCCATGAATACGACATCAACAGTCCTTCCTTCATCTCTCAAATTGGTCACTTCCTCAAATAACTCTATTACGTTGGTAAGGCACGATCTCCCCTGCACAAAACCATGTTGCCTATCACTGATAAGCCCATTCTTTTCTAAAATTAAAAGGTCCTACCCATCAGTATCTTCTCCAGCAACTTCCCCACCACCGTAAGGCTCACAGGTTTGTGGTTACCAGGAATATCCCTACTACCCTTCTTGTACAGTGGGACAACATAAGCAACCCTCCAGTCCTCCGGCACCTCACTTGTATTTAAAGATGCAACAAAGATATCTGTCAGGGCCCCAGCTATTTCCTCTTTCATCTCCCTCAGCAATATGGGATATATCCCATCTGGTCCTGTGGTTTTGTCCACCTTAATAACCTCTAGCCTACCCAATACATCTTCCCTACTTAAGTCAACGAGACCAAAGAGCAACCAAACTTCCATCTCTAATCTCAACATTCATTATGTTCCTCTCCTCACTGAACACTGATGCAAAGTAATCATTCCGAATCTCACCCATTCTCTCAGGTTCGACACACAGCCTTCCTTCGTTATCCTTTAGTGGACCAATCCTTTTTCTAGTTACCCACTTGCTTCTTATATAAGAATAAAATGCTTTGGGATACTCCTTAATTCTGCTCGCTAAAGCTGTTTCATGACACCTTTTAGTCCGTGTGATTCCTCATTTAAGACTTGTCCTACTCTTCCGATATTCTTCAGGGCCCGTTCTGTTCTTAGCTGACTATAACTAATGTATGCTTCTCGTTTCCTCTTGGCTAGTCGTACAATTTCTCCTGTCATCCACGGTTCACGAATCTTGCTCTTCCTATCCTTTGCCTTCAATGGGACATGCCTATGACATGCACTATCTTTAACCTATCTGTGAAACCTCCCACATCTCAAATGTGGACTTCCCTTCAAATAGTTGTATCCAATCCACATTTTCGAGATCCTGCCTAATTTTGGTATAGATGGCCTTGGTCCAATTTAGTAATCTTCCCTTAGGACCACCGTCTACTTAATTTATGAGTATTCTAAAACTTACAGAATTGTGGTCACTATTCCCAAAGATGTCCCCCACCACAACTTCTACCACCTGGCCTGGCTCGTTCTCCAGTACCAGGTCCAATATGGTTCCTTCCCTCGTCGGACTATTGACATTTTCCTGGACGCTTCTTCCAAATTCTACCCCACCCAGACCTCTGATGTTAAGTGTATCCCAGTCAATGTTGGGAAAATTAAAATCTCCCATCGCCACTACCCTATTGCCTCTCCACCTTCCCATAATCTGTTGACCTATTTGTTCTTCTAACTTACACTAATTGTTGGGAGGCCTGTAATACAGTCCCAACAGTGTGACTGCACCCTTCTTATTTCTTAGCTCCACCCATAATGCCTCACGACCCAAGATTTTCATAGTATGCTCCTTTAGCACAGCCGTGATATCGTCCTTAATCAACAATGCAACTCCACCACCAACCCCCACCACACATTTTTTACTTCCCTCCCTGTCCTGTCTGAAGTGTCTATATCCTGGAGCATTTCATTGCCAATCATCATGCCCTTCCTTCAACCAAGTCCCTGTGATTGCAATAACATCATCCTCCCAGGCACCAATCCAAGCCCTAAATTCATCTGCCTTACACACTATGCTCCTCGCATTAAAGTAGATGAATTTCATGCCACCAGTTGTTTTTTCTTTTGCTCATCTGCTCTCTGCCTACTCTTCCCTTCATTAATGCTATCTTAATAAATCTTACAGTCTCAAGTCTCAACCGCACTGCCTACTTGCTTTCTCTTCTGGTTCCCAGCCCCCTGCAACATTAGTTTAAAAACTCCCCAACGGTAGTAGCAAAAACTCCCTCAAGAACATTGTTTCCAGTCTGGTTCAGATGTAGACCGTCCATTTTGTAATGGTCCCACCTTCCCCAGAACTGGTCCCATTGTCCAAAGAATCTGAATCCCTCCCTCTTACACCATCTCTCAAGCCACGTGTTCATCCTGCCTTTATTTTTTCATTTCGAGCTGGCTAGCACGTGGCACTGGCAGTAATTGCGAGATCACGACCTTTGCGGTCCTTCTCTTTAACTTCTCTCTGAGCTCCCTGAATTCTTCTTTCAGGACCTCATCACATTTCCTACTTATATCGCTGGTGCCTATATGCACCAAGACAACTGGCAGTTCACCATCCCCTTTTAGAATGCCCTGCAGCCGAGCATCCGGGAGGCAACATACCATCCGGGAGTCCCGTTTTCGGCCACAGTACCGCCTATCTACTCCCCTCACAATAGAATCCCCTCTGACTATGGCCCTACGAATCTTTTTCCCGCCCTTCTGAACAGCAGTGCCCGACATGGTGCCATGATCCTGGCAACTGCTGCCCTCCCCTAGTGAGCCATCTCCCCCAACAGTATCCAAATCAGTGTACCTGTTTTGGAGGGAGATGACCGCAGGGGACACCTGCACTGCCTTCCTACTCTTTTTCTGTCTTTTGGTCACCCATTCACTGTCTCTCTCAGCAACTATAACTGTGGTGTGACCAGTTAACTAAACGAGATATCCACGACCTCCTCAGCATCACGAATGCTCCACAGTGAGTCCATCCACAGCTCCAGATCCGTCATGCGGTCAAACAAAAGCTGCAGCTAGACATACTTCTTGCACTCAGAAGAGTCAGGAACGTCAGACATGTTCCTGAGCACCCACATCAAGCAAGAGGCCCATGCCACGGGTCTGAGCTCCTTCATTGTAAGCTTAGCTTTGTATGAACTAACTAAACCCAAACAATGCACTTAAATATATGAAAAAGAAATATAAAGAGAAAATAAAAGCCTTACCCTTCTGAGTTTTCTCCTTCCGGTTCGAGGAGGGTGGGGGGCGGGAGGGTGATATTACACGTGCAGTATCTCGGATTTAGCCACTGCCCAAATATAAATTAATCCTCTACCTTCCCAGCAGCCTTTGCTTCACTCCACCTTCTCTCCTCGCCGCTCGGTCTGAGTGTTCAGACGTGCTTTTTTTTCTCATCCTTGAATTCTAAAGGCAGAGGGGTTACTAACTCATCAAGACGAATCTACCATGACAACTGTGAGACCAAATTAAGGATGAATATGGGCGGTTTATGATTCTTAAAGCTCTAATACATGGAGGTACGTATGGGAATTTGAATGTATGCTGCGCCCAGCACAATGCCTCAAAATTGTAAGAGATGCGCTTTCCAGGTTGATGGCCCTGGGGGCACGTCATACAGTAATAGGGAGAGATTTTAACTGACTTATTAACCCCGAAGTGGAAAGGATGCCTTGGGGACATGCGGGTATGACCTGCAATCCAGGCAGCTGGTGGACCTGAATAGGGCGCTGGGATTGGTGGATGTGTGGAGTTGTCTCCATCTTGACGGGAGGGCCTGAAACCTTTTCTCTCGGCCACGTAAGTGCTGTACGAGGATTGGCATTTATTTGTCCTGTTGACCTTTTAAATTTGACATTCTGTTGTGCAAAATTGCGAAATAGCCATTTCTGATCATGCAACATTGTACATGGAGGATAAGGTCGATGGTGATGGGACAGGCTCACAGCACTGACGCATGGCTTGTTTCTTCCTGAAGGTTAGCAAGTTTATTGAGTATTTTTGGGGAATTTAAAGTTTTTTGGTACATTAATTTAGGTACGGCCAGTAATCCGTCGGTGCTCTGGGAAACTGCCAAGGCCGATGCTAGTGGTTTGATTATTTCTTACTCGGCGACCCAGAAGCGGCAGAAGGCAGAGTAGTAGCGTATGCTCGAGGCTTGCCTGAAGGCAGCTCAGACAGCATACTGTGACAGATCGCCTGTAACCAAGTTACAGCAGATTACAGCCATCAGGGATACTTTGAATGCTGCGCTTACCCAGACAGCAAAAAGAGCAATCTCCTTTGTGAAACAGAGATTATTTGAGGATGGTGATAAACGGGGTAGATATCGAATATACCTGGCCAGAAAGAAGAATGTCCCATAATCTATCACATCCATTACAGAGAGTGCCGGGACCCTTACTTGTGATACCAAATATTACATTCGAATGTAACCAATGAATTTTAATCATGCCCAGGGTACCAAAAACCACTAGAAGCTGAACTTTATTAACACCTGGAAACCAATCAAACTATGAGAATTTAAAGTGTCATGGGGAGTATATAAACTTGGTATTTTGAAAATTAGTGGGAAAATTAGACAAAAAGTTCTATCCAATATAATTTTTTCATGTAAAACCTACTTACAGTAAAAAAATAACAGAAAGAAGTTGGTCCAGGGAGATCAGCAGTGGAAGACTGAAGACAGCGGGGAAGACAGAGAGTGTGCGGTGTTGAGATTAAGTTAATATAACGTTTAATGAGTGTATTAATGGAACAGCGGATTTCAAGAGTTGTAGTCAGATAGTAAGCAGTTAAGAAAAGGGGGTTTTGTACTCGTGAATAGTTGATGTTTAGTGTTTACTGTTCGGGTACAAAAAATATATTGTTAATTTTCTTTGAATGGTGGAATTTGAGAGTTCTGTGTCACTCATGTTTTAACAGATTATGAGGTGAGGTGAGCTTTTCTGGGGCATTTGGTTTTTATGAACATAGGTATTCGACATCGATGCCGAAACAGTTTGGGGGCTTGTCATTCAGGATTTGGACAGATGTGAACAGATGAGGGGTACAAAAGATCTCAGCGGATTCCAATACTTGGCAATTACTGTCCTAGATCTTCAAATAAAACTTAGGTCAGAAAATTTGTTTCATTTTGGTTACTTGTGAAAGATTAAATGAAAAGTTAATATACTAAAATATTGCCATATTCTGATAAGAAAAATGTGGCTGCCTTCATTATTTCATTTGAAATAATGGGTAGACAGATGGAGTGGTCAGAGAACATGTGGGTAATGCTAGTTCAGACAAAGCTGGTAGGCAGAGCTAGTGATGTATGTTCAGCGCTGTCAGATGAGGGGTCAAAAGATTATGCAGATGTCAAACAGGCTATTTTACATCTGACAAATTTGTTTCTGGAAAAGCGCAGCAGGTCAGGCAGCATTCAAGGAGCAGGATAATCGACGTTTCGGGCATAAGCCCTTCTTTCAAATGCCTATGAGTGGTACCAAAAATATATAGAGCGCGGTTTAGAAATATAATGATGGAACCAGATCAGAATTATGTTGAGTTTGAAAGAGTTAAACAAAGCAAGTTTGATAGATGGGCATGGGCCTTAAAAATAGACAAGACATGTAAGGCTCTGAGACAGATCATTCTGCTGGAGGAATTTAAACACTCACTTCCAGGGATGATCAGAGTTCATGCAGATGAACAGTAAGTTCATCTGCATGAACTTACTACCACCTATCCGCTTCACCCTGCCCTCTGACTTATCACCATCAGCCCCCCACCTGCATCTACCTGTCGCCTTCCAAGCTACCTTCCGCAAACTCCACCCCCGCCCACCTACATATCTCTCAGAACCCTCTCCTCCCATCCCCCAGTTTCCTTATGAAGGGGTTATGTCTGAAACTTGGTTTCTCCTGCTCCTCGGCTACTGCCTGTCCTGCTGTGCGTTTCCAGCGCCACACCTTTCAACTGTATCTCCAGCATCTGTAATCTACACATTCTCTCACCCTCTAAAAGTAAGTCATGACAGTATTTACATTCTTTCTGACATGTTACCTGAGAGAGTGATAATTTGTGGAATGGGGACAGAAATTTTGTGTTCCTCTGTGTAAGATCAGGTTGGAGATCCAAATCAAGATTCGGGACATAACAGTGGGAGTGAATGACAGACCATCAGTTACAGAAATACCGGTTTATTCTTGACAACAATTTAGCAGGATTCAAGGTGGGAGTGACTCCTTTTGTGGTGGAGAAATCAAAGGAAGACCAGGGAATTGTGGAGTTAAAAGACAAATAGCCAGGCATTTTCCAGACTGTGTAATGACAATATCTCACTGTCATAGGTTACAGCAAGAAGCAAAAAGTAAAGAGAAAGACAAAGGAGTGGAAGTTTCATTAACTGGCCTACTGCTTCATGTAGTAGTGCAGGAAAAACCTGAATAGGCAGAGTGTCAGGCAGAGGTGTTCCGGCCTGAAAGGCTAATGGCATTACAACAGAAATTTACATAAATTAATGCATACTCAGAAAAGGAATCAGAATATGTTGTCGAGCATTAGTAACTAAAAGATAGAATCCTAAATGAAAATGGAGACCACGGCAGTTTAATGCAGAGGAGAAATGGACCAAAGTTAACCAAATTATGTTGCCGGTCGCATACAGACAGGAAGTGTTACGGGTATCACATGAACTGCCTGCAGGAGGTTATCTAGGTATACCTGCAGGAGGTCACCTGGAAGACTCAGGCTAAGGTACAAAAGCATTTCTACTGGCCTGGAAGGCACAAGGACGTGGTTACTTTTTGCCATATGTATCATACGTGCCGAATGGTAGGTAAGCCACCGGCAGGACTAAAATCAGGACCTTTGTTGACAATTCTCAGTTTACTCCCTTTGAGTTAATATTCGGAAATGAAGTGAGAGGTTTAAATGTGACGCAAAATCCTTTAAATAACAAGAAAATCCTTGATGAGTGGGGTAGGATAGCATGCTATCTGTTGCAAGAGCAATGAACCCAGTTGATTGTTCATTGCAGCAGTGTGAGGACATTTGCAGAACCATGATGGGAGGAATTACACTTTTGTGTATGGGTTGGAGGTAGGGAATGCTGTTCTCATAAACAACACCCCTGCAGGCTTAATCCTCACAAAGCCACCGAGGTCCAGAGGGAAGTGGATGCGATGTTCAATGAGTCCGAGCGAGTGGAGTATGCTGATTCTGTTAGTTCCCTGATGGGGCTCAGCAATTTTGTGTGTACTATCAGAAGGTCAACGCTGAAACAAAATCAGACTCCTATCCAATACCAAGATTCACAGACTGCATATGTAAAGTTTGGCATGCCACACACATCGCAAAGTTGGACTTACTGCATGGTTATTGGCATTTAACTTGATCAGACTAAGTAAAAATAGTTTCTGCGTTAGTAACTTTAAATGGGCTACATCAATTCAAAGTGATCATCTTTGGAATGAATAATGCACCAGCCACATTCCAAAGACTCATGAACAGAATTGTTGCCAGATTAACAAATTGTGCAGTTTACCTGTGAGATGGAGTGATCTTTAGCAAATCATGCAAAGATCACATGTTACAGTTGGCAGAGCTCGTGGAACGATTACAAGAAGGAAAACTGGCAATAAACGTAAAGAAAACAGAAATTGCGAAAGCAGAGTTGACGTTCATGGGACATTACATCGGACATGGAAGATTGACCCGATGGAACACAGAGACGAAGTACTTGAGGAGTTTCCACAACCATCCTCGAAGAAAGTGGAGCTTCGATTATTGGGACAGAGTGGGTTCCTTTGGAAGTTTGTTCCAAACTTCAGCAGCGTCGTGGAACCGCTGATGGATTTACTGAAGAAGAACACGAAATGCTGGTGTATAGAACAATTAAAGCAGGCATTTGAGAATGCAAAAGCAGCATTAAATACCGCACCAGTTTTAGCTACACCAAATATTTTGAATACCTTCAAAGTTGCGATGGTTGCTAGCGATATAGGGGTTGGAGATGTATTGATGTAGGAAGATGAGAATGGAATGCAATGATCAATTGGCTTCCTGCAAAAAAAAAACTAAGCACCCACCGGAAATAAAATGCTCCACTATTTAAAAAGGATTACTGAGTTTGGTACTGCCCTGACAACATTTTGTTGTTTATGTGACAAACAGGCTATCGGAGACGAATGTACCACAATCCTCTTGCAGTTTTGAAAGATTTAAAGACTTAAATATGAGAATTTTTCATTGGAGTCTCATGCTACTGACTTTTAACTTACAAAATAAAAATGGCGTGGGCCGTAAAGATGTGATAGCTGATGTGTTATCGCAGATTTAAAGGATAAAGTGCAGATAAGATTTGACCCATGATTTTTTATGTGATAATGTGCACAGTCTAGCAGATCTGCTACATGAATGTTACCGACACTTTAACAGTACAAGCCTGAATGGTGTCTGGGTCTTGCTGCAAATGGACACAGACTGGTTCAGGAGATGAGGGACGGGAAACATATTATTCTGAACATTATGGAATCTTCAATGACCATGCCTACTTCTGATCTTATGGTGGGGAGAATGGGGTGGGGGCGGGGAGACATTGATGAAGCAACCGAAGATGTTTGTGAAGAGGAAGCTACCCTGAGGATCACCCACGGAGATGACCCAGGACTGAGATGATTGACATCCACGAACAACAAACATCTTCCTTTGTGCTTGATTGACTCCAACCAGTGGGGAGTTTACTTTGATTCCCACTAAGTCCAGTTTTGTAAAGTACTTTGATGTCAACCTTAGTCAACCACTGCCTTGATATCAGGGCCAGTCACTCTTACCTGAACCCTTGTGTTCACATCTTTCGATCATATAACAGGTCATGATATAGTAACAGCAAGTGTTTTCTTCAAACAGGCTGGAGTGAATGTCAGGAATTCTCTTTTCCAGAGTGTTTGGGGAGCAAGAAGATGAATTACTTGAAGAGGAGGTGGATGGATATTGACCTGTTGGAGAGGTAAGGGATATGAAGAATCGGGCATTAAAGAGGACATCTTAGTGAAGGGCAAGTCAAGCTTGGGGAGTGGTGAACGAACTAGCCCTGTTTCTGATGTTCTCCCATTCTGTTATTGGAATGTTAGTGGTTGTTATTTTCTTGGAAGTTCTGTTATTGAATATTGTAGTCGGAGACACCGGAGGATTCAGGGAGCAATCCCTGGATGAGGTCTGTGGGCTGGATTCACAGTGAACCTGGGTCTATAATATGACAAACAAATGAAGCACAAGTTGCAGAGGGGAAGCTCTGTAAAGAGAGACGAGGAGCTTCATTCATACACAGCTTGGGTTTTCAAGTCACATTTTACAAACCACCCCAAACCATGTGGCACAGTCTTGAGGGATTGAATGGTTTCCTCTCTTTCTGTGCACCAGTTTATAGGCGGAAGTATCATTTAACTGCTCCTGTCTAGATGGTTTGAGGGGCTGAAAGGAACACAGACACCTAGGACTGAGGAGCAAGAGTGGGTCATTAGACACTGATCCTTCTCCACAGGCACTAAGATTGTGGCTGATCAGGTTGTGGTCTCAGCCCCACTTTCCTGTCTGTATCCTATTATCCATGACTCACTCTTCTGTCAAATATTTAACTAACTCAGCTTTGCATCAATGTGAACATAGAGGCACACTAAACTTCCAGTGAAGAGAATTCCCTCTCCAAAGGCCGTTTCAGAATTTATCCTCATCCCTCTTAGAGAATCAGAGAGTCATGCAGAATTGAAACGGACCCATTTGTCCAATCTGTCCACTCGGATCAGATAAACAAATCTGATCACATCCAATTTGCTAGTGTTGGTCAATATCCCTCCTGTATCAGACACATTTTAAATATGCGATTGTACCCGCCTTCACCACTTCCTCTGACAGCACTTTCCGTACACACACCACACTCTGTGTGAAACATTTACCCCTAATATCCCTTCCAAATCATTCCCCTTCTGCCTTCAGCCTATGCCCTCTGGTTCTGGACTCCCCAATCCTGGGAATGAAATAGTGGCTATTCAGAATATCCATGCCACTGATGACTTTATAAACCTCTATGATGTCACCCCACAGCCTCTGACTCCAGGGGGAAACACCTCAACCTAATCAGCCTCTCCCAAAAGCTGAAACTGTGCAGTCCTGATACATCTTTTTGAATGTTTTCTGGAGAAACCCGAATTGTACACAGTATTCTTAAAGTGGCCTCACTAACTTCCTGTACAGATGCAACATGCCACCCCAAATCCTACATTCAATGCTCTGACTGATTAAGGTAAATGTTCCAAATGTGTTCTGGACCACACTGTCTACCTGCGACTCCACTTTCAAGGAACAATGCACCTGCAGTCCTAGGTCCCTTTGTTCCACAACACTCCCCAGGAGCTTCTCATTAAATGTATAATTCCTGCCCTGATTTGCCTTTATAAAATGCAAAACCTCGTATTTATCTAAATTAAACTCATCTCTCACTCCTTATCCCTTTGTCCCATCCAATTGTGGTCTCGTTGTACTCTGAGTTAATCTACTACACCACCTTTCTGATGTAAGTTGTAAACTTACTAACTATGCCTCCGATGTTCACACTGAAATCCTTGATATCAATGATGAAATGCAGTGAATTCAGTACTGATTCTTGCAGCACACTGCAGGCCACAAGCCTCCTATCCGTCTACCTTCAAGCCAGTTGTGAATCCAATTGATTAGCTTCCTATGTATCCCCTGTAACCGAACCTTACTAATCTGCCTATCAACCGGATGCTATGAACACCTTGCTGAGGGCCATATAGAAAATATCTACCAAACTGCCTTCATAAATCGTCTTTGCCACCTCTTCATAAACTCAATCAAATTAATGAGACATGATTTCGCATGCGGTCCTTGCCTTCCCAAATGTATGTAAATCCTGACCCTCAGAATCCCCTCCAGCAACATTTCCACCACTGACATCAGGCTCTATAGTTCCCCGGCTTCTGGGTCACTGTTTCCTTTTCTAGCCCCACTCCTCCACTGCTCAGAACACATGTTAAATGTAACCAGGTTGGTGATGTAGCCCATGATATCGGTCTCAAACTGAGTGAGAGTCAGTTTTTGGAACAAAACAGGCTAGTTTCTTCAATCTGCTAAAACAACACGTTTATAATTCAGAGCAATATTACTCAAGTGAAGATGGAAAGATGAATGGCAAAGTGTTTGTGTATTGCAAATATATAAGCGATATTTCCCTTTCTAAAAACACTGACACACACACACACACACACACACACACACACACACACACACACACACACACACACACACACACACACACACACACACACACACTCACACACACACACACACACACACACACACACACCGATTAACAAAATCTTTGCAATTTTAACTTGAAAGAACTTTGTCCAAATATTAGTGTAACTCATGACACAGGGTCTTTGTGAAAATCAAGGCCACAGTGTGCAGGCCTCCTAGAGAGGAGGAAGGAATTTTAATTTGAAGGGGGATGGTGGGGTAGTGGTAATAACACTCACTGGGCTAAGGAGTGGCAGACGGAGTTTAGTTTGGATTAATGCCACGTATTGGATTTGGTTAATCAAACAAGAGCAACACCAATACAATTAAAAGTAGGATCTTTGGGGGTGTTGTAGAACAGAGAAATCGGCCGTCAGGTATAAATCTATAAAATTTGCTTTGCATGAAGATAGTGTGGTTAAGAATGTGGTCAGCACACTTGTCCTCATTGGTCAGAACTTTGAGGAAAGAAATTGGGCGTTATGTTGAGGTTGTACAGGACACTGGTGAGACCTCTTCTGGAATATTGTGTCCAATCTGGTCACCCTGCCCACTCATCTACAGGCACACCCCTCTGGGTAAAAAGGCTGTCCCTTTGGTCACTTTTAAATATTTCCCCTCTCACCTTAAAGCTATTTCCACTAGTTTTGCACTCCTCTGCACTTAGAAAATATCTCCATATCAAATACTTTGATATTACTGACTTTGATATTATTAAGATGGAGAGCATTGAGAAGAGATTAACTTGGATGTTGCTGGGAATGGAGGGATTGAGCTATAAAGAGAGGCAGTGTCGGCTGGAACATTTTTCACTGGAGATTAAGGGGTAACTTGACAGAGATTTATAAAATAATGAGGTTACATTTAAGCTGAAGGGCTGATGTCTTTTCCAGAGAGTAGGGGATTCAAATCTGAGGGATATTTTAAGGTCCGTGGGAAAAAAAGATTTACAAAAGTCATGAGAGGTAAATATTTTAGACAGAAGCTGGCTTGGGTGTGGAATGAACTTCCAGAGGAAGTGGTGAAAGCAGGGACAGTTACAACGTTTAAAGGACATTTAGATCAGTACACGGATAAGTCATCAGTTTCGATGGTGCTGTGAGCAGCTGCCCTCTCCCTCCCCCTCTTTGAATGGATACCTGTTGGTTTCCACCTTTTGACAATGTCTGTGCAGAGGCGTGGGAAGGCCAAGAGAGGGTGGCATTGCATCACTTTAAGCACCACAGAGACTGCCAGACTTGTCCCACACAGAGGCACACAGATACACACACGGGAATGGTTAGGGCACGGTGTGAAGCTCATCTGGTGATTTAAACTCAACATAAAGAAATGCTCAATTCGCCTCATAAACTGTTAAAACATGAGGGACAGAGGGACACTGTTTAAATAAAAACATCAAATTATTTTTTAACTCTGAAAGTGAACATTTTACATCAACTATTCACAAATCTGAGACCCTATTTCTCTTAACCACTTATTCCCCAATTCCAACTCTATAACAATATACTCTTTCAATAAGATGCTTATTAAAATTTCATCAACTTAATTTCAAAACCACAAGGCAGCTGTTGTTTTTGTCTCTTCTTCTGTGAGAAGATCTCCCTGGGTCATTTTCTTTCTGTTTACTGCGGATATGTTCCATAGGAAAAGGTACCTTTGACAGAGAGTGTTTCCTCATCTCGTGGATCTGTGTTGCTCTGTCTGCAATTTTCAAAATTCCTGCATTCTTAATATCCATAACATTGGATTATTTCATTCGTTCGATTTTTGAAAAATAATAAATTCAAACTTGATTTGGTTTTAGTGTCCGGGGTATTATTTAAACTTATTCGAAATCGTTGTCCAAATAGCAACCATCTCAGGGATCTATTTCACAGCCAAATATGACATATTTTCAGTTGTCCTTCACACTCTGGATCTGCCATCCTTTCATGTACACAGGTGCTTGGAAGCTCTCAGTTTAGAACAGCTTTCCCTCTCTCTTAAAGGTACATTCACACTTCCAACTTCATCACATTAATATCCTGATGTCAATACAGATACTTGGAGCCAATCCGGATTTCTCTTGCTCTATGGTTTGTCAATATTTCATTCACTTTTTCTGGTTTGTATCAGGAATTTTGTTGCTCCATTGACAGCAAGTCATTATTCGACTCCCTCCATGGGAATACAGCAGTAATTCATTTGCTTACACTCGTGAGTGGGGCAGGATTTCAGTTGTTTCATGGGGACGTGTGACACTATGACTATTTCAATGTTTGTAAATAGCAACAAACATGGAAGAATTGTAAAGTCTATGGAGGACAGTGTAGAACTCTACCATGATAATGACACGTTGGTGTAGTGTTCAGGTTTATGGCAGATGCGGATCAATGCAGAGCAGTGTGAGGTGATGCTGTTTGATAGGAAGGACATTGGAAGACAATATAAAACAGGCTGTGCCATTATAAAGGGGCTGCAGGAGCTGAGAGCGCTGGGTGTATATAAGCACAGATTATTGAAGATATCAGGACAAGTGGGGAGAGTAGTAACTCTCACAGATTAGTTTCAGTATCTGAGCTGTTTACAGAAGGAGGTGTAGGAGGGAGTCTCGGTGCTCCCTTCCTGGGAGGTGGTGGTGACGATGTGTTGTGAGCACACCCTCCTGCCCACCGAGACCGTGGGGATTCCATTTCTACCAATTCGACACAAAAGGGAGATGGCATCAGGGCCACGGCTTCTAAGTTGTGGCGGGGGAAACGGAGCTGCCAGTGGGTTTAAAGTGAGAATTGCCCTTCACTGAACATTGCTCCTTACTCGGTCGTTGGGACGTGGATGTTACAGAATCTCCACACGAGGCGTTCCGGTCCTCTCTGGCTCATACCAGGATCCTCCCCACATGGCGGGGGGCGTGGGAGGGTGTGAGGGAACGGATATCCGGCGCTCCACCACCCGGCTCGGCCCTATCTGGGGTAAAAACAATGACTGCAGATGCTGGAAAGCAGATTCTGGATTCGTGGTGCTGGAAGAGCACAGCAATTCAGGCAGCATCCAAGGAGCTTCAAAATCGACGTTTCGGGCAAAAGCTCGGGGGTCGGTGCTATAACAGACATGCAGTCAATGTGAGGGAGCAGAGAGAATACGGTGACCCTTATCCTGACAGAGCGGGAAAGGTTATTGATGCTTGTCCTGTATTGCTGGACATTTCTTCAGACCGCAGATACTGCACTGAGCTGGGTGGTATGCTCAGACCATGCTCGGTGTGTCTGGTGGTGTGGCCCCCACTGGGAAGGGAATGGTTCCCGCTCTGTACTAGCCCATCCATCAGGACCTCCGTGGTGTAATTGCCCCTTATCCGCCATGCTCGGGGTAAACTGTGTAGGGCAGTTCCGAACTGAGAAATCTCAATCGTATGCCCATTGGCCAGTGCCTGGGATCACGGAATATCCAGGGGTACCCGGGTGATGGTGAGTACTTCCAGCCATGATGGGTGGGAGAATCGGGCTGGTATTGAATGAGAGGGACACCATGGGGTAGGGTGGGTAGTTAATGAGGTGAGCTCGATACGATAGCACCAGGAAACTAGCTCAACCTCGTGTAGATGATCCCTCTGTCACACTCAATGAAAATGTCAATGAGACAAATTAATGTTAGAATCTGCCCAATGAGTCATAGATTCTGTTGAATCCACTCCCATTTACAAAGCTGTGGAACAAAGGCTCATCCAAAACTCTCCACCGTCTGGCCTCACACCGATATCCCTTTTTCCAATCTTTCCTGAGAAGACGGGCTCATGTTACAGGATGCTATCGAAGTGTCTATATTTCAGCATTCTGCAACCTGGGAACACATTCTTCCATGACACTGTCTCTCAGTCTCCCCCTCTCTGTCTATACCCCAAACCCCTCCCATTAAATATCAGTGATATTTAAACTGATTCCCCCACCATCTCTCTCTGACAGTGATGTTCACACACCCACAGCAACTCATTATCAGGGTTCAATGGAGATATGGAGCTATAAATGGATGGGAAACGCACATTCCATCACTTCCAGCACGGGCTGCAAGTTTTCCTACGCTGGGCAGTGATCCAACACAGTGTTACTGAGCAATACACTGGGGTGGGGTACATAGTTCTACATGCTGGGAGAGTAACTGTTCCTGGTTTACAGATCAAGGCACTGGGGAGGGTTATACAGATCTACATGCTGGGAGGGTAACTGCTCCTGGTGTACAGATCAATGCACTGGGGTGGTGCACACAGTCCTACATGCTGCGAGGGTAACTGCTCCTGGTTTACAGATCAATGCACTGTGGTGGTGCACACAGTCCTATATGCTGGGAGAGTAACTGCTGCTGGTTTACAGATCAATGCACTTGGGTGGGGAACACAGTCCTATATGCTGGGTGCGTAACTGCTCCATGTTCACAGATCCATGGGCTGGGGTGGTTTACACAGCCCTACATGCTGGGAGGGCAACTGCTCCTGGTTTACAGATTGATTCACGGGTGATTACTGCACAGGTCGCTGTGCTGGTCGGACTAACCGTTTGAGTTTTATAGATAATGCAATGATGTATTCTGTGCAGTTCCACATACTGGATGGATATTTCTTTCAGGTTCACACATTAGTGCAATGCAGTGTTCTGCTCAGCTCGCGGTGCTGGACTGATACCTCGTCTGGGTTAATAGATCAATGTACTGCCGAGGTCAACACAGCTCCCCATATTCCTGTGTAGCAGCTTTGAAATGCTGAATATTCCCTTCCATTTCCTGTGTAACAGGTATGAGAGATTAAAAGATCTGCTCCAATCGCTGAGTAACAGCCTCCAATGGCCGACTGACCTCATTCTATTCCTGTTTAAAACTCTTGATGGGCTGAATAGCCTGCTTCAGTATCGGTGCAATTGTGAATGGTGCTGAATATTTTGAAACCATCAGTGAATAGCCCATTTCTGACTTTATGATGGAGGAAGGCCATTGATCCTGCAGCTGTTACTAGCCCACAGTACCTCATGGATGGCCAGTTTCCATGTGCTCAGTCCTTTAGAAGAATGTCCAACTTCACAGGAGGGAGTGCCACATCACACAGTAAGCAGTACGCCTAATATGATTTATCTCACCATCACAGAGGCTCTCAGCCTCAGTCGTGATGAAGGTCTGCTTTCCGAAACTGTGATTTCCCTGCTCCTCGGATGCTGCCTGACCTGCTGTGCTTTTCCAGGGACACACTAATCTTGAGTATGTCAAATATGGGGCTGAGACAGTGCCCCCACCAGGACTGTGTGCTGGCTGGTCCTACAGATACTGTCAGGGACAGATCCATCTGCGACAAGGAGTTTAGTGAGAATGTTTCCCCCAGTCTGGCTGTTATGTATTGAAGCCTGTCCTGCTCAGTCAGTGGGGGGCCTGTGGGGACACCCTTGGTGATGGACATTGAAGTCCCACACCCAGAGGACGGTCTGTGTTGTTATCACCCTCAGTGCTTCCTCTGATTTGTTTCCAACATCGAGGGGAACAGAGTTATCACCGAGAGGAGGGGTGGGAGGCAGGAGATAACTACCCTCAGTCGATTTCCTTGACCATGTATGATCTGTTACTGTGAGATTTCCTGGGTTCTGGAATCAATGTTGGGGAATTGCAGGGTAACACCTTCCCTGACTGCATCCCAGGGAGTCCACACCACTGGTGGGTCTGTCCTGCCGGTGTGACAGGATATACCCAGGGTTGGTAATGGGGCTTCATGAAACACTCTGGGCGGCACGGTGGCACAGTGGTTAGCACTGTTGCCTCACAGCACCAGAGACCCGGGTTCAATTCCGGCCTCAGGTGACTGACTGTGTGGAGTTTGCACATTCTCCCCGTGTCTGCGTGGCTTTCCTCCGGGTGCTCCGGCTTCCTCCCACAGTCCAAAGATGTGCAGATGAATTGGCCATGATAAATTGCTCGTAGTGTGAGGTGAAGGGGTAAATGTAGGGGAATGGGTCTGGGTGGGTTGCCCTTCGGAGTGTCGGTGTGGACTTGTTGGGCTGAAGGGCCTATTTCCACACTGTAAGTAATCTAATCTAAATGACCCATCAGGCCTGATCCTGTGGGTATGACGGTGTCGGACTGTTTCCTGACTGGGAGCATGATGCTGGAAAAGCACAGCAGGTCAGGCAGCATTCGAAGAGCAGGGGAATCAATGTTTCGGACATAAACCGTTCATCAGTAATGAGGCTTGTGGGCTGGGGAGCTGAGAGATTCATGGGAGGGAGCTGGGCAGGGCTGTGGCTTGAGGGAAGGGAGTTGGGAATGTGACAGGGAGACGGAGTTGGGGGAGAGGTGATAGGTCAGAGAGGAGGGTGGGGTGGATGGGGGGATAGTCATGGACAGGTCAAAGAGTTCCCCGGGACGTTCTGTTCCCAACATATTATAACTGACATTCCCCTCAACGTTCTGTCCCCGACATTCTATAACTGCCATTCCCCGGAAAGTTCTGTCCCTGACATTCTATAACTGCCATTCCCCGGAACGTTCTGTCCCCGACATTCTATAACTGCCATTCCCCGGAACGTTCTGTCCACGACATTCTACAACTGATATTCCCCGGAACGTTCTGTCCACGACATTCTATAACTGATATTCCCCGGAACGTTCTGTCCCCGACATTCTATAACTGCCATTCCCCGGAAAGTTCTGTCCCCGACATTTGAGAACTGACATTCCCCGCAACGTTCTGTCCCAGACATTCTATAACTGACATTCCCCAGAACGTTCTGTCCCTGACATTCTATAACTGACATTCCCCAGAACGTTCTGTCCCTGACATTCTATAACTGACATTCCCCAGAACGTTCTGTCCCTGACATTGTTTGTGAACGGCCGGACGTCAGTGAATTGAACAAACGATACGACCCCGAGGGAAGAGATGCCGTTCCAGGGAGAAGGAGACAGTGTTCCGAAGGCCCCTCGGACAGGTAAAGGGGTGAATACGTTTTCCCTGCATTTACATTTCTTCACGACATGGGATCGACCACAATTTAAACCAAAACACAGGAAATTCCCAAACTCCGTTTGTCTTCAGGAAACTGGGAGAGAGTCCTTCAGGACAGCAACGTTTCCACCCTCTGTATTAGGAACTGGGAAGGAGTTACCTGTGTCTGCTCTCGAGTGATCGAGTGTGTGGGAATGTTCTAGAAACCATCTGCCCTTATGGATGTGTCTCTGTGTGTTTGGGGAGGGAGGGTTTCTTGTGGTTTATGTCACATTTTTGTCAGTAATTCCGACCTTCCCATTTGTTATTCCAGCTCCAATTATTTTTATAAATCCCTGAATACAGGGACACATTTTAAAATCTCACTGGGCCCCCAATCAAACGGGTCCCTTTGCCTCCAGGCTGATGGATAATGGGTTTGTTTTCCTTCCTCACAGTTAACATACTGACCATCTGCGTCCTGCTTTATAAAGATTGTGGATTGTCTCCATGTGTCAGACGTTACCTGAGGGCCATGGCAGCGGCGGATCTCCTGGTCATTATCCTCGACCTGATCCTGAGACACATTCCCATTGTTTATGAGGAACAGTTTTATTTCCTACACTCCGTCTCAGTGTGTAATATCCACGCCGTCCTGCTTTATGCAGCCACTGACTGCTCTTTCTGGTTCACCGTCACTTTCACCTTTGATCGGTTTGTTGGCATTTGTTGCCAGAAGCTGAAAAGTAAATATTGCAGTGAGAAAACGGCGGCTGTGGTTCTGGGAGCAGTGACTGTGCTGAGCTGTTTAAAGAACATTTCCTGGTATTTTATGCTCACGGCTCGGTATGGGCTGGTGAACTTCCCCTGGTTTTGTGATGTACCAGACGCTGTTCTATACTCCAGGGTCTGGGTCATAATCGAGTCCCTCCACCACATTCTAACCCCGTGTGTCCCATTTCTCCTGATTCTGCTGCTCAATGTTCTCACAGACACATTTTAGTGACCAGCAGAGCCCGCAGGAGACTCCGCGCTCACACCAATGGGGACGCTCAGTCTGACACAAAAATGAGAAACCGAAAAAAATCCATCATTTTACTGTTTGTGATCTCGGCCAATTTCATCCTGTTATGGTCAACATTAATGCTGTATTCTATATGGTCCAAGATGTATGATTTTGGGTATCGGTCTGTGTATCTCAATGACTTTCTGCAGGAATTGGGCTTCATGCTGCAGCTCCTCAGTTGCTGCACAAACACCGCGATTTATGCCGTGACCCAGACTAAGTTCAGGCAGCAGCTGAAGAATGTGATGAAATATCCCTTCACCCAAATCCATCCATCAATCAAATTCCCTCATTAAACACACCATCCGGGATTTTCTTATTTCAGTTCAGTTTTTCAACGATGGAGCAGCCTGTCGCTATGGTAACAGACTGAGGGTAGCGCTGGTTTGTCCATCCTCATCCCCCAGGGGGGTTACAGGGAAACATTTCAATGGTTTCTCACAACTAAGGGGCCAGTGAGAAAAGGCACCATCCCACTGACTGTATCCACCACTTCCATTTGTAAACAATAAAAATGTTCATTAAAGCGGGCTGAGCAACAGGGTGACCGATGTTGTTGTGTGTCTTTGTGTTGGAGAAGCTGAGCTGGAGGGAGACAGACTCAGCCCCAAGTCCTGGTCCTCAGGGAAGGGGAGGGCACCGGCTCCGAGCTCAGCAGCTGGGTTTAATTCCATCTGACCCCACCCCACTCCAACCTGGCCTCCCCATTTCCTCTCCCTCACTCTTCCTCCTCAATTCTCTCCCTCTCTCTCTCTTTCTGCACACAGTCTCTTTCTCACACCTCCTCTCCCTTTCACTCTCTCTGATCCCCTCTCACACACCCCCCCCCAACCCCGGTTTCTCCACCTGCCTCCACTATTCTTTCTGCCTCACTCTCCCCATCTCTCTCTCACACCCCCAACATGAGTTTATCACCTGCCTCCACTCTTCTGTCTCCCCCTCACCCTCACTCACTCTCTCCTTCCGTCTCTGGCTCCCTCCCGCAATGTCGTCTCTAACCCATTTTCCCCACCTCCCACTTCCGACATCTCTTTATCATCTTACCCCCACCCCCACACGCAACCTCACCACCAACCCCCAGTCTCTGGGTCAGAGGGAGAGGGAAGGACCAGGGAGACAGAGTTTGTCAGAGAGAGAGGAAGGGCGGGACAGGAGGGAGAGAGATTCAGTCAGAGAGAAACGGAGGGAGGTGGGGAGAGAGAGAGACCAAGGTAGGGGGATCGAGAGTGAGAGAAGATGGAGAGAGCGCGCAGGAGCAGGGAGAGACAGAGAGAGAGAGAGAGAGAGAGAGAGGGAAGGGAGAGATAAGGCGAGGGAGGGAAAGAGAGAAATAGGAGGGGACAGAGAGAGGGGGACAGAAAGAGGAGGGGACAAAGAGAGGGGGGACAGAGAGGGGGGACAGAGAGAGGGGGACAGAGAGAGAGGGGGGGGCAGAGAGAGGGGGCAGAGAGAGAGAGGGGCACAGAGAGTCGGGGAGATAGAGGGCGTCAAAGAGGTGGGGACAGAGAGAGGGGCACAGAGAGTGCTGGTGATACAGCAGGTCAGAGAGAGGGGGGCAGAAAGTGAGGGGGTAGAGGGAGTCAGAGAGAGGGGGACAGAGAGAGAGGGGCAGAGAGATGGGGGCAGAGAGAGGGGAAAGAATGTGGGAGCAGAGAGAGCAAGAGACAGAGAAGTGGGACAGAGAGAGGGGGACAGAGAGAGGGGAGAGAGAGGGGTACAGATTGGTGAGGAGAGAAGGGAACAGAGAGTGGGGGGATGGAGAGAGAGAGGGGCAGAGAGAGGGTGACAGAGAGAGGGGTACAGATTGGTGAGGAGAGAAGGGAACAGAGAGTGGGGGGATGGAGAGAGAGAGGGGCAGAGAGAGGGTGACAGAGAGAGGGGTATAGAGAGAGGGGTACAGAGAGAGGGGGCAGAGAGAGAGGGGGACAGAGGGAGAGGGACAGAGAGAGAGGGTGCAGAGAGAGGGCGACAGAGAGAGGGGGACAGAGAAAGGGGAACAGAGAGAGAGAGAGCGGACAGAGAGAAGGTGCAGAGAGAAAGGGGGACAGAGACAGGGGACAGAGAGAGGGGACAGAAAGAGGGGGACAGAGAGAGAGGGACAGAGAGAGAGGGACAGTGAGAGGAGGTCACAGAGAGACGGGGACAGAGAGAGAGGGGACAGAGAGTGGGGGAAATAGAGGGGGTCAAATAGAGGGAGAACAGTGAGAGGGGGACAGAGAGTGAGGGACAGAGAGAAAGGGGTCAGTGAGGAGGGACAGACGGAAGCGGGTGGGAGCGAGAGGTGGTCAGAGAGAGGGAGACAGAGAGAGGGGCAGAAAGAGGGCGACAGAGAGAGAGGGGGACAGAGAGAGAGGGGAGGCCGAGAGAGGGGAACAGAGAGAGGGGAACAGAGAGAGGGGGACAGAGAGGTGGGGATCAGAGAGGTGGGGAACAGAGAGTGGGGGACAGAGAGTGGGGGACAGAGAGTGGAGGACAGAGAGTGGGGGACAAATAGTGGGGGACAGAGAGAGGGGGACAGAGAGAGTGGGATAGATAGAGGGGGACAGAGAGAGGGATAGAGAGAGGGGGACAGAGAGAGGGGCAGAGAGAGTGGGGAGTTAGAGGGGGGTCAGAGAGAGTGGGACAGAGAGAGGGGGAGGTAGAGGGGGACAAAGAGTGGGGGAGGTAGAGGGGGTCAGTGAGAGGGGGACAGATAGAAGGGTATGGAGAGAGTGGGGGACAGAGAGAGAGGGGGCAGAGAGAGGAGGGAGAGAGAGAGGGGGGACAGAGAGAGGGGGCAGAGAGAGTGGGGACAGAGAGAGAGGGGACAGAGAGAGGGGAAACCGAGAGGGGGGCAGAGAGAGGGGGACAGAATGAGGGCTGCGAGTGGGGGGACAGAGAGAGAGGGAGAGAGAGGGGGGACAGAGAGAGGGGGCAGAGAGAGTGGGGGGACAGAGAGAGGGGAAACAGAGAGAGGGGGACAGAGAGAAAGGGGAACAAAGAGGGGGAAAGAGAGGTGGGTGTGAGAGAGACGGGGACAGAGAGAGAGGGACAGAAAGAGGGGGAACTGGAGGGGGTCAGAGGGAGGGGGACAGAGAGATGGGCACAGAGAGTGGTGGAGATACAGCGGGTCAGAGAAAGAGGGGGGACAGAGAGGGGGAAAGAGAGAGGCGGGTGGGAGGGAGACGGGGACAGAGAGAGGGGGACAGAGAGAGGGGGAGATAGAGGGGGACAGAGAGTGGGGGAGATAGAGGGGGACAGAGAGGGGGTCAGAGAGTGGGGAGATAGGGGGGTCAGAGAGAGGGGGACAGAGAGAGGGCGAGATAGAGGGGGACAGAGAGTGGGGGAGATAGAGGGGTTCAGAGAGAGGGGGGCAGATAGAAGGGGTATGGAAAGAGTGGGGGACAGAGACAGAAAGGGGGACAGACAGAGGGCGACAGAGAGGGGGGCAGAGAGAGGGGGGACAGAGCGAGAAGGGACAGAGAGAGGGGGCAGAGAGAGTGGGGGACAGAGAGAGAGGGGACAAAGAGGAGGGATAGAGAGAGGCGGGTGGGAGAGAGAGGGGGTCAGAGAGAGGGCGACAGAGAGAGGGGAACAGAGAGTGGAGGAGATAGAGGGGGTCAGAGAGAGGGGGACAGAGAGAAAGGGGGACAGAGAGAGGGGGGAGAGAGAGAGGGGAGAGAGAGAGGTGGACAGAGTGAGAGGGGGCAGAACGAGGCAACAGAGAGAGGGGGACAGAGAGAGGGTGACAGAGAGAGAGGGACAGAGAGAGAGGGGGTCAAAGAGAGGGGGCAGAGAGAGAGGGGGACAGAGAGAGGGGGAAAGAGAGGGGGAAAGAGAGAGGCGGGTGGGAGGGAGATGGGGGCAGAGAGAGGGAGACAGAGAGAGGGTCACAGGGAGTGGGGGAGATAGAGGGGGACAGAGAGAGGGGGACAGAGAGAGAGGGGGACAGAGAGAGAGAGGGGCTGAGAGAGAAGAGGGCGGAGAGAGGTTGACAGAGTGAGGGGGGCAGAGAGGGGACAGAGAGAGGGGGCAGAGAGAGAGGGGCAGAGAGACGGGAAAGAGAGAGAGGCTTGTGGAAGGGAGATGGGGCAGAGCGAGGGTGACAGAGGGGGGCACAGAGAGTGGGGGAGATAGAGGGGGTCAGAGAGAGGGGGATAGAGTCCTCCATCCCACGCATTCCCCCCAATCATTCCCCCCACGCATTCCCCCTCCCCCCCACGCTCCCCCCACGCATCCCCCCCACGCATTATTTTTTTCTCTCCTCCTCATAATTTCTCCTCAATGACAGATTAATAAAATATCTCTTTTAATGCAGCGTTCTTTCTTCATCCAAATCCAACAGGACCCTCACATAAACGCCCCCCAAAACACATCAGCCCCTCCACCCCTGCCTCTGTGTCCATATATATTGATATATAACGTTAAACATCACACAACACTAGCTTTTGGAGAATCCAGTTACACTATAACCTGGTGTTGTCCCAGTCCAACACCGGCAGCTCTAACATCGAAAATATAAAGATCACCATTGAGCTTTTAACCAGATGCTTGCTTGAAACACACACAGCAAGATCCCACGAGCAGCCCCGTGTAACCACAGACAGATGGTGTGTGTCCCTGATGCTGGTTAAGGGTTTGATTCTGTCTCCTGGACAAGAGGTAGCAATCCTCCTGTTGAACAAATTCCAAACATTTCCCCCTTCCTTCTCTGTGCCCTGCACTCTCTGATCCCCATCTTGTCCTCTCTCCATGTGAGATCTCTCTCTCTCTCTCCCTCTCTCTCTCTGTTCTCGCTGTCTCCATCTCTGATCTCTCTTCCCTCCCTCTCTGTGTTCCCCTTCTTACTCTCTCCATCTCAGAGATATCTCTGTTCCTCCCCTCTCTCCCTTTATCTCTGAAATCTCTTCTCTGTGTTCCCCTCCTCTCACTGTCTCCATCTCAAAAATCTTTCTGTCTCTCAGATTTCTCACAATTTAGCCCCCTGGCCTATGCACATGACTCTGACATTAAAATGGGGCTTTGGAGAGTTAAGTTATTCATTCTCTCCTCCGGGAGTCCTTCCTCCAAGACCCTGGGGGTGTAACCAGTTTGTGTCACAATCCCAAGTCCCCAGTTCCTTTAACCCCAGGCCTCAAATCCATTTTAAACCAATGAACCTTCTACTGGGATAGTCAGTGCTCTCTTTCACTTCTCTCTGTCTGTCTGTCTGACCCCCTTCACACCCCCATTCTCCCTCCTCCCCTCCCTCAGTCCCTGGAGCTGGAGTGAGAGAGGGAGGCAGTGACACCTGTGGGATCAGACTGTGCAGAAGCTCCCCCTCCACATCTTTTCCCCTCTTTTGTCTCCCCAATTCCAGACCAGACCACACCCCCTTGTGGGAAAAATCCCAGAGACAGCTGAACCCCACCATTCTTTTGTGTGTGTGTGTGTGTGTGTGTGTGTGTGTGTGTGTGTGTGTGTGTGTGTGTGTGTGTGTGTGTGTGTGTGTGTGTGTGTGTGTGTGTGTGTGTGTGTGTGTGTGTGTGTGTGTGTGTGTGTGTGTGTGTGTGTGTGTGTATAAATGAACAAGGAGACAGGACAATTTCTGATTATTCTGTGTGTGATGATTCCTCGCGGCAGAAGTGATTTGATTCTCTCTGTTTCTGTCGTCCGGAGTTTCAGCTCCTGGATCCAATCTCCTCCTCACCCCCAGGGTTAGGGGGAGCGGGGCGGGGTGGGGGTGGGGGGGGGACACACACTGAGAAATAAAAACAAATCAATTTGAAATAAAATACAACAGTGGCACCTAAAGCACAGCAAGATCCCACAGCTCTCTGCCTTCCCCAATCTCCCACGTGACCCTGGTTCAGTTTAATTATTGCAGAATGGATGAATTGCTGACTGACCATCACAGCGACCTTGAAGTACACAGACATCACCGCAGGGCAATTGACCATAGGCTTGAAACATTAATAAACATGTACGCACAGCGAGATCCCACAAGCAGCAATCTAACCCCACACACATCGTGGGTGATGCTGGTTAAGGGTTGAC